>NC_135801.1:57091200-57401200 GCF_964213995.1 Mustelus asterias
GACTCACCATTGACCACCAGGCCATGTGACCCTTACTCTGCTGTGTTGCCCTTAAAGGGGCAATCACAGTCATTGGTAGGGACTTCCTCATTTACTTTTTCCCTTAAAGGGACAAGCACCACACCAGGTGTCACATTTGGTCAAATGTTACTTTGATATGAAGAATAGTCATTCCCACCTCATCTCTCAAATTCAACTTTTTTGTCCATATATGGATTAAGGCTGTAATGAGGTAAGGGGCTGGTGGAACCCAAACTGAACATGAGCATGTTATTGGTGTGTAATTGCAGCGTAGTATTGTCAATGACACCTCCTAACATTTTACTGATAATTGAGAATAGACTGATGGGATGGTAATTGGCCAGGTTAGATTTGACCTGCTTTCAGTGGACAAGACATACCTGGGCAATTTTCCACATTGCCAGTAGGTGCCAACTTTGTAGCTGCACAGTTTGGCTGGTGGTGATGTTAGTCCTGGAAACAAGTCTTCAGTAATATTGCAGGAATGTTTTAAGGACCAATAGCCATTGCAGTATCCAGTACTATCAACAATTTCTTGATATCATGTGGCAGAAATTGGATTGACAGTAGGAACTGTCATCTGTGATGCTGGGAACCTCAAGAGGGGAGGCAGTTGCATAGTGGTATTTTCACTGGCCTATTAATCCAGAGAGCAGGGAAATGCTCTGGGGACCTGAGTTCAAATCCCACCAGATGGTGAAATAAAAAATTGGAATTAAAAATCTAAAGATGACCACGAAACCTGGAAAGATGCACTTTCACAGGCCTAATCAATGAATACAAAAGGTATTTATTAATAATAATTGTACAGCAGCTACATGGGCTGTAGCTAGCTCCCACATGTCATTGGCTAGGAGTCTTTCTCACCATTGGCCACCCAAGCCAGGTGACCTTTAATCTGCTGTGTTGCCCTTAAAGGGACAATCAACACAAAATGATGATTATAAAGAACCTATCTGGTTCTCTAATTTCCTTCCTTTAGGTCCTTATCTGGTTGGCCTGAATATAATTCCAGACCAAAGCAATGTGGTTGATTCTTAAATGCCCACTCATTTCAAGGGCAATTGCGGATGAGTAATGAATCATAAATGAATTAAGTAAAAGAATGCCGAAATGGATCATCTATCTGGCACTTCTGGATGAAGGTGGCTCCCGAGGCATTCTTCTTCATTCTCTGAAATTTACAGTGTTTGGATAGCCTGTACATTGTATATTCTCTGCTGAGTAAAATACACAACTGTTGGACATGTCATTGAAGTACACATTGTTGCACGCCATCTTTTTTGTTTATTGGTAAAATTGATAAGAACAAAATGGCTGAGTGTTTTTTGATATTTTTTGCTTTAATTCCTGAATTAGGTTATAGTGTTATTTAAATAAATATTAAAACAGGTGTTTTCTACTACATTGAGATAGATAGACTACAAGCATATTCACTGTCTATTGGTAGAGTGGGTCCCTGTCCCAATTTTGGTCTTTTAGCAATTATACTGAATTTTATTTATTTCTGTAGGGTGACGATTGAAGTGAAAATCTACAATCATTGTGTTCAAAAATTAACATACTGTGGTAAGATTAAAGAACATGTTTGCTGAAACTGATAATTTTCCCGGAAAATCTGCAAGAAACAAAAGAGGGCGCAGCTATAAAAAAATGCATACACAGTGCTACAATATATAATTTTACTGAAAGCTGTTGAACTTTGAACAGATGAGATATTGGTCTACTTTTTCCGTTGTGCCAAAGTATTCAACTTTTAAAACTGAATAGTACAACAGCAACTTATTTTTCTTTAGTGCTTTTTGCAAATGCCAAGCTGGATGTAAAATGATTTTAAAACCATGAAGAGTTTAATAAGCATTTTAAAAACAGGAAAGGAAGTGATAAAATTGAGTCATCAGGGTGGAATTTAAGAGGGTGGAGCAAAAGTAAATGAGGAAGTCACTACCAATAATGAAACACAGAACACTGGGAACAAGGAGTAAGTCACGGTAGGATATTCCCATCATGCCCACCTTGGATTTTGTGGTGGTTGGGAGCAGAGAATCTCATGAGAGTCAAAAAAACACAAAACCCATTGGTGTAAAAACAGATTGCAATTCTCCCAATGACAAGTTAATGGTGGGTGAGTTATCCTGCTGCCTGGTGGTGTGAATGCTTTTTGCATTCGTTTACATCTCATGAATGCTCGCTGAAATCTCCCCATACCTTCTAATTTTGTATCACATCAGTGGGAAATTATGTCGTCCTTAAACCCATTTGAAAATAAGTGACGTGCAATTTGGGTCTGAGTTCACTCCCAACTTTGAGGTGAGTGCAACGTACATTGTCTATTTCACCTGCCGTAATGCTGCACTGCTCTTGTTGTGTTCAATTCCACACTATTGAACAGTTGTGCCCTCCTGCTCTATGCTAACGATATCTGTAAGGACAGCACTGTGTTGTGGTATACATGCAGCCTCCACTTCAGAAACTGACCAATACAGTGCCCATGGTTGTGGACTACAGGGACCTTCTGCTCCCAGTGCCTGACAATGTTGTTTATATTACACCATTGTGCTGTGGGACTCAGGCAGCTTCCACTTTGACCTACTCAAAGTTTGACTGGGGGTGGATGCAAGGTGAGGGTGGGGCTAATGAAGACAAAGGGCAACAGGAAAGGGAGGCTTGGCAAAGGCAGGAGTAAGGGCAAAGGAATGCAGAAGGACAAGGAGGTGGAGGAGGATGATGAACAATGGCAGGCAGAGGGAAGATGGAGGGGTGAGAAGCTGGATCCCGACAAAGGTGCCTTAAATGCTGACAACCAAGGTCAAAGGGATATCAGATTTACTGAAAGGAGATGCACACAGACTCCAAAAAGTGGGGGTTAATGGGATTGTTATTGTAGCACGTGAGGGATGATTCACACAAAGATTCAGAAGTTGTGCGTGATGCGGTTTGGGAGGGTTGCTGTTGTCCTAGTCCTCATTGTAATGGGGAATGTTTGTGAAACTCTCATGGTTGGGTGTACACAGCCTCTACATGGCTTTTGGAGGTTCCCCTAGGGCATGGGTACTTCGCAGGTGGTGGACTCAAGGGGAGGGTAGAAATGACTACCACAACAATGATGGGATCCAGTATTATTGGGGGAGGCTGGAGAATAACAGAAGAAGCTCTATCTTCAAATCGTGAAGCACGAGGTAAATCTGAGGCACAACGACATGAGGGAGGGAGCATCGAATTCAGTCCTATAGCAGCACCATTTTGTAGTCCCAGAGTAATGACATTCAGTGAAACAAAAGTAACAGTGATGCTGTCAGGCACATTATCTGGCACTGCCAGGTTGGCAACATTCCAACCTTGCAGTGCCATCTGGCAGTGCCAACCTGTGCCAAGGAGCAGTGCCAGGGTGGACCTCAACAGTAGCCTCATGGGGGAGAGTGGTGGGGGAGGGAGTAGTCTTCGGAGCTGGAGATGCCGGCGATAGCTGTTAGTGAGGGGTGGATGCCGGCATTGACTGTGTAGACAGGGGAGTTGGGGGAAAGGGGATCAGATGTTCAGGGGGAAGGGGGGGTGCCAGTACTAACTGTTGTTGGGGGAGGGGAGTTAGAAATGCCAGTTCCAAAAAAGGGTGGGGGCTGAATGCTAGCTCCAATTGATGTGGGGAGGGAGGGAGTGCAAATGCCAGCTCAGATTAGGCATGGGGGGGGGGGGGGGGGGGCGGGTGGGTGAATGCCAACTCCAATCTGGTTGGGATGGGGGGGGGGGGTGGCGGGGAGCCCCTGAGACCTCTGTGGTGGGCTGTGGGGGAGGTCATTATTTGGTCAGATTGGAGCGCCCTTTAAACATGGCGCCCCAATCTCAGTGCAGCTAGGCTTTGTTGGCATGTTGAGGCCCTGCCCCCTACTTGGCGGTGTGAAGCACCTGTGTATGTGCCAGACTGTGGTAAGATCTGGAGAGAAAACTGGTGTGTTTTTCTGGAGAGAAACACGCCATTTTTCTCACTGGAAGCAACACTCTACCATTTTATGTTAAGGTCAAGGACTGAATTCAATGCTCCCTCCGTCATGTCGTTGTGCCTCAGATTTACCTCGAGCTTCACGATGTGAAGGTAGAGCTTCTTCTGTTATTCCCCACAAGTCAGAAACAAGCCTGTTGCCAGTTGGATTTTAACATGAAGAGGAGAACACAGCTGAGCATGGTTTACATCCAGTTGCTTTATGATTATTAGGGTATCCCTTTAGTCAGCTAATCGTGCTCACCTTGCATTCCACCCATCCAAAAATACTTCCATTTCGAGGGATTAAACTAATTAACTACATTCTCCATGTCGGATTTTAAAAAATTGTCTGGGTTGTCTTTCCAACTAACTCCACCACCTTCTACGACCAACCCTCCTGCCCCACCCCCACTATCACTCATCAACTCTCCCACTTCCCCCCAACTCCCCCCACACCCCCTCCAACCCCCCACTCCCGTCCCACCAAATATCCCCCTCTCACCCTTGAACTCCCTCTGCTACCTTGGACCCTATTACCATTCACCTCCATATGCCTTCCCTTCCCTCCAAACTCCCATCCCCATGCCCAACCTGATCCTAACCCCTCCCATTGTCTGAAATATTTGTATAGTTCACCTCCATGACCACTCATGAATCCTTCAGCTTCCAGGCTATCATCCTGGACCTGCAACCCAACTGCATCCCACCACTCTCTTCTGATTGTGATGGTTCTGACTGTTGTCCAGTACCATGCATTCAACCCCCAGGACTCCACTGTGAACGGGAGTGACCCCACGCCCAAATATATCCAGTCTCTGCTCCACCCTACCCCCATTCTAGCCTTTGCCTGGCCATCTTGTCCAACCTCTGCTCCACCCTAACCCATTTCCACCCTTTGCCCACTCCCATTTCCCACATTTGTGCAACTTCTGCTACCAGCAACTGATATGACCCAAATCCCCGAGAAGGTGAAAGCAGCATCGACTGTCTTCAAAGTTATGGAATAAGTCAAGATCGCGAGGTGCACATTGCTTATATACAGTCGAAAAATTGAGCATTCAAATTTCTGACTGATGGGGAACTTAATTTGGCAGGGAAACTTAATTCTGGCGAGGTGGCCTTGCTTGACATGCTAGTGCATGCTGAAGGGCTTCCCGACATTGTTCGTCTGGAAGCTCGATCTGCCTTTAAAGTCCTCAGAACACAACAGAACTCCAAAAGTTCATCCCAATGTCAGGAAACTGATTTTTGGCCTCATGTCAAATTAAGATTCCCTGCATGTCACATTTCCTGCTGTTGGTGATACCGGAAGATTCCGCCCAATATCTCCAACTCTCCAGCTAAATAAGCCCACTTACTGTTTTATTTATAGAATCCCTACATTGCAGAAGGAGGCCATTCGGCCCATTGAGTCCGCACTGACCACAATCTTGCCCAGGCCCCAATCCCACAACCCCCCATATTCAAAGAACAGTACAGCACAGGAAACAGGCCCTTCGGCCCTCCAAGCCTGTGCTGCTCCTTGGTCCAACTAGACCAATCGTTTCTATCTCTCCATTCCCAGGCTGCTCATGTGACTATCCAGGTAAGTCTTAAACGATGTCAGCGTGCCTGCCTCCACCACCCCACTTGGCAGCGCATTCCAGGCCCCCACCACCCTCTGTGTAAAAAACATCCCTCTGATATCTGAGTTATACTTCGCCCCTCTCACCTTGAGCCCGTGACCCCTCGTGATCGTCACCTCCGACCTGGGAAATAGCTTCCCACTGTTCACCCTATCTATCCCCTTCATAATCTTGTACACCTCTATTAGATCTCCCCTCATTCTCCGTCTTTCCAGGGAGAACAACCCCAGTTTACCCAATCCCTCCTCATAGCTAAGACCCTCCATACCAGGCAACATCCTAGTAAACCTTCTCTGCACTCTCTCTAACGCCTCCACGTCCTTCTGGTAGTGCGGCGACCAGAACTGGACGCAGTACTCCAAATGTGGCCTAACCAGCGTTCTATACAGCTGCATCATCAGACTCCAGCTTTTATACTCTATGCCCCGTCCTATAAAGGCAAGCATACCATATGCCTTCTTCACCACCTTCTCCACCTGTGTTGCCACCTTCAAGGATTTGTGGACTTGCACACCTAGGTCCCTCTGTGTTTCTATACTCCTGATGACTCTGCCATTTATTGTATAACTCCTCCCTACATTATTTCTTCCAAAATGCATCACTTCGCATTTATCCGGATTAAACTCCATCTGCCACCTCTCCGCCCAATTTTCCAGCCTATCTATATCCTGCTGTATTGCCCAACAATGCTCTTCGCTATCCGCAAGTCCAGCCATCTTCGTGTCATCCGCAAACTTGCTGATTACACCAGTTACACCTTCTTCCAAATCATTTATATATATCACAAATAGCAGAGGCCCCAGTACAGAGCCCTGCGGAACACCACTGGTCACAGACCTCCAGCCGGAAAAAGACCCTTCGACCACTACCCTCTGTCTCCTATGGCCAAGCCAGTTCTCCACCCATCTAGCCACTTCTCCTTGTATCCCATGAGCCTTAACCTTCTTAACCAACCTGCCATGTGGGACTTTGTCAAATGCCTTACTGAAATCCATATCGACGACATCCATGGCCCTTCCTTCATCAACCGTTTTTGTCACTTCCTCAAAAAACTCCACCAAATTTGTAAGGCACGACCTCCCTCTTACAAAACCATGCTGTCTGTCACTAATGAGATTGTTCCGTTCTAAATGCACATACATCCTGTCTCTAAGAATCCTCTCCAACAACTTCCCTACCACAGAAGGGTATAAGTCTGCTAATCCCCCTGACACTAGGGTTAATTTCGCTTGGCCAATCAACCTAACCCGCACATCTTTGGACTGTGGGAGGAAACCAGAGCACCCGGATGAAACCCACGCAGACACAGGGAGAATGTGCAAACTCCTCACAGACAGTGACCCGAAACCGAAATTGAATTCAGGTCCCTGGTGCTGTGAGGCAGCAGTGCTAACCACTGTGCCATTGTGCCTCCATTTCTTCTATTCTGGTTCTATTAAACAAACATGGGTAACTTTCTGGACTGCCATTTTCTTTTAAGTTTTCTGACAATCTCCAAAGCCCAGCATTTTATTTACCTTACCTTCACAACAATCTTCTCAGAACAAAATATTAATTCTAAAATATTGGATAAAATTCTCCCATTCTGAGACTGTGTGTGGAGGCGGGCGGCTCTGGCAGTGCCTGTCTTGCTGGTCAGAATGGTGGGATCCCACACCAGATTCAGCAATTGGAACCTCATCAATTATGCACAGGCAAGTTCCCCTCTGACTCTCCTGATGGGCTAGCAACTGATTCATCCAGCTCTCACAGCATCTATGGAAAGAGAATAGAGCCAATGTTTCAAGTAAGGATAACCCTTCATCAGACCCAGGTTCAATTCCAGCCTTGGGTGACTGTGTGGAGTTTGTATGTTCTTCCTGTGTCCCTGTGGGTTTCCTCTGCATGTTCCGGTTTCCTCCCACAGTCCACAGATGTGCAGGTTTGGTGGATTGGCCATGCTAAATTACCCCTTAGTGTTCCATGATGTGTAGGTTAGGGAGATTAGTGTGGTAAATATGTGAGGTTACGGGGATAGGGTGGGGGGTGTGCCTGTGTATGATGCTTTGTCAGAGAGTTGATGCCAACTTGATGGGCTGAATGGCCTCTTCTACACTGTAGGGATTCTATGACTCTAGCACACATATAGGTAAGCAGCATTCCATTCCACAGATGTTACATCTGGAGCCCAGTGCGGGGGTGAGAACTTGTGAATTACATCATTGAACTAATGTGGCTCTGAACTCCACTCATTGACTTGGCATAACAATGAGTGTTTGTTTGCTCATGGTGAATGAATGGAATCTATTCGGCTACGGTACGGGAGCACAGTGGTTAGCACTGCTGCTTCACAGCTCCAGGGTCCCGGGTTCGATTCCCGGCTCGGGTCACTGTCTGTGTGGAGTTTGCACATTCTCCTCATGTCTGCGTGGGTTGCCTCCGGGTGCTCCGGTTTCCTCCCACAGTCCAAAGATGTGCGGGTTAGGTTGATTGGCCAGGTTAAAAAAATTGCCCCTTAGAGTCCTGAGATGCGTAGGTTAGAGGGATTAGCAAGTAAATATGTGGGGGTAGGGCCTGGGTGGGATTGTGGTCGGTGCAGACTCGATGGGCCGAATGGCCTCCTTCCGCACTGTAGGGTTTCTATGATGATACTGATGAATGGCGTTAATTATTAACATGTGACTCCCCTTTACTGATGGGATGGCAGAATTGATGCAGTTGTGCCCTCTTGTCTATATTCTTCACTCCCCAAGACCGCATTGCCATCTTCTGCTTTTAAAAATTTAACGTGAGCTTACTGAGTTGTCCCAATCCCTTTAAAAGTGAGAAGTTAGAAATCTGGCTTGCTCTTGCGTCCTTGGAAAAAGGCTGTGGGTCCTATGTTATTAACCTGGACCCTGTGCACTGTAGTGGCACCAACAAATGAGTATGCATTGCCAGAAGGAGCCCAGAGGCGAGTTTCACGATCCTCCCACAGTTCATAGCCCTCCCAGACAGAAGCGATCTTACTTTTGATTTTGGAATACTCCATTTCACATGGCTGTCAAGATGGTGGTGCTGCACCAATCCCTCCTCACCGCACCCCCCCTCCCCCCGACTACCCCAACCCCCACCTCATTGTCCACATGCCTCTGATTTACCTGGAGCCTCAATGTGCCATGGAGACTCAACCAGTTATTCTCCAGCCTCCCCCACTATCCTGTTGTTGTGCTGGTGGACATTGACCTGCCCTCCAACTTCACCCCAAGCCAATCACCAGCAAGGCATCCATACCTCATGTGGCCCTTTCCCCACCCCATTTGGAGATTGTGTGAACCATTATTAACAATGGGAGTTTCACATCCCCTGCCCTATGTGTTCCCTATCTACAGGCTGCAGATGCCCCCTGAGACCATCACCATACCCTCTGCAGCCCAATACGGAGCCCACCACGCTCAGTTACAATGATTGTAGGACAGTCCTGCACACCAAGCTGCGCATTTTTCCTTTGAAGCACACAGCCTTTCCCCTCTCTGCAGTTTGGGTGCACCAAGATTGCAATGATTGCTCCTGCTGCATGGCCACTGCTCTTAGCAGGAGACTCACTGTCTCCTTTCTCTGACTCCAGATTGAGGTCCACATAGCCCCCGGACTGCCCCTATCATCTGTGACTCCTTTCCATTTTACAGTAGAAATGTCTGCACACTCTGACTCCTGTTTGTCAGTCACTGAATGTAAATGGGAGTTTTGCCATAGTTCACGTTTCCAAAGGAGACTACAGACAACACACAACTTCCCAAAGCACTGCAGTCCTGACCTGTTTAGTGTTTGTGCAAACCATCCCCAATGTGCCACAATAACAGATTACCACCCCATAATTTGCCATCTGTGGTCACCCCCTTCAGTAAAACAGGTGCTAGCCCTTAGACCCCCTTGTTTCTCTGCATGTTATGCAGCCTTGTTGGCATCCAGCTTCCCTCCCTCACTCACTCTTCCCTCTGCCTTCCATTGTTCGTCCTCTTCATCCAACTCCTTGCCCCTCTGCCTGGCATTGTGAGCCCTCGCCCTTCCACCACCCCACTCCTTACACAATCCTCCTTCCACATTGTCCCCCTTGTCTTCATCTGACCACCCTCATCCCATGCCTTCACCTCGCAACCCACCTCAATCAAACTTCAGATCTTTGCTGCGGTGGCTGAGAGTTTCACAGCAAAGTGATGTCCAGATATAGACATCAGTATGTGGAACCGGGGAGAAAGAGACCCTATACTCCCCAACCCTAGGCGCAGTACTGACCCAAGTTGGTGACATAGGAAGGTTCATGAGTCCAGCAGCACATGAAGACAAGCTTGGCCAGGGGTTGGAGGGCAGGAACTGGTCTGCCCCAGCAGACTGGTCTACAATGCATCAGGAGCAGTGCAGCACAATGGCAGGTAGGCTTTGCATGTTGCATTCACCTCAAATTCTCTGGTGAACTGAGTGCTGTCTTATGCATGCCAGCCTTTATCAATTGGGTTTGACACCAACATGATTGCCCTCTGGTATGAAGCAAGTTTGGAAGGCCTCATGGGAGCGGCCAGCTGTTTTAATGAACTTTCATGAGATGCAAGTTAATGCAAATCGTGTTTGTGCCACCTGCTAGTGGTAAGAGTGACCCACCATTAACCTGCCATTGGGAGAATTTCAACTGGATCTTACATCAGTAGGTTTCTGACTTTTCACCTCACCTGCCTGCCACCATACCTGCCACAGGCGGATTGGGTGTATTCTGCCCATTAACATGAACCATAATTATGAGCTGGAACTTAGGGGAGGCATTGGAATAGTGGTACTGTCACTGAACTAGTAATCCAGAGACCCAATGTTCAAATCGCACGAAGGCAGATGGTGAAATTTGAATTCAATAAAAATATAGAATTAAAAATCTAGCAATGATCATGAAACCACTTTCAATTGTCATAAAAACCCATCTGGTTCACTAATGTCCCTTAGCGAAGGAAATCTGTCGTCCTTACCTGGTCTGGCCTACATGTGACTCCAGATCCACAGCAATGTGGTTGACTCTTAAATGCCTTCAGGCATGGACAATAAATGCTAGCCCAGCTAGCGACACCCACATGTGAACAAATAAAAAAAGATATTTGTCACAGATAGCATGTGCCAAAAGGAATATGTCCTAGAGCAATGGAAAAATAACACACAAAGGAATGTTTGAATGCCTTTGATAGTTCATGTATTTCTATAACTGACTTCATCCTAACAACTTCATTGATAGACCAATCAGATGTTTAAAATTTATGTGATTGGCAGGGGATATGAAATAATAATAAAACACAATAGGATTGGGGAAAATAATATAAAAGACTGGTTGTTGGGAAAAAAGCCTTAGAATTTGATGAGACCTCGTCAGTCAACAATTTTGTCAATCAAATGTATGGGGTAGGATTTACTGTGCAACACGGCGCATGTTTCACGGCAGCAGAAGATAGCCCACCATTGGCTGGTGGCAGGATCTCCTGGTTCGACCAATGTCAATGAGATTGTCCAGTGAATATATCCTTTGCCGCCATAAAACCTGCAGTGGGGGAGCGCCATCAGTGGGATAGGAAGATCCTGCTGGCGTGAATAGCAAAAAAGTTTGAGCTATGATTGCCAAGTTTTTCTATTAATGCTGCTGCTAAATGTATATTTGAAGGGGAGGTGGTGGCATAGTGGTATTATCACTGGATTAGTAATCCAGAGACCCCAGGCAAAATCTGGGGTCCTGTGTTCAAATCCCACCATGGCAAACGGTGAAATTTGAATTCAATAAAAATATCTGGAATTAAAAAGCCTAATGGTGATCATGAAACCATTGTCAATTGTCGTAAAGACCCATCTGGTTCACTAATGTCCTTTAGGGGAGGAAATCTGCCATCCTAACTGCTCTGGCCTACATGTGACTCCAGATTCAAAACAGTGTGGTTGACTCTCAAATGCCCTCTGAAATGGAAGGCAATTAGAACATAGGAGAACATAGAACATAGAAAAACTACAGCCCAAAGAGGCCCTTTGGCCCCACAAGTTGTGCCGAACATATCCCTACCTTTTAGGCCTACCTATAACCCTCCATCCTATTAAGTCCCATGTACTCATCCAGGAGTCTCTTAAAAGACCCTATTGAGTTTGCCTCCACCACCACTGACGACAGCCGATTCCACTCGCCCACCACCCTCTGTGTGAAAAACTTCCCCCTAACATTTCCCCTGTACCTACCCCCCAGCACCTTAAACCTGTGTCCTCTCGTAGCAGCCATTTCCACCCTGGGAAAAAGCCTCTGAGAGTCCACCCGATCTATGCCTCTCAACATCTTATATACCTCTATTAGGTCTAAATTAGGTCTCTATTAGGGATGGGCAATTAATGCTAGCGCAGCCAGTGACGCCTACATCCCATAAATGAATTTTTAAAATAGTTATAATCAGTAATAATTATTACCATAAACTTAGTCTGTGAACATTTGTCTGCAATGCTTTGAACCTGTATTATTTTTAGGGGTAGCTTGTAAGTAAGAACATCCATCCTCTAACAATACCATAAGGATGTAATTGTCTTACATTTGACAATGCAATGATTTTTTTTAAAGTAGCCCTACATTTTGCATAGTTACTGTAAACTGGTATTCCCCCATGTTAGAATAGCGTGCAGCTGCTCATTGCCCTGCCTGACGCATGAGAATTGCCACCTGATTGAAACAACAGAAAACTTTTTGCACCTGTGTCACAGCCTTCCGAAAAGGACAAGAGGGGGAAAACGGAGCAAAATTTTATGACGTACAAAGATATGTGTGTTGGAGTAAACATTAAAATATGTAACTATAATTTCCAATGATTGGGGATCCAGCATCATCTATTGAATTATTTCCCCACAGAAAAGATCAAGTAAAAGTGCAATGGGTGGCACAGTGGTAGTGATTAGCACTGCTGCCTCATGGCGCCAGGAACCCAGGATTGATTCCAGCCTTGGTTGACTATGTGGGGTTTGCACGTTCTCCCCGTGTCAATGTATGTTTCCTCTGGGTACTCCAGTTTCCCCCACAGTCCAAAGATATGTAGTTAAGTGGATTGTCCATGCTAAATTGCCCCTTAGTGTCTCAAGATGTGTAGGTTAAGGGGATTAGTGGGGTGAATATGTGGGGTTACAGGAATAGGGCCTAGGTGGAATGATCTGTCAAAGAGTCGGTATAGACTGGAAGGGCTCATATGCGTCCTTTTGCACATAGGGATTCTATTCAATCACATGAAGGAAATTATATAACTAGCTGGTGACTTGTATTTGGTTCTGTGGGACTGGATTGGCCCAGACATGCTAGAAGTGTATAAGAGAGTACACTTCTGGCCAGCAGCAGAATCCATGAAGAAAGAGACCAGCATTCTCATCTTCAAGTGGAAGGGGGAAAGGGAGGAAATTAGAAATTGGCAACCCATTCTACTGTTGAATATGGACTATAAAATTCTCTTCAAAGTCATCATCAATTGGATAAGATTTGTTCTGGAGTTGGTGATCCAATCTGACCAGACCTACAATGTACCCTGACAGGAAGATCTCTGATGTGGAGATGCCGGCGTTGGACTGGGGTAAACACAGTAAGAAGTTTAACAACACCAGGTTAAAGTCCAACAGGTTTATTTGGTAGCAAAAGCCACACAAGCTTTCGGAGCTGCAAGCCCCTTCATGGAAGATCTCTGACAGCCTTGCACTACTCAGAGACACAATTGCCTATGTATAAGACATCGGTGTGATCACCTGCCACATCAACCTGAACCAGGAGAAGGCCTTTGACAGAGTATTGCACAACTACAGGGTGAATGTGCTTTCCAAAATGGGGTTTGGAAAGGGAATCCACAGTTGGATACAACTGCTTTACACAAACATCAGTAGTGCAGTTTCAATCAATTGGTCGGAATCAGAAAGCTTTCCGATTAAATTCTAAATTCCCCTGTCCTGTTCGTGTGTTGCATAGAATCCTTTCTGATCAACTCATCCTTTGCTGAGTCCATCAGGAAGGATTCAGGCATAAGAAGAGTGAGGACCCCAGACTGTGGAGGTGCTCAGTTCAAAGCCTCTCTGTGCATGGATAATGTTACCGTCTTCTGCTCGGGTCCACTATCTATGCACAGACTGATCAACATCTGCGACCAGTTTGAACTGACTGCCTGAAGGTGCTGGAGATCTGGTTCGAAGGACCAGGGCTTGCATTAGAAACTGAAAGGAGTGAGTAGCCAGGGTAAAATAAAACTGGGCAAGTGAAAGTGATGCTTCCTCTCCATTGTCGGAAGAGCCTGATCATTAAGTGTGACTCACACTTAGTGTTGCTGTATTCCTCACTTCTGAACTGTGGCAATCATCCATGCCATCTTCCACTTTATCTGGAGGTTAAAAATGGACCATGTTCGCAAGGACACTATGTACAGAAGGTGCAGAAGGTGAAGTCGCATGGGATCAGAGGTGAGTTGGCAAGGTGGATACAAAACTGGCTCGGTCAAAGAAGACAGAGGATAGCAGTGAAAGGATGTGTTTCTGAATGGGGGGCTGTGACAAGTGGTGTTCCTCAGGGATCAGTGCTGGGACCTTTGCTGTTTGTAATATATATAAATGATTTGGAGGAAAATGTAACTGGATTGATTAGTAAGTTTGCAGACGACACAAAGGTTGGTGGATTTGCGGATAGCGATGAGGACCATCAGAGGATACAGCAGGATATAGATCAGTTGGAGACTTGGGCGGAGAGATGGCAGATGGAGTTTAATCCGGACAAATGTGAGGTAATGCATTTTGGAAGGTCTAATACAGATAGGAAATATACAGTAAATGGCAGAACCCTTAGGAGTATTGATAGGCAAAGGGATCTGGGTGTACAGGTACACAGGTCACTGAAAGTGGCAATGCAGGTGGAGAAGGTAGTCAAGAAGGCATACGGCATGCTTGCCTTCATCGGCCGGGGTATTGAGTTGAAAAATTGGCAAGTCATGTTGCAGCTTTATAGAACCTTAGTTAGGCCGCACTTGGAATATAGTGTTCGATTCTGGTCGCCACACTACCAGAAGGATGTGGAGGCTTTGGAGAGGGTACAGAAAAGATTTAGCAGGATGTTCCCTGGTATGGAGGGCATTAGCTATGAGGAGAGGTTGGAGAAACTTGGTTTGTTCTCACTGGAGCGACAGAGGTTGAGGGGAGACCTGATAGAAGTCTACAAGATTATGAGAGGCATGGACAGAGTGGATAGTCAGAAGCTTTTTCCCAGGGTGGAAGAGTCAATTACTAGAGGGCATAGGTTTAAGGTGCGAGGGGCAAGTTTTAAAAGAGATGTACGAGGCAGATGTTTTATACAGATGGCTGCCTGGAACTTGTTGCCGGGGGAGGTAGCGGAAGCGGATATGGTAGTGACTTTTAAGGGGCGTCTTGACAAGTACATGAATAGGATGGGAATAGAGGGTTATGGTCCCCGGAAGCGTAGGGGATTTTAGTTAAGTCAGGCAGCATGGTCGGTGCAGGCTTGGAGGGCCGAAGGGCCTGTTCCTGTGCTGTAATTTTCTTTATTCTTTGTACAAACCTCTAGATAAAGGGGGGAAAAATATGCCCAACATAGCCCTCATTCTGATGGCCACCCCTTTTGCATCCTTTGTGGCTGCATCAAACTATGCATAGATCCTCAGTAACAAACATCAAGTGTTGCTACGTGCTGAAGTTCTATCTGTAGCTGGTGTTGCAGATGATTGGTCTAGTCATGCTGTCATGGAATGCTCAAAGTAATTGGATTGTGCTGTACCACTTGTCCCTCATGGAAATATTTATGCAGAGATACATCTTTGAGGACAAGTCCATCAGGCAGTGGTCTGGATGTAACATCCTAGAGGCCTATGGGAAACGGGGATGGTGGATCCTGTTGGATGTTTCCCTGAACAGACTCTCAAAAGTCATTTGGCAGAATGCCTCATTGCCAGACTTTCAAACAGGATGTGGTTTAGCTAAAGGTGAGAAGGACCCTCCCCATCAGATCCTTCCTGCATATGCAGAATCTGTAATCTCACCATGTACACACATTGTCCTTGAGGTAGCTGTGGTGGAGAAGAAAGTGCTGTCCACCACTTTGTTTAATGTGCCTTTGCAAAGAAGGTGTGGAGAAAAATGTAGTGGTTTTTGTCAAGTACTTTGAAGCAGAACACTGCTCAACAGGTAGTTCCCAGGGATGCACACTGAGAAAAACATCAACTACAGCTGGAGGATCATCAACTTGGTGAAAGGGTCATCTGGACTCGAAACGTCAGCTCTTTTCTCTCCTCACAGATGTTGCCAGACCTGCTGAGATTTTCCTGCATTTTTTCTTTTGGTTTCAGATTCCAGCATCCGCAGTAATTTGCTTTTATTTAAAATGGTAATGTTTTTTCAGATATTTTATGAATAAAGTATACTTTTGCAAAAAGAGCCTAGCTGGTGGCTTGTCAAAAGATGTAAATGTTTAAGTCCTTGTAATGAAATCTAATAAGCAAACTATAACACATAATGTGAAAAATGCAGCCAAAGAATAAAGTCTGATTGTAATAAATTTTACAATTAAGACTTTTGAATATTCTAAAATAAGATGGTTCAATTTCTACTTCACCAAATATGATATTTATGAAAAAGGTTAGGGTACATATTCCTTGTATCTTAGTCTTGCTGATGCTGAGTACTTTGCACTAAGCAATGTCATATAGTGCACTTTTCTAATTACCACAAGACTGAATGTTCCTTTGAGTTTTATTCAAATCCCATAGGGGTAACTTCAGTTGTTTACAATAACCAAGCCGGGACATTACGATACCTGATGAGCTGTTTTTCATTTTTACTGCATGTGATTAAGTCATCTGCTTTTCTAATCACGTGGTTAACTCTGCTATCTCAACAATTTTAGACATCTGTTCAAGCATTAAATAAAGGGAAATGTGGTATATTTGTAATGAAATTGTAAGAAGAGTGGGTTTAACAGCTGTGTTATAATCTCAATCGTTTTAGCTTGAAAGGTGAAAGGTCACCTGTATGTTAAAAAATCATTAGCATTGTTTATCCTATGTGTTGTGCAGTCTTGAAAATTGTTCTGGATTGAGTTAATAAGTTTCATACTCACAATGCCACCTATTGGTGCATTGTTTGAGCATTATATTGGAGTAAATGGAAAGTGCACATGCAGTTATCTTGCTAATTTTAAAGGTCCTTCTTTAAATTATGTTCTTAAAAAGGGCACTGTCTTCACCAAATGGCGTAATTAAAGTTCTTTTTTGGCTGAGGGATAAATAGTGGCTGGCACAAAGGAGAATGCCTCTGAACTTCTTCAAATAAGATTCATGGGACAGAATTGTACATTCTCCCGGCAATTTTGGGGGGATGGGGTGACTGTAAAATTATTCAGATGGCCTTCCCAGTGGGCTCTCACCCACCCCAATCTCTCTGCAATTTTATGCTGGCACAGGTGAGATCTCAGTCAGTTCCCCCACCCCACCCCTCCTGGCCTTGCCCAATTGAGAGCCTTTAGAACCATTTAATAACCACTTAAGGGATCATTTCCTACCCAGACTCAATTTTCAGGCTACTAGGGCCAGTCTTTGGATGGAAAGTGGGGCCTCCGTCAACAGCCTCCTTTTACCACCGGGCATCCCACCAAAACATATGGCCCTGAGATGCTTCTTTCTCACTGTGGCTCTTCACTAATACTTCTACTCCACTCTGCCGAAGGCCCCAGGCTTCAATTCACCTCCCTGCCCTGAAAGCCCAAAACTTACCCGGTCCTAGACGTACAGGAGTTTGACTTTGGAGGCTGCTTGTAAACCCAGTTCCGTTCACTGCAGCTTCTGATGCCACTGAGACTAGAGAGTTGCCAATCAGATTGGCCAGCAGCTCTCTGAGATTTGACTGAGGTTTGTGATAGGTGGAAGTCCCATCTCCAGTCAACTAAGTGGCTATGGGACAGTGAATATCAGCAGTGATGTGTTTGCCACAACGCCTTGGATGGCACAAAGGGAAACTCCACTGTCTGAAAAATCCTTGCTTTGGGATCTTATACATTTGTCTGAGAGAACAGATGGGGCCTCCGTTTGACACGTTATCTGAAAGACAGTAGCTCCACAGTGCAGCGCACCCTCAGGAATCTTCTTTCTTCCTGGCAGTCCCTTGAGATTGAGGATAACTTGCTTCTTTCTAGTTTGATGGGTTCATAACTGGCTGATAAAGTACCATCTGCAAACTCTACTACATGCAGGGAAGGTGGTGCTTGAAGGGTCAGGCAGCTAAGTTGTTTGGAGGTTGTGCGCTCTCTCAACTTCGCCTCTCATGTTTCTGATGATGTCCCTCAATATATTCTGCATCTTTCTGAATGAGCCTTCTTCATTCTCTTCAGTCACAAGCCTCAGACCCCTATAAATCAGCTGGTACATTTGATCTCTTCAGGGATGCTTTCAGAACATTGCTAAGATGTATCCTGGGATTCTCCAGCCATGACTAAGTTCTCAGTTTAACAGTAGCTTAGACAGTCTGGTGTCAGGTATTCAAACACATCTCTTACTCAGTGGAGCTAGTTTTGAGTAATTAGTAACTCAGTGCTGGGCATGTTGGCTTCAGAGACATGTTGGACCGCTTTTCTTGCCACCAGATTTAGAGGATCTTGCAAAGGCACAGTAGATGGTACTTCTCCAGTGATTTGAGTTGTCTGTTACAGGTTGTTCAAGTTTCCAAAGTGAGTAGGAGCACAAGGGTCACTGTTGCCTGGCAAACTATGACCTTTGTTCCAGGTTTGAGATTCTAGTCCTCGGATACTCTTTTCCTCAGTTGGCCGAAGGCTGAGCTGGTACAATAAAGGTGGTGACGAATTTTGTTGTCTATATTTAACTTTGTCGAGAGCTCCCAAGATATGGAAAATGGTCCACATTTTCCAAGATCTCACCACTGATCTTCACCAGTGAGGGGAGCTATTGTACTGTGGGAATTGGTTGGAAGAGGAGCTTTGTTTTCCCAGTGGCCAGTGAAAGGACTATTTTTAAAATATCCCTCACTGCCACTGGAAATGTTAGCCTGGATTAATGTTCGTCATGCTCAAATCTCCGGAGTGTGACTTAATTGTGCCCTCAATTGTGCAGAGATGAGACTGCTGCCCTTTGAGAGATGGTTGACAAAAGACACTTTTCTATTATTTATGAGGAGGAGTTATTGTTGTTAGAAGGGAGGCCACATCAAAGCACCTACTTAATATTTTATACAGTTAATAATCATTAGGAAGAGTTTCACAGCAAGGAAATGTGTTAGTTCACATTTACACGTTATGATACAACATCAAAGAAAGGGAGAACACAGAATCCTCTTGCTCAACAGGTGCCAGTTTTAATGATAATTAGCTGAGGACATTAACACTGATAATTGCACACATTTACTACCTGTTTCTTCCTTCAATGTTTGCATCCTTGTGAGCTCTGGAAAAGACCTGAGGCAGGATTTGCTGCTCCCATTTTCTTTGCACGAGATTGGTAATTGGAATGGAAAATCTTGCAAGGTGGCACGGTGGTTAGCACTGCTGCCTCACAGCGCCAGGGACCTGGGTTCGATTCTGGCCTTGGGTGACTGTCAGTGCAGAGTTTGTAGGTTCTCTCCATGTCTGCGTGGGTTTCCTCCGGGTGCTCTGGTTTCCTCCCACGGTCCAATGATGTGTCGGTTAGGTGGATTGACCATGCTAGATTGCCCCTTAGTGTCCAAAGATATGCCGGTGAAGTGGATTAGCCATGTTAAATGTGTGGGGTTAAGGGGATAATGCAAAGGGGAGGGTGTGGATGGGGTGCTCTTTCAGAGAGTTGGTGCAGACTCAATGGGCTGAATGGCCTCTTTCTGCACTATAAGGATTCTAAGGCCAATGTTGTATTTTACATCAGCAGGAAAGCTTGCCACAATCCTCCCCTTCCTGCATCAGTGGCAGGTGCATGTCACACCATGCAATGTTGGAAACCTCATTTCTATTCATTTGAATTTAATAGGACCTCTAAGAAGGAATTGTTAACCCCACCCATTAAAATGTCCACCCATGACGTTGTCATGCCACAATGGCGCAAAACACAACTGGCTTCAAAAGACATGCACCTAGTGAGCAGAACTCTGAGAGGAGTTCAGAGGTACGTGCTGCACTTGCGGAGGGCTAGACATATTCAGGGGCAAGAGGGGGCACAAGGAAAAGACTTAGTGGTTAAGTGGTATGACTCAGGGTGAGGAGGCATGACTCTGGGGTATGGCAAAGGACTTGGGGTGAACAGTAAGACTCGGGGGGGGGGGGGCGGGGGTACCTGTGGTATGACTCAGGGGTACCAGGGTTGGAGCTGTGCATGAGGAGATATGACTTGGGGTACCAATGACTTGGGGTACCAGGGTACTGGAGTCTGTGTTCGGGGTATGAGTCACGGATGAGCAGCATTGAACTTGAGGGAGATTGGGATAAACCTGGAAGGCTTTCGAGGGTAAATCTGGAAGCCTAGGTGGGGGAAGACTCCAGTTTTTAAAAATTCATTTATGGGATGTAGGTGTCACTGCCTGGGCATTTATTGCCCATCCCTAACTGCCCTCCATTTCCGAAGATTGCTGTGACTCCAGAGTAAGGATGGCAGATTTCTTTCCCTAAAGGACATTAGTGAACCAGCTGGGTTTTGACAACAATCAACAATGGTTTCATGGTCATCACTGTACTTTTGTTCCAGATTATTATTGAATTCAAATTTCAGCATCATTGGATGGATTTGAACCCGAGTCCCATTTCTAGACTCAGGTCTAGTGACAATACCGCCTCCCCTCGCTGGTGGGGGGAAAACTGCCCAGTGCGAAAATCCTGAGGCTGCCTTCTGTTGCTGGGCCAAGGGTTTCTTGGAAAGGAAGCCTCGGCCAGGGAATGGGTGGTCAGTCATCATGTACTGACGGATCCACTCAAATCTGAAGGGGCATTATTGACAATGACAAGACTAATGGAAAGAAATGTCAGTAATAATCATCCTGTTGCAGGTCAGATCTTACAGCTGTAACTCAATTACTGCTCATACAATAATGCCCACTCAAGCACCACTTATTTTTGTGAGTACCACTCAACATTTAACCCCTGGCATGCTGACATCGAAAAACGTTGACTGCTATGGTTTCCCTGCACCATTGGCTCACTGAGTAAGCAAATACATTCCTTTAGACAGTTGGCAGTGGCATACTGGAGATATGATGTGGAGATGCCGGCGTTGGACTGGGGTAAACACAGTAAGAAGTTTAACTTCTATACTGGAGATAGACAGTGCTGTGTGCTGAGGTTCATTTTGACAAGTGCTCCCTCAGGTTGCGTGCAAGATCTTAAAGTAAAACTTGGGACAGTACCTGTGTCTGAGATGAGAGCTCAGGATGCAGTAGAGTGGCCAAAAGCTGTGGCCACTCAGTCATGTTGTGTTGGGCAAGGGTAGTGTGGGGTGTTGCCCAATCAGCAATTGACTGAACGACTGGGCATCAATGTGGTGGCCAGGACATGAGCCATTGGCCTTTGAGAAGCAGCTCTAGATGATGATTTGGTATCAGTGGACTTCAGAAGAAATGCTAACCATCAAGTCTCTCTTTTTGACATTGCAGTGAGAAGAGCGAAGGAGAAATGGAGCCTGTTGAACTAGCTACCATTCTTTTCTTCTGGCTCATAGACAGAAGAGAAGAAGACATCAGCAGAGGAGCCCAGTTTGCCAAAGATATGAGGAAAACTCTGAAGAGTTTTCCTTCTCTGAGGAGAAGGGGTGGCAGGGCCTCCTCTGCAGGCAAAGGATGACCCCCAGAGAGCAGTCACTCAGAGGCATCTTACTAGACCCAGGGTGTACAGATGGCACCTGATATTCTGAAAATGTCCAACAAGCAGCATGTCAAGGGAACTGGATGCTTACATCCACCATTTTCTGCAGGATTTGGGACCATGAGGACTTGAAGGGTACACACTGCCATTGTCACTGATTGTCAAAGCAGCGCTCAATTTTTATGGCAGTGGCTCCTTCCAAGGCTCCACTGATGATCTATGTGGCATCTCATAAGCCTCTGCACATAAAAACATCCAGGAGTTGATGGATGCAATCTTCAAGAGGGCACACAACTTAATCCACTTCAATCAGGATCTGGCCAGCCAGGATGTAAGAGCGATGAGCTTTGCATAGATGTCTAGCTTTCCACAGTTGCAGGGTGCCATTGCCTGCACTCACAGCCCTAGAACATCAAGGAGTGAACTAAATGAATCTCAAGGACTTCCGCTCACTTAATGTTCAGCTGGTCTGTGACCACATGAAGTGCATCTTGCAGGTGTGTGCTCAGTTCCCTGGAAGTGTACATGACTCCTACATTCTGAGCCACAGTCAGATAGATCCCTGACATGGTTGAGAGTCCACAGTGGCTATACAGTTGGCTCCTCGAGGACAAGGACTACCCACTGAGAATGTGACCGATGACACCTGTGCATGATCACAGAGGGTAGCTGACACAAGGTACAATGAGGCTCATGCTGCTACTCACACTTTGGTGGAGCAGACCATAGGCGTGTTGAAGATGAGGTTCCAGTGCCTGGACCGGTCTGGTTGATCCCTGCAGTACAATCTGCAGAGGGTGTCAAGCACCATGGTCATCTGCTGCACCTGGTACAACCTGACACTGCAACGATGGGAGGAACAGCCTGAGGAGGATGAGGAAGCGATGGTCCTGGAGGGAGAGGGTGTCGGCCATCAATAGTGATGATGTTCAGATGAGATAGACGAGCTCAGGATGCACTCATTGCCACCAGAGGAGGGTGGTGAAGAAACCCATTGTGGACATCCCATTATCCTCACTTTCCTTCTGTGAACACATCTGACTGATGGCAGTACACACCCTCAGTGATAAGGCTCCTGGCATGTGGAGGGAGTGGTTGCCCATAGTATCAATATTGCAGAAGAAGGATGACACCTCGCAGTGGAGATAGTCACCATCTGGAGCAATGGCAGCTGCTGACAATGCATCCACCAGAGGCCCAAGATCAATGGGGGACCCAAGGCCAAAGGTGAATAAGGTGCGGTGAGGGTTGCAGGAGGGAAAGGAAGGAGTGTTAGAGGCAAGGGTAGTGGGTAGCTTTCAGCATCCCTCCTCCCTCTTCCCAATGCTATGTGATAGTAAACAATGGATTGATGGATGTCTTTGCAAATGGAACACTGGTTCCAATAGTGTTCCGGTTCATTGGCTGTCTCATTGTGTTCGCTGTTGGCCTCTTGGGGTTGATGGAAGAACTCCTGCAGCCTCATTTGCCTGATTAATTCCTCTGTGTCCGCTGCGAGACTGATGGGGTCTATTTTGGTAGAGGGGCACTGTGTTCACCCCAGTCCAATGCCGGCATCTCCACATCATGTCCAATGGTGTTCCACAGGGTTCAGTGTTGGGGCCCTTGCTGTTTATTGTATATATTAATCATTTTGACTTAAATGTGGGAGGCATGATTGGAAAATTTGCAGAATGATACAAGAATTGACCATGTAGTTGATAGTGAAGAGGATTGCTGTCATCTCCAGAATAAAACAATGATTTGGTTGAGTGGGCAGAGAAGTGGCAAAATTAATTCAATTAGGAAGAGGGTAAGGTAATGAATTTCAGGAGGACAAAAAAAGCAAAGGAATGCTCAGTAAACAGGAAGATACTATGGCGGGGGGGTTGAGGAAGTGAGAGAAATTGGAGTCCACGGATTCTTGAAAGTGACAGGACAGGTGGACAAGGTGGTCAAAAAAGCACATGGAATGCTTTCCTTTATTGAGTGAGGTACCAAGTACAAAACTAGGAATGTAATGTTGGAACTGTATAAAATGTTGGTTAGACCCCAGCTTGAATTTTGTGTACAGTTCTGGTCACTGCATTACAGGAATGAAAGAATTGATCAAAAGTGAGTGCAGAGGAGATTTACAAGAATGTTGCCAGGGCTTGAAAATTGTAGCTATGAGGAGAAATTGAATAGGTTAGGCTTGTTTTCCTTTGAACAGAGAAGGCAAGGGAAGACCTAATTGAGCTGTGTAAAATTATGAGGGGCCTAGATAGGGTAGACAGAAAAGCCTTGTCTCCCCAAGCTGAGGGGTCAATTACCAGGGGGCATAGACTTAAGGTGAATAGAGGTGTCATGAGGAAAATGTTTTCACCCAGAGAGCATTTGGAATTCACTGCCTACATTGGTGCTTGTGTCTGAAAAGCTCAATTAATTTAAAAGGTACCTGGATCTGCATCTGATGTGCTGTAACCTGCAAGGCTACTGACCAGGTGCTGGAAAGTGGGTGAAACATGGCTAGTTTCTTTTTTGACAAGTGCAGGAACCATAACTTTTGCATGGTTTTATGGTGGCAACAATATGAAAACTGGCATTTAATCTTTAAAAAAATATATGCCAAGAGCTATAATTAACTTAAACATGGACAACAGTAACAGAGGAACGGTGTCAAGGTGCAGGGCGAATCATAATTTGGCATTTCAAACCCCATGATTTTCTCATTCTTTCACAACATTTATAAGGTCCTACAACGTAATCACATGACAATACTGGATCTTACTGTGCATTGGTATTTACGAAGGTGACCAAATAGCAAGGACTTTCACACACACCCTGCCACCTCCTGCAGTAAAAGCGGGTCTCCAGGTGCAACATGTACCTGCGCTCAGCGGCTGACCGTTACTGCGCCGGCGCTCTCAGTGCTTCCCCATTGGACCATTCCAGTGTTCCCAGATCTCGCGGGATTTGTCTGGTGACGCAGGAGAAAGTCTCGCGCGAACTCCTCCTCTGCCTCTTCCCAGCTCTCTGAGCAACATGGCAGTCGGTAAAAACAAGAGGCTGACCAAAGGAGGCAAAAAAGGGGCCAAGAAGAAGATGTAAGTGAGGCAAAATTGGCTGCGGGGCCATCCGCTGAGCCTGTTCATTCGGGATCATGCGTGATATGGGAGATAATCCGTGGGATGGCGCTGATATTTAGGGGATTGTGGTGATGGTGAGTGCGGGGAGAGGAGAGGCCGTCGGGCCTGCGCTATCAGGCTGCTGTGGACCTGCTTTATAATCGCGATTGGAGACCTGTGCAGCAGGGTGTGGTGGTTAGGCACCTGGAAATTCAAAGGAAATGTCCAATGTAACCGAGCCGGCCGAGTTCAGGCAGTTTAAAAGTTCGGAGTTGAGGGAGCGCGGGCTCTCTGGAGCAGGATATGGAGCCCCGGTGTAAAGAGCTATTGCTAGGTGCGGCTGCACTTAGGTGTTTTTTACGGAGCAATTGCAATTGTAGGACATTCGCATTCAATTGAGAGGCGATTGTGACTGAATCTGGGAACTACAATTCAAGCATTTTTCTGAATGTCATTTCGCTGTCTCTTTACAGTGTGGACCCCTTCTCCAAGAAGGATTGGTACGATGTTAAGGCTCCAGCGATGTTTAATATTAGAAACCTGGGAAAAACCTTGGTTACCAGGACGCAAGGAACTAGTAAGTATTTGACATTCAGTGGCATTGCCATCACTGAATTTCCCCCCTCTCAACATCCTGGGAGGATGGTAACCATTGACCAGAGACTGAACTGAACTAGCCACATAAATATTGCTGCTACAAGAGCAGGTCAGAGCCTAGAAATCCTGCAGCGAGTAACTCACCTGACTCCAAAACCTGTCCAGCATCTACAAGGCACAAGGTCAAGAGCATAATGGCATGTTGTCTGGATGAGTACGGCTCCAACAGTATTCCAAAAGCTTGACGGCATCAAAAATGAAGCAGCCTGTTTGATTGGTACCCTATTCACAAACATTCATTCCCTCCATCCACTGATGAATTGTGGTAGCAGCGTGTACCATCTACAAGATAGAGTCCAGAGGTTTACAGCATGGAAACCGGCCCTTCGGCCCAACTTGTCCATGCCACCTTTTTTTTAAACCCCAAAGCTAGTCCAAATTGCCTGCATTTGGCCTATATTCCTCTATACCCATCTTACCCTTGTATCTGTCTAAATGCTTTTTAAAAGACAAAATTGTACCCGCCTCTACTACTACCTCTGACAGCTTGTTCCAGACACACTACGTGAAAAAATTGCCCCTCTGGACCCTTTGTATCTCTCCCCTCTCACCTTAAACCTATGCCCTCTAGTTTTAGACTCCCCTTCCTTTGGGAAAAGATATTGACTATCTCGCTGATCTACGCCCCTCATTATTTTATAGACCTCTATAAGATCACTCCTCGGCCTTCTACGCTCCAGAGAAAAAAGTCCCAGTCTATCCAGCCTCTCCTTATAACTCAAACCATCAAGTCCCAGTAGCATCCTAGTAAATCTTTTCTGCACTCTTTCTAGTTTAATAATATTCTTTCTGTAATAGGATGACCAGAACTGTACACAGTATTCCAAGTGTGGCCGTACCAATCTCTTGTACAACTTCAACAAGATGTCCCAACTCCTGTATTCAATGTTCTGACCAATGCAAGCAAGCATGCTGAATGCCTTCCTCACCACTCTGTCCACCCTCCACTTTCAAGGAGCTATGAATATGTACCCCGAGATCTCTTTGTTCTGTAACTCTCCCCAAAGCCCTACCATTAACTGAGTAAGTCCTGTCCTGGTTCAATCTACTGAAATGCATCATCTCGCATTTATCTAAATTAAATTCCATCTGCCATTCATTAGCCCACTGGCCCGATTGATCAAGATCGCGTTGCAATCCGAGATAACCTTCACTGTCCACTATGCCACCAATCTTGGTGTCATTTGCAAACTTACTAACCATGCCTCTTATATTCTCGTCCAAATCATTAATATAAATGACAAATAACAGTGGACCCAGCACTGATCCCTGAGGCACACCGCTGGTCATAGGCTCCAGTTTGAAAAACAACCCTCGACAGCCTCTCTCTGTGTTATGTCATTAAGCCAATTTTGTATCCATTTAGCTACCTCACCCTGGATCCCATGAGATTTAACCTTATGCAACAAACTACCATGCGGTACCTTGTCAAAGGCCTTGTTATAGTCCATGTAGACAACATCAACTGCACTGCCCTCATCTACCTTGATGCACTGCAGGAATTCACCAAGGCTCCTAAGTCAGCAACTTCCAAGCCCACGACTGTTACCATCTAGAAGGGCAGCGGATTCATGGGAACACCACCACCTGGAAGTTCCCCTCCAAGTCACTCAACATCCTGACTTGGAAATATGTATTTGTTCCTTCACTGTGGCTGGGTCAAAATCCTAGAACTCCCTTCCTAATGGCACTGTGGATGTACCTACACCACATGGACTGTAGCAGTCCAAGAAGGCAGCTCACCACCTCGAGTGCAATTGGAGATGGGCAGGAAATGCTGGCCTAGCCAGCGATGTCCTGAAAATGAATTTTTAAAAATAGATCCTTAAGAATGACCTAATGAGGTCCTGGGCTCATTTAAACCATCAAAAAATATTAACTTTTTGACTTTTAAAAATCATTCCTGAAAATAGAAGTTAATTAGTTGGGTGGAGGTGGAAGTGTTGAGCCTGCATCTAAGGTGAACCTCTTTTTTAAAAAAGCATCAGAGATCTTCAACTAATGAAATACTTTTGAAGTACAGTAACTGTAGTGCAACGTTATAGATGCTGCTGAGCTGTGGATTGGCCTTTATGGTAATGGGAATACACATCTTGTTTAAGCCCTGGATGACCTGACAATTTTAAACCATCCTGATGTTCCCATCAACATCTAAAAAATTATTTTTGTAAAACTGATTGCTGTCAGGTAGATGTTGAATATTTATTCTCCAATGTGCTCATTTGCCTTATTTTTTCAACAATCATGTAGAGATCGCCTCAGAAGGCTTGAAAGGCCGTGTATTTGAGGTGAGTCTTGCTGATTTGCAGAACGATGAAGTGGCCTTCCGCAAATTTAAACTGATCGTGGAGGACGTTCAGGGCAAAAACTGCCTGACCAACTTTCATGGCATGGACTTAACACGTGATAAGATGTGCTCTATGGTTAAAAAATGGCAGGTAAGTTTATCAATCAGCATATTCACGATTAGAATTGTGAATTTCACTGCTTTCGATTCTGTTGTGCCAGTTCAACTCAATGAATTCAGAGATGTGATGTAGTTAATGTGAAACAACTACAAGGACCAAAGCAACTGTTCCAATGACTAAGTAGTCATAGAATCCCTACAGTGTGGAAGGAGGCCTATATTTTGTATATATGTTTAGCCTCATGAAAGTGTTACATTTGAATGGGATAAACTTGTTTTTGAACTTCCCATGATCTAATCCAGTTTTTGTCAAACATTTTTGCGATGACCCCCTTTTACCAAATGGCAGTTCCTCGTGATCTGTGTCACGTAGGATGTATAATGAAATACAATCTTTCCACTTTGTACTAACAGTATACATTAAATATTGAGGCGGGGGGGTCAGTTTCAGATCTGTTTTCCAGTTCGGGCCATATCCTGGCACAGAGAGACTTGGTGACAGTATTGTGCAAACTTCTCTTGTCAACATTTGCATTCAGAATAAATGTCTGAAATCAGACAATACACTCATTTATTGTGCGTCAGCCATCCACAGAAAATTGATTGCTGTTTATTTGAGAGATTTCTCATTTAAGATGTACCTTTGGAACGCAGAGCTTGCCAAATCGACATACTGCTTTTAGGTGGGAACCTAGGGCAGTCGCCAATTATCTCTATCTCTTAACATCCCATCACTTGTAGGTGGGGCATGTCACATCAATAACTACATTTTGCTACATCTATTGAAGTCTGGTTAATATGTCGAGTATCCTTTTTCACATACAGCTGTAATTAAAAATAAAATCTCAATGGTTTTCCTATATTTCAGACGTCATCTCATTTTGAAATTGATTCAACAGCAATTTTTTTTTTATGCACAAAGGGGAAAAATAATGAATTGGATTGTGAGATAATGACTATACTTGTCAAGCTCTGACATTATAGCCTGCCTTTATGGCGGGAAATTCGAGACTCAGGCAGAGTCCACTGACCAGGCAAGCTGCAATACCGCAGCTACAGAGGCAATCTAAAGAGGATTTACTGTACATTTAAAATACACCTCTCTCCTAATTCTTGCCTTTTTCCTTTCATAAAGCGCATGTAACTTGAATTGTATCAGACAATACTAAGCTTTCCCTTCACAACAAAAAACCTCATGCTGGCTGTCATCCATGAGAGGTCCTCATTATCATACTGCCTTCTACAAAATGTGTGTTATAAACAGAAAATCCCATGGCTTTTTTGAACAGGATCACAGCATCCCTTTTTTTTAACGTGTCCTTTTAAAGTGCAGCAAGAAAATACCCAGTGACCCACCTGCCGGTCGCGACCCCCACTTTTGAAAATCCCTGATCTAATGTATCTCTGGTCTGAAGTGTTTTATATCTCCCTTTTCTCCAACCTCACCTGGGGGCTTTGTGTTGTTACCACACATAGCTGCCCTCACTCAAATACTTTGCCACGGTGGTCTCTCCCTTTCTTCATTTGAACTTAGTGAACTCTGGGAAGCTGCTTGCTGTTGGAGGCCATCCCATCCAAACACATCACTGTTACCTGTTGTCAAAGTCCATACCGATGTAGTTACCATTGGACATTCCTGGGGGAAAAAGAACTTTGAAGGATTTAAATCCTGCCTGAGTGATGGCAAGCCAGCAATGGAGATACCTGAGGCCAATCAGTGAGGGCAGGTTGGAGGGGGGAGGTCACAGGCTTTCAACATCCTGATCTGATTTCGATGTTGGGACCTTTGGTCAGGCATTAAGTGCCTTTTGTGTGAGGGACAACCACCCCACCTGGAAGCCCATAAGTCAACCTAATAACAGTTTGCTTTAATGGTACCTGGTGCTCCCTCCCACCCCCGCCATTGACCTCATACCAGCAGCAGCAGAATGAAGCCCTTAAAGGGACATTAATTGCCAACTTGAAATCCTCATTTAATATCCAGGTAGGAAGGGTATCCATAGGCCTCCAAACTTGTGTGGTGGGTGAGCATTAAATTCCACCCATTATGTTTACATCTTCCAGTGGGATCAGGAATGCATATCCTTTCATTTGTTTTCATGAGTATTGAGTTTATTCAGTGATTGCTCCTTTGATTCAGTTGGTTATTGAACCCTGCTTCAGGGTCTTAATGCACAAGATAGGTTGACACTGGAGTGCAGTACTGAGTTACTATAGGGAGGTGTTAAGTAAGTAAAGCATTAAATTGCTTTCCTGGGAAGTGAACATAAATGATCTGGAGGCCCAGTTTGCAGAAGGGGCAGTTTTCTGACCATTTTGCCAATATTTATCCCTCAGCTGAGGAAACGGATGGCCTGGGACCTTGTATGTAAAGATTAGATGCTGCATTTTCTATATTGCACTGGTGGCTACAATTTAGTAGCGCTCATTTACTTGTTTTCCTTTGCACCCCTGCATTGGTGGCAGTGAGGATTGCTCTTATTGACTGATGTTTGCGCATAGCTGAATTCAGATTGTGGTTTAGACCTGAAGTTAATTGGAGACTTACATATGCATACACATAAATGAAAGCAACATCTTTAATTTTTTTTTTGAAGTAGAGTCACCGTTGTATGTATGTGAAGTGATGTTCTATGGTTTTGTGAATCTTGACAGTGAATGTACTGATGCCATTTCTTAATTTATTCTATTTGTAGACCATGATTGAAGCCCATATTGATGTCAAAACCACAGATGGATACTTGCTGCGCCTCTTTTGTGTAGGATTCACGAAGAAGCGCACCAACCAGATTCGTAAAACCTCATACGCGCAACACCAGCAGGTCCGCACGATCCGCAAGAAGATGGTGGAGATCATGACTCGCGAAGTGCAAACCAATGATCTCAAGGAGATTGTCAACAAGTTGTGAGTAACCTAACAAACACATTTTATTTTGACATTTTTAAGCTGCCTCCAGTTGGTTGCTTTTTCCTGAAGTAAAGTTGAAATACAAGCACTAAATATACAGCAATTGGCATTTTTTGTATTCATGTAAATTTTAAATCTGGGCATTTGCAACCTGAAGCCACTTCAGCATGGGTTGTTATTGGAGAACTGTTTCTGGATGTTGGGACACTTGATTTTGGAAATTGAATTGAAATACTTTGACTTTTATCTGCTAATACAATTGACTTGTTGATTACAGCATGTCCAACTAGGTTTTGTTTTGGTACAGGCTCGACTGTTAAAACTGTGTGCCTGTTGTTAAAGTGTACTATGAATCTGTTTGTCCTGTGATTTCACACCTCCCAAATGTCATCTATCATTACAGCATTAGTTAATTTAATTTTCCATATGTCCACTCCTCCTGCCTTCTTAAATAGCCATTTTCAGCTACTTATCACCCTTTGGTATAAAGAAATTTCCATGACAACTTTAAAGCTTTTGTCTGTTTTTATGTATTTAAAATGCTCTCGTGTTAGCCATGAAAAACTCCAGTTTTTCCACATTGCCACGGTTCACTCTTAATGCTGCCCTGTGGTGCTCCTGTGTGTGGTTCAAATACTATGCAAATCATGTGGTGCAATATGCCTAAGCTGGCTCTTTGGAAGAACAGCTGTGCTTAGTCCCACAACCCTGCTTTTGGCCATAACCTTATAAGTTCTCCATCCTCTAGTAACTGTCCGATTCCCTTTTTTGAAATGATTTATGAAAACTAATGCTAAATTTTCAAATCTTCACAGCTAAATCTACTCTATTTTGGTCTCATTTCAGTCAGGCTTTGTCCCCTTCCCGCAGCTCCAATATTGTAGAGATAATAGAGTGCCCGGAACTGCAGGTCCCCAGAGAATAAGCGGCTTAGTGAGCGATCTGGGATTCATGTTCTTTTTGCTGGGGTGGACTGGTAATATGTGAATTTGACCTATGTCTTAGTATTAGTTATCCAGATAGTATTGAAACATAAACGATAAGAGATCTATTTTCCCTTTGAGTATGTTCAGTGAGAATTCAACAGGTTCACCACCCTCTGAATGAAGAAATTTCTCCATCTTATTCTTAAATTACCTACCCTGGATCCAGAGGCTGTGAGTTGGGTTGCTACACTTTACAGGACTGTAGACTTGGGTACTTTGAGATTAAGGTAATGGAGGAGATTGACTCTATTTGTTTCAACTAAATAGAATTGGGAGAACATGTTTGCAGTTGATATGTACTGAAACCTTTTTTCAAAATTGCTTTTCATTGGGTATAAAGAGTGATCAAATGCCCCAATTGTCTCCACTCGTGAAGTACGTTTGCTGTGTATTTCTCTACCCAGACTAAGTAACTATTTATGCTGTGCCTTTAAAGTAGAACCAAAAGCTTTCAGGCATGCTGTTATGATTTAGATTGTAGCATCCACAGTATTTTGCTTGCTTTAGAACTATTCCAGTGCTGGGGAGAGAGGAGGTCATGGAGGGAGTCGGTGAATTAATTTGCTTAGGATGAAGAAGCAGTAGAATTTCCATTACTCTGCTGATGTAGTCTATAAGCCAGTGGTTCTCGACTTTTTCAGTACCACAGCACACTTCAATGAGACAAACAATTCCACAACACATCCACTTCAACTCTTGCTCTGCTCCCCTTGCTAAAATCCTGCTATTTACAGCTGGAAGATTTTTTTCTACCCCTATGCTCGCTAAAACCTCGACCGATACGAATCCTTTTTTTGTTTTCATGAATATAGACATTCACTGATGGCTTCTTTGTCTGATTCAGTTGGTCATTGATCCCTGCTTCAGGAGCTTAATGCATAAAATAGGTGGATATTGGAATGCAGTACTGAGTTACTATTGGGAGGTGTTAGATAAGTGTGGCATTAAATTGCTTCCCTGTGAAGTGAACATAAAGGATCTGGATGCTCCCACCCTCCTCAATGAAGTTTTAATCCCGTTCTGTGTTAGAAACCTCTTTCACAGAGAGCTTTGTACTCCTCTCCGAAATATGTTTCTTTACATTGTGCTCTCCTCACTGACTTCACCCTTTTACAAAATGCTCTCTCGCTGCTCTCCTGAAGTCCCACTCTTCATAACTGTTTTCCTCACTGAATTCTTGCTCTTAAATCTTGCTTTTGAAACATGGTGCTTCTGGTTGGTGTCTCGCTCTTCACATCTCTCCTTGACTCTTGCACTTCTTTTACAGCCCCACTCTTATTCCTTTACTGTCGCCCTTTACTACTATTCTCCTCACTGAGTGCTCTCCAAGCTTATTTCTCCCACGAGTCACCCACTCTTGTTAAAGTTTCACTCTTTTGGCACTGCCAGGGAACTGGGTTTATTTACGGCCTTGGGTGACTGTTTATGTGGAGTTTGCACATTCTCCCGTGTGTGGGTTTCCTCCCACGTTCCAAAAATGCAGAACTGGGCAAGTCTCTTAATGTGGACATTTTGTACCTTTGTACAAAATTTCATGGCACACTTGGACAATTCCCACAGCTGGTTAAAAATCACTCCTATAAACTGTCAACAGGTAAAAAAGACACAGAGAAGCAAATAGAAATGAGGCAAGTACAATAACTATACAATAACTATATAGTGTTACAATGCCAGTTGAAGTTATTACTGGACACGAAGGTCAGAATGGAACCCTGGTCAAAAGACAGTAGCGGCCTTTTTAAAAATGTGGATGAACAGTCACAGGACTGCCAACTAGCTTTTTAACAACAGAAACAAAAGCATAAAAGGTTTGACTATTATACTATTCTCCCACTTCACAAATGTACACAGATTTTAAGAATATCTTGTGTTCTATATATACAATGAAAGCAGTCCCCTGTAACCCAACAGGCTAACTGGTCAGACAACACTAAGCACGATAGAGGCAGGGATATAAAATGAAACCAAAAAACCCCACACATGCAAAATTTTTAATTCCCACTCACCTGAAGAAGGGGCTTGCAGCTCCGAAAGCTAGTGTGGCTTTTGCTACCAAATAAACCTGTTGGACTTTAACCTGGTGTTGTTAAACTTCATACTGTGTTTACCCCAGTCCAACGCCGGCATCTCCACATCATAGTAATAGTAAACAGAGGTGGAACATTTGAAATGTGTTTAGGAAAATGTATTTGATGTTTCTGGCCCAGCGAGAAAGGAAGTATATCTGGTTCTGGGGGAAAAGAATAGCTGACTGAAGTGTCAGTGGGGAATATTTAGAGAGCAATGATAATATCAGGGTTTGGGTTAGCTGTGGAAAAGAGTAAGGAGCAATTGAAGTAAAAGTAGTAAATTGGAACAGGGTCAATTTAAGTGAGGCGGGAACAGATTTGTTTTGAGAAAGTTGGAATCAAAGATTGACAGACAAAACTAACAACCATCAGTTGCCTTTTGAAGAGAGAGTTTGAGGGCAAATTAATTTCATTCCCACTCGTGATGAGTAGAATACCTAAGGAAAGATGCTTGCCATAGAGAGAGTGCAATGAATATTCAACAGGCCAATCCTTGGAATGGTGGTTTGTCCTATAAGGAGAAATTGAGGAAACTGGGCATTTATCTTCTAGAGGTGAAAAGAACGAGAGGTCATCTAATTGAAGCACACACAATCCTTACAGGGCTCATGGGTAGGTGAAGGATGTTTCTCCTGGCTTGGGGAATCTAAAGCCAGGGGGCACAGTCATAGAATAAGGGGTAGGCCGCTTAGGAGTGGGATGAGGAGGAAATTCTTCACTTGGTGATGAATCTTTGGAATTCTACTCGAGGGCTGTCATTCGGTATGTTCAAGACAGATGGATAGATATCGAGGGATATGGGGATCGTGTGGGGAAAATGGGGTTGAGGTAGAAGATCTGCCATGATCTAGTGGAATGGCAGAGCAGGCTCAAGGGGCCAAATGGCCTATTCCTGCTCTTTTTTTTAAGTTTCCAAAAAACAGAAAACAGACAATGTATGAAGTTCAAAGGGCAAAGAGTGTATGAGAAGAGACTGACAGCTAACATAAAAGGGAATGTCTTCTATATGCATATAAATAGTAAAAGGGTGGCGAGAGGAGGGGTGGATAAATTAGTGACCAAAAATGGGGTTGATGTATCGACTCTTGGTGTATGGCTGCGGTACTGAATCCCTTCTATAAAAAACAGAAAATGTTGGATAAACTCAGCAGTTCTGGCAGCATCTGTGGAAAGGGCGACAGTTAACATTTTGAGTCCATGCATCTCTGACAGAACAGTTCTGTAAAAGAATCATATGAATTCAGTGATCATTTCTTTCTTTCTCTGCACAGATGCAACCAGACCTGCTGAATCTATCCAGAATTTTCTGTTTTTATTTCAGATTTCCGGCATCCGCAGTATTTTGCTTTTATTTGTGCTAGATTTCAATTTTGTATTGGTCTTTACCAAGGAAGATGATGATGCAAAACCAGAGTGAGGGTTAAGATAGGATGGGTGAAAATTGTTGAGGTATTAAAAGATTAGCTATGCTGAAAGTTGGTGAGTCACCTAAGGATTAGATGGGATGTATCCGATGCCGATGAAAATTAAGAGTGCAAATTATGGAGGTATGGTCCATAATCTTTCAATCCTCCTCAAATAATGGGTGGTGTTAGAGGACTGGAGAATAAAAGTTAAGGCTAAGGACTGTCAGTTTAACTTTAGTGGTGGGAAAGCTTTTGGAACCAATAATCCAGGTTAACAGTCACTTGGGAAAGCGTGGATTAAATTAGGGAGTGCCAGCACATATTGCTATGGGCAAATTGTGTTTCACTAAATTGATTGAGATTTTTGAGGTAACAAGATGGTTCATGAAGGTAATGTGGTTGACGTGTATGTAGGCTTCCAAAAGAAGCCTGGTGAAGTGTCACTTACGGGAGTAACTAGCAAGGTTGAAGCCTATGGAATAAAAGAGAAAGTGGCAGCATGGATATGAAGTTGACTGAATGATAAGAAACATCAGTGAATGGTTGTTTTTTGGACTAGAGTAAAGTTATGGTAGCACAGTGGTTATCACTGATGCCTCACAGTGGTTATCACTGTTGCCTCACAGCGACCCAGGACCCTGGTTCGATTCCGGCCTTGGGTGACTTTTTGTGCGGAGTTTGCATGCTCTCCATACGTCTGCGTGTGTTTCATTTGGGTGCTCTGCTTTCCTTCCACACTCCAAAAACGTGCAGATTAGGTGCATTGACAATGCTAAATTACCCCTTTAGCGTCCTAAAATGTGTAGGTTAGGTGGATTGGCCATGATAAATGCGCAGGGTTACGGAGATGGGGCTGAGGGGAAGACCTGGGTGGGATGCTCTTTTGGAGAGTCAGCGCAAACTCAATGGGCCAAGTGGACTCTTAATACATTGTAGGGATTCTTCTGATGTACAGTGGGGACTCCGAGTGGTCAGTACTAGAACCACTGCTTTATTCTGTATATTAATAACCTAGACTTGGATTTGTAGAGCTATGAATAACACAAAACTTAGAAGTATTATGTACTGTGACAAAGGTAGTGATGGATTTCAAGAGGGCATAGGCTAGACATCTGGAAAAATGAAATTTAATGCAGAGAATTATGAATCAGTAGGTTTTCGTAGGAAGAATGAGGGACAATAACAAAAGCCAAATATTGCAGATGCTGGAAATCAAACAAAAACAGAAAATGCTGGAAAATCTGGTCTGACAGCATTTGTGGAGAGAGAAATAGAGTTAACGTTTTGAGTCTGTATAACTTCTTCAGAAATAAAGCATACAACATAAAATAAAACGTATGTTCTAAAGGGATGGTCAAGGTGCACAAATTGCTGAAGGTGGCAGGGCTGATTGAGTGTTTTAAAAAGAGATAGAGGTTCCTGGACTTCATAAATAGGGGCACAAATATTTACAAGAACAGTTTGTGGTAATGGTCTTCTGTTGAGAAACTCATCAGACGATAACGTAAGGAGATTTGACATAAGTGATCAAAATCATGAGGGCTCCAGACAGGGTGGATACTGTTCCCTTTGGCAGAAAGGTCAGGGACCAGAGGATACAAATTTAAGGTGATTTAGCGGAAGAAACAGTGACAACACAGTAAAAACCTTCTTATTGGAAGTGGTTAGGACGTGGAATGGAGGTGGGGGGAAGGTGGAAGAAGAGTGGGACTAGCTGAGTTGCTCTGGTAGAAAGCTGACATGGCAGGCCAAATGCCACCACCTGTGCTGTAACCATTTTATTGTGAAGTTTGGTGTGGTGAGGTTGCAAAGCTGGCAGAGGTTACAGGGTTGGATGGTGAGCAAACAATTTCACAAGCTAGACCCACCCAGGGGTAAGATTGTTGGCGGAAAGGTAAAGTTGATTGTTGTTAGCAAACGTGTGCAGCTGTCCCATTTTGGGTGATGCCATCGAGAGGCACCGAAGCTGGGTTTGGTACCTTGACTGAAATAAACTATTTCTAGAGATCCCCTAGTTAAGATTTGGTCATTGCATATGGAGCTGTAAGAATGAAACATTGAAAGGAGATATTATAGTTGATCATGTCAAAGGCTGAAGTGGTGTGAAGAAGGATGAGATAATGTGCCACCATCACATGGACATTTTTTTAAACTTTGTTTCAGTCATTTTGTACTGCCATGGATGTGGAACCTGGCTGGGGAGGTTCAAGTAAGGAACTGGGTCATGGCAGCAGAGTTTTGGATGGCTGAATATATGAAGGGTGGAAGATGGAAGCTGGCCAGGAGTATGTTGCAATAGGCAAGTCTGAGTTTAGGCTGAGTATAGGCACTGTTAAGGGCTTCAGCAGTAGGTGATCTGAAACAAGGGTGGAGATGGGAGAGAGATTCCAGAGGTAGAAATATGTGACCTCTGGCACATATCTAATCAGAAGCTCATCTGTGGGTTGAGTATGACATTAAGGTTGCAAACAGTCTGAGTTTCATACAGCCAAGAAGAGGGATGGAGTCTACTGAATAGATCTTGTGGCGGGGACTGAAGGAATGGCTTGGATATTCCCAATATTGAGTAAGAAATTTTCTGCTCTTGTCATCCAGTCTCATCCAACCTATATCCACAAGCCTAGAGATCACCTCACCCATTTCCTTCCTGACCATCATTGTCTCCTTTTCACTGTGGACATTCAGTTGCTTGACACCTTCATTCCCACCAGGATGGCCTGTGGGCTGAGCCTATCCACCACCATCCTCCTCTGCATCTCTGAGCTTATTTTTGCAATGCACAATAACTCTGCTACTGACTTACTCCAAATTAAAGGCATTATCATTGAAACCTGTTAGTCTTAGCAATGCTCATCATGAGGTGCACAGAATATTTATTTTTCCAGTCCTCATTTCTGTTTCTTGCATGTTGATGACTATTGTTGCTGGTTCCTGCTTTTGTCCCAAAGTTTGAAAGTTTAATTTATCTTTGCCTCCCATTTGCACTTGACTGGACCATGTAAACATAAGAGTAAAGGCTCCTCCCTTCCCTGATTTTATTTCTCTCCATTTCTGGCTATGGGCTTATCACTCAATATTTACCCCATGCCTACTGACTCCCACAACAATGTTGATTACTCTTCCTCCCTCCAAGTTCCTGTACAGACTCTGTTCCTTTCTCCCAATTTCTCCATCGTATCTGTTCTAAGGATGCCATCTTTCATACCGGTTCCTGTTCTTAAATTCTCCTCCACTGTAGTTGATGGATCCCTTGATTATATTCTTCTGATTCCAAACGCATCCTCACACCTTCCCCTCCCTTTAGGAGCTAGCTACAGCTCCTTTTATCCTCATCATCCACCATCCCATCCTCCATATTCAAAGCTTTTTCCAGAACAATGTTCACTATCAAATGTATCTTCCTGCCTGACATTCTAAAGGATCTGTTCCCAATGTACTGTTTTGGCTGCTGCCGATATCATGGAAACCCTACAATACAGAAGGAGGCCATTTGACCCATCGAGCCTGCACCAACAACAATCCCACCCCTGGCCCTATCCCCACAATCCCACACATTTACCCTGCTGATTCCTCTAACCTACACATCCCAGGACACTAAGGGACAAAATAAGCCTCCAGTCAAAATGCTTGATCCTTTTTATGTCCCAAACTTGTGCTAGCTTTGTCCTTGCTCATATAAATTCCTATGCAGCAGGCTCTGTTACAAGCTTAACAATTTTTTTTAGACTGCAGTAATGCAGACCATATTTTCTAAATTCTAAAATAAAACCCCTTTCCCTAGTGAAATGGACATTTTGAATGAAGATGTGTGTGCAATTATGTTTGATGAAGAGAAATTGATGCATCATAGTTGTACCTCATTCTCTTCTAAAGGCTGCCTGCTTTCCACCAATGTTCAGTCTGGGATACCGTCCAGTTCTGTGACTTACTTGACATCAGCATAGAATTCAGCACAGTTCAGACTTCAAACCATCCCTCACCTGTGATTAAGTTTTAATGTGAGTGGTGTAAATGTCAACAGCCACAGACCTCTATTTAAGTTGTCGTCCTGCATTTATAAACTTTCCTTCTAGTATTCTCCAAATAATCTTTAATTTCAATTAAATCTGGAATGTGCAAGTACATTGATGAGCGTAATACTCACTGAGCTTTGTTTGCTGGAGTTTTTAGTATAGAGAACTGTAAAAGCTGAAAGAGACTATTTGACCTACATATAACATGTAATCTATGAATAAGTAACTTTAACTTGAATGTCGATAGTTCCTGTGTTCTTAGCAGTCTGATTGTTTGCTTTTAGGATCCCAGACAGCATTGGTAAGGACATTGAGAAAGCTTGCCAGTCCATTTACCCTCTCCATGATGTGTATGTTCGAAAAGTCAAGATGCTAAAGAAACCCAAGTTTGAATGTAAGTATGACTGACTGGTGCCTTTTTGTATTTGAAGTTAAACTTGTATTTAAACCTTTGTAAGCACATCGAATCATGAATAGCATTAAACAAAATAAAAAGGCGGTTATGTATATGGAAGTCTAGAATGGAGATATTAGATCTGGAGAATGATTGTCTTCCTTTGGATGGAAATTTCTTCTGGATATCAGTCTTCTACGAAAAAAGTAATTGATTTGGATTTGTTGAGCACTTTTTAATGCAGAGATGCTTTAATGTGTCTGTGCGTGTGGTTTACAGGAGTCAGGACGGAAAGATGAGGGGGATTTTGGAGCACTATCTACATTTGCTATATTTGCTGCATGTAAGAACTGCCTTACATACCTCAATGGGTTCCATCCTGCACTCATTCACCTTTCAACTGAAGCAGTTAAATAAGCTCCCTTTCCTTAATGTGTTAGTTGAGACATTTGTCAGTGGGTTCTCTGCTACTGTCTACTGCAAACCTACCTTCACTGGTCAATATACATATTGGAATTCATACAGTTCCATAAGCTACAAGAGTGGCCTTGTTGGCCAACTTGTTAATGAGACCTGAGCCATTTGCTGACCGTACAAGCTTAAAGCTGAAATTGAGCACATCTAAGCGGTTCTGTGGGACAGTGTCTATCATGATCAGATCACTGCTCGTTTTATATTGTGCAAACTCATGAATGGGTCTAAGACCACCATCTTCAGTCTCGAAGTGCCTGGTCGTCTACCTCAGAATACCCTGGAAGGGTACAGTATCTCAAACTTGAGCAACAGGTGAAGTTAACCATTTTACACTGTTACGATATAGCAGCAGCACAGAGTGTATTCTCCACTGACAGGATGCTGTAGTCAAGCCAAAAGCCTACCATGCAAATTATTTCTGTGGTATACGAATTTTAGTGCCAATCTAATGCCAGGTACCTAGGCTGTATGTCCCAAAGGCTTACCGATCGTATCAAACAGCACGTCCCTTCGGCTGCTCGCAACAGGCAAAGTACAGACTGTGCTAGCAAAACTCAAAACATAGCGTCCAGCGTTAGATGTGATTCCATGATTAGCTAACACTTGCTAAACAATTCTGAGTGTGCTAATCATCACACTGAAAACCAATTTAAAATAATCAATCGGGCTCTCAGTGTCTCATACTTACACATGGTTGAAGCTACATATGATCACAACAGGGCTCTGCCCTTTGCTGCCAGAAGCAAATAAATCAAAGAATAGTTTGTCAATATCAGACTCCTATTCAAAAATGTAATGTTTCTCAAATGCTGTTTACTTTAACATTCAATCTGGCCATTCTTGATTATACTAAGGATTTCTCATTGTAGATTTTGAGAGCTTGCCCACAACCAATGAGATAAACTGGGCTTATTTTCTTGTTTGATCCTTCTCTCTCATACTAATGCAAGATGGCTGGTGTGCATATGTGCAGTTGCATACACATGCACTCAGCGTCAGTGATGTCATTATGCTGTGCTCAGCCTTCCAGTACACCTCTGAAAACCTTTTATATTTGTTTCAACACACTACCTGCAATGAATAAAGTTGGAAGTTTAAGTTTAGCCTGAAGAACAATAAAGCTATTGTTGACAGGTATCCTTCCAGATTCTAATGTTGAGCCAGTCAAACTCTAGCAGTGGTGTGTCTGGCAAACTGTGCATCTCTGGCTTGTGTATCGAATTGTTGAGGCTGCTAGAGAGACTCTGCTGAGTCCCAATCTCCCATGGTTCAAACTCATCCTCAAGGGGACCCTACACACGTTGCATGAAATGATCAGGTCCCAAATCAAGCAATAACACGGACTTGGAAGATTGTTTAACTGATTAAGAACCATTAAAATATTGTGAAACACCATTTATTTCATGACTGGACTTCATGCTGTTAAATTTTGTGCTTAAATTACATTTCCATGAAATTATATACCTGATTTTAAAAATGAAATACTAAAAGAAAATTTGCTAGTTTTTTCTGACCGCTTTATTGGTCTGCTGCTAACTCAACAGATGAAAAATTGCAAATACAAGAAATGTGAAATCAAGCCAAAATATTGAAAACACAGTAAATCTGTTGGTACCTGGAAAGAGAAATTGTCACTGTAGTGTCATTGTCAAAGTAACTCATTCATCACTCCATTTGTTTTTGCAACCTCAATCCTATAACCCCCCCCCTTCAATTTCTGAGAGTTATGCAGACCACATTTGATCTTATTGCTGAGGTAAAAGATTTTGGGGAGGCTGGTGCCACAACTTAAAATCCACAGTTGTTTGGAAGCAGAAAATGGCTCGAATTAAATGGAAGGAATTTATGACCAGTAACTGTTGGATTACAAAGTTATGTACCTAAAAGGTGTTGGCTGTTCATAGTTTGTGAATCCCACAGTAATTTAACTGTGGTCTTATTAAGACTTCATATAGCTTCATCTAATTAGATTTTCTAATTTTAGAATCGTAGTAACCTCCTGTGGTTTAATGGATGGATAAATGTTCCGACTGAAGCATTGCTTTTAAAAAAATAAGCTAGTTAAGTTTGGATTTGCAGCCGGCTGACCTGATTGTGATGTATGATTAAAATGACTGAGAAACATTTTTTTCTTCTAGTGGGGAAACTGATGGAACTGCACGGTGAAGGAGGAAGTGGCTCAAGCAAACCAACAGGTGAAGAAACTGGTGCTAAAGTAGATCGAGCTGATGGATATGAACCTCCTGTCCAGGAAACTGTCTAAATATGTATAATAAAACACCTCTTCTATGACTCTGTTTTATCCTTCAATGTTATATAAATGTTAAATTTTCAAATTTTATCACTGAGTTAAAGCAAATTTATGCAGCCTGTTGTAATATAGTCCTTTAAGTCATCTATCATATTGGTGAACCTATGCTGTATCCCTCCAAGGTCAGTACTATGTAAACTTGAATTGCAGTGACCAAAACACAACTCTGACCAAGGCATTTATGCAACAGAAACACAACTTCCTCTTGTATATTTCTTCGCCTTTGAGTTAAAGACCAATCTTAACTTTTTTGTACTAGCTCTTGTGTAACCAGACACCCCAGTCTTTCCTCTTTTAAACTCGTTAGGCAACTTATTTTTCTTTGATCTGAAGTAGATGGCTTTGTACTCAGCCACGATGAGTGCTTTTTGCCCACTCATTTTATCTAGTTGTTTTTGTAACAACTTGTTTTCATCAATCCAACTTAGTGTCTCCTGTCTCTGCTATGCAAATAGTTTAGAAGTTTAATTTCACATCATGCAAATAGTTTCCATCCTATCCTCTACTTCAGCTGTATTGTGTGTAAAATATTCAGCTTCTGTTTGGGATGAAAATTCTTCATGGGCAGCACAGTGGTTAGCACTGCTGCCTCATAGTGCCAGGGACCCGGGTTCGATTCCCAGCTTGGGTCACTATCTGCAGATTCTGCATGTTCTCCCCGTGTCTGTGGGAAACTTCGGGTGCTCTGGTTTCCTCCCACAATCCGAAAGACATGCTGGTTAGGTATATTTGCCATGCTAAATTCTCCCTCTGTGTACCCAAACAGATGCTGGAGTGTGGTGACTAGGGGATTTTCACAGTAACATCATTGCAGTTTTAATGTGAGCCTGCTTGTGACACTAATAAATAAACGTTAAACTTTTATAAATTAAAACATAGGTATACAAGGGTGAATTATAAATTTTGTATTTTTAATATAAAATTAATATTCAGTGAAAGACTAGTACATTATTTTTAAATCAGTTATTTAGTCAGGTAGCAGCAAGTTACTGGTACTGTAGTTTATTCTGAATCAAAACGTCCTTTTTTGATACTTTTAGAAATCTACAGTCCACTTTTCAAACTGAGGTCAATTATGTTTTCAATAGTCTACTGGTAATTATTTTACAAAGTCTGATCCTGTTCTTGCAGCCTAACAGTAAATGGCTACTAGGTTCACTCCTGTGACATAAACAATTAAGTTGCATTACACATACCAAAGGTTATGGTACCCTGACACATCCCAACTATAATCCTTGCAGGCCTGTGCTTCACGAACCAGAGTTAGAATAACCTGTGCCAGTAATATCTGCTGGCCCATGTGAAAGATTTTCCAATTAAATCAATCCAGTACTTTGCAAAGCTCAGCTTACTAGGATTCAAAGAGAGGCGAGTAGCTCTCATATCTCATGATAATGATTGTCAGAGGCCAGCTTTAGGAGCATATTGATGTCCTAATAAAGGGCATACACTCAATTGTTGGGAGTAGGGTTAAAAATTTGTGTTTTGACTTCACAGCTCAACTGAAAATAAATTTGCTTGTGGGTACCAATTAGGCAGATAAGTTTATAAAACAGCTAAAATCCATTCTACAGGATGTGGAAAGTCATGGGTGTGGATTGTTCACTAAACTGGATGATGAGCTGCAACAGTTGAATTATCACATCATCCAACATAGTGAAGTTCAATTGAGTTAAGGCAATTACCACCACTCAAAATCCACCTCCACCAATGCAATGTTGGTTGCAGTGCATGAAATCTACAAGTTGTACTGTAGCAACTTGCATCCAACTTGTACTTTCAAAAAAGATGAGCTGCAATGTAATGAAAATACTGTCATCCCACAATTGCAATTGCCACACTATCAGAAGGATGTGAAGGCTTTGGAGAGGGTACAGAAAATATTTACCAGGATATTGCCTGGTATGGAAGGCATTAGCTATGAGGAGAGGTTGAAGAAACTTGGTTTGTTCTCACTAGAACGACGGAGGTTGGGTGACCTGATAGAAGTCTGCAAGATTATGAGGGGCATGGACAGAGTGGATAGTCAGAAACTTTTTCCCAGGGTGGAAGAATCAATTACTAGGGGGTATAGGTTTAAGGTGCGAGGGGCAAAGTTTAAAGGAGATGTACGAGGCAAGTTTTTTACACGAGGATGGTGGGTGCCTGGAACTCGTTGCCGGTAGTAAGCATTGCAGGAGTTAAGCAAGTGTGAAGAACTCATGGACTTTGTCTCAATCATGATGGCAATCTAATAAACTTGTTATATCCTTCCATTAGCCCACTTAACATTGATGTAGTGCTCCGACTGCCCTAATCTTGACGTATCTAGTTTCCCTCCTATTCCCTTTGTCATCTATAAGACCCAACTCCTGTTCCCTTGTACTATTTCCACTGAAGTGTTGATCATCTACCTTACCCCACTAGCTTCCAGCTTAGCTGATAATTGTAAATATTCTCTCTGAAGGTGTTCTGTAAATATGGAATTATCAGCTTTCAAGGAATTCAGCCCTTGACCTCATTGTCCTTGCAAACTAGCACACCACATTCAAACTCCTTTCCTAAGACTGAATACATTGCTGTCTCCCAATGCATTACCATTGTTCCTGGAACTCCATGTTTGAAACACTCCAATCAGGATTCTGCCAATACTGCAGGGCTCTGACCATGGTCACATAACCTGCTACGTGATAGATAAATCATCTTTCCATATCTTTTGCAACCTTTGATACAGTTAATTGTACCATCTTCCTCCAATGTCTGTCCACTGTCATCCAGCTGGGTAGGACTGTACTTGTATGGTTCCACTCTTATCTATTTTATTGTGGCCAAAGAATCACTTCGAAACATAGAAAAACTACAGCACAACACAGGCCCTTCAGCCCACAAAGTTGTGCCGAACATGTCCCTACCTTAGCGATTACTAGGCTTACCTATAACCCTCTATTTTACTAAGTTCCATGTACTTATCTAAAAGTCTCTTAAAAGACCCTATCGAATCTGCCTCCACCACTGTTGCTGGCAGCCCATTCCACGTACCCACCACCCTCTGAGTGAAAAACGTACCCCTGATATCTCCTCTGTACCTACTCCCCAGCACCTTAAACCTGTGTCCTCTTGTGGCAACCATTTCAGCCCTAGGAAAAAGCCTCTGACTGCTCGATCAATACCTCTCAACATCTTATACACCTCTATCAGGTCACCCCTCATCCTTCGTCTCTCCAAGGAGAAAAGGCCGAGCTCACTCAACCTATCCTCATAAGGAATGCCCCCCAGCCCAGGCAACATCCTTGTAAATCTCTGCACCCTTTCTATGGCTTCCACATCCTTCCTGTAATGAGGCGACCAGAACTGAGCACTTGCAATGGTTTATCTTCCTGCTGCCAAACCCTTATGCCCTTGTTGGCTCTAGACATGAATAATTCAGTACAATCCTGGTTGGTCTCCTATATTCTAAGTACATTTGGAATACTGCGTCCAGTTCTGGTCGCCACACTACCAGAAGGACGTGGAGGCTTTGGAGAGAGTACAGAGGAGGTTTACCAGGATGTTGCCTGGTATGGAGGGGCTTGGTTATGAGGAGAGATTGGGGAAACTGGGGTTGTTCTCCTTGGAAAGACGGAGGATGAGGGGAGACTTAATAGAGGTGTATAAAATTATGAAAGGCATAGATAGGGTGAACGGTGGGAAGCTTTTCCCCGGGTCGGTGGTGACGTTCACGAGGGGTCATAGGTTCAAGGTGAAGGGGGGGAGGTTTAACACAGATATCAGAAGGACATATTTCACACAGAGGGTCGTGGGGGCCTGGAATGTGTTGCCGGGCAAGGTGGTGGAGGCGGACACACTGGGAACGTTTAAGACTTATCTAGACAGCTATATGAACGGAGTGGGAATGGAGGGATACAAAAGAGTGATCTAGTTTGGACCAGGGAGCGGCGCGGGCTAATTGTTCCTGGTTTCTCGTTTCAAGGCTTCATTCTACGATCATCTTGCTGGTGCCAGTACAGAGTGATACTGCGGATAGTTGGGAACCTGTCTCGGGGGCAGGGGATTCATATGGTGTTCGTGGAAGTGGAAATGACTAGGGTTGGGAAGCATTTTCCGATCGGGGCCATTGTGATCTCCTGGACTCGTTTCGATCGCCTCAGGGGGTCGGAGAGGAATTTCCCAGATTTTTTTTTCCCCATATTGGCCCTGGGGTTTTTCACTCTGGGTTTTCGCCTCTCCCTGGAGATCACATGGTCTGGAATGGGGGGGTGGGGGTAAGTTAATAGGTTGTAATGAACAAAGCATCGTAGCTGTGAGGGACAGCTCGGTGGATAGGATATTGGTATGTAGATAGGCTGGAAAATTGGGTGGGGATCCTGGATTCAGGATTCAATCCTGGACTGGGGAGCGGCGCGGGCTTGGAGGGCCGAAGGGCCTGTTCCTGTGCTGTATTGTTCTTTGTTCTTTGTTCTTTGTACACTTGAGGGGGGTGATTATCCCATCCAACTGCGCTACTTTGGTAGTCGTCATGATGTGGTGATGCTGGCGTTGAACTGGGGTAAACACAGTAAGAAGTTTAACAACACCAGGTTAAAGTCCAACAGGTTTATTTGGTAGCAAAAGCCACAAGCTTTTGGAGCCTTAAGCCCCTTCTTCAGGTGAATGGGAATTCTGTTCACAAACAGGGCATATAAAGTCAAACTCAATTTACAGAATAATGGTTGGAATGCGAATACTTACAACTAATCAAGTCTTTAAGATACAAACAATGTGAGTGGAGAGAGCATCAAGACAGGCTAAAGAGGTGTGTATTGTCTCCAGACAGGACAGCCAGTGAGACTCTGCAGGTCCAGGCAAGCTGTGGGGATTACAGATAGTGTGACATGAACCCAATATCCCGGTTGAGGCCGTCCTCATGTGTGCGGAACTTGGCTATCAGTTTCTGCTCAGCGACTCTGCGCCGTCGTGTGTCGTGAAGGCTGTCTTGGAGAACGCTTACCTGAATATCAGATGCCGAATGCCCGTGACCATATGGCCGTGTGACAGAGGGAGGCCAGCGATTGGGGCTGGGTATTGGGGTGGGGGGGATTCTGCCTGCTGGTTGTGTTCGGACTGCGTGGCAGATGGGGGATTGGTGCTGCGGGGGGTGGGGGAGAGATCAGTGTTGGCCCAGACATATCTGGGGGTCAGCAATTGGGCTGTGGGGGGGAGGGGTGGTTTGCATAGCCGGTGATACGGGGGGGGTCGCAGGGCTGGCCTGCAATTGGGATGTGGGCAGTGCAGGGCTACTATGTGCTGATCTCAGCAATGATAGATCGGCACATGTGCAGTGACCCGCTCAGCGCTTTGCTGCCAGCCTCTCCAGAGGGAATAAGCCCCATCGCATGATTTTCAACAGGATTCATGCTAGTACACTCTACAGTGCAGAGTATGGGAGATTCATTTTGAAACTCCCGCTGAAAACACCAGCATGATTTATTCTAGTTTGTACACAAATTCGACACTTTGAATTTTTGGGGGAGAATCGTCCTCGAGGTCTCTGTTGCACATAAACTCGCAGCAAATGCCCTTCACCTATCTGCCCTGAATTTGCTGACCTACCGGTAACATCTTGACTTAAAATTTCTCATCAGTGTTCTAATGTTTTCGCACCAGTCCTGATCTATGTAATGTCTTTCAGCCCACAACGCTCTGAGATACCTTCTCTACTTTAATTCTGGCTTCTTGTACATTTCCTGTCCCCTCCCTCCCCACCGATCAGCCGCAGTGTGGCAGCGCCCCCCCCCCTCCCCCAAGAGGATGATATGTCACACCCCCTCTCCTCCTCCCCCCCCCTCAGAGGAGGAGCTGGATCAGAGAGCCGTTGCAGTCTCTGACCCCGCTCTTCGGAGGCTGCAGCGGCGACTTCGGATTTTTATTCGGCAGGTGGATTAGAACGCGGATCCTCATCAGACCAGAAGACGGTAAAGTGGGATTTGGCGGTAGAGTTGGGCACGAGGTTCATTAAGTCGATTTAAATGCATGCAAATGCATTTAAATCGTCGGGCCGCCTGATTCGGGCGCGGGCCAGACCCACGCACGAATCGGGTGTCGGTAAAGCCGCGATCTGCTCGGAATCGGGTGCAGATCGCAGTATAGGCCCGACGCCCAACTTTACCATGATTTCGCGCCCGAAAATGGGCGCGAAGTTTTGGTAAAATCGGGCTCAATGTCAAATTGCACCAGCAGCTGGGAAATAAATATTCAGTTAGTTAAATAAATCTGGAATAAAAAGTTAATATCAGTAATAGTGATCATGATATTCCAAGCTTAACATGCAAACCCATCTGGTTCACTAATATCCCTTAGGAAATAAAACATACTGACTGTACCCAGTCTGGTCTATATATAACCTTAAACATACAGTAATGTTATTGACTCTCAACTGGTCTTTGAAATGCTCTCTCACAAGCCATGCTCGGAACATTGACACACTTAGCTCTGCAGGTGTCAGAGAGAAATACAATTGAGAACCAGGCTGAATACAGAAGGTTCAGAGGAGAGGTTACGAGGCACATTAGAGAAGTGAAGAGGGATTAGGAGAAAAGACAGGCAGCCAACATAAAGTGAATCCCAAAGTTTTCTATAGGTAAATAAATAGTCAAATGATGGTAGAAGGAGGAGTAAGGCTATTAGGGACCAAATATGGGAATTTACATAGGGAGGCGGGACATGACTGAGGTATTGAATGGTACTTTGCATATGTATATACCAAGGAACTATCCAGGCCATGGTAACAGAGGAAGAAACTCTGATGGGACAGGACATGCCTTGGGCTGGTGTTGTGGCATCTGAAATGTTGTCTTTAAGGTAGGATTCTGAGAGTATGACTATATCAAGCTGTTGCTTCACTAATCCATGAGACTAGAAGCAGGGTCGAGTTTGGCGTTGTCATTTCTGGTGCCTACTGTGGTCTGTCCAGTTTCATTCCTTTTGAGAATTTTTAAGCAGTCTGGAGTCACACGTAGGCCTGACCAGATAAGGACAGCAGACGTCCTTCCATAAAGGACATTAGCAAACCAAATGGGTTTTTACAGTGATCGACAATGGTTTCATGGTCATCATTACTGAGACTAGCTTTCAATTAATTGAATTTAAACCCCATCAACTGTTGGGGTGGGATTTGACCCTTGTCCCTGGGCATCAGTCTAAATCTCAGTATAAATACTCTAGTGACATTACTGCTACGCCACCATCACCATCATTAACTTCTGCAAATGGCTGACCAGGAAACTCCCGCCCTTACTGCCTGCCACAGGTGTATTGGAAGGGTTTACTAGTTGACAGTCACCATGTTCGGTCACATTATAAATGCATTTTCCATCAACTCCTGGAGTGGTACTTGAACCCAGAGCATCTGGCTCAGAGGTAGGGACACCATCCAGTGCGCCATAAGACCTCCTGTCTAACGACATGATTGCCATTAAATATTCACGTACTCAAGCTGTTAACTCAATCTAGCTCATTACTAAATTATGAATGGCCTGCTCACGTATGCTTCTAGGATATATTGTTGCAGAAAACTATTTCAGACACAGGAAACAAGTTGCAGTATATTGTTGCTATGGGACAGTGGTAAACAGTCAGGATGAAACAGCCTTCTGATTAACATCTACCTTCCTCCCTCAGTTGATGGCTAAGTATCCCTTTTCCTTGTTGAACATCATTTGGGAGAATTAATGAATCATAGAATCAACAGCATGAAGACAGCCCTTTGGCCCAAACTGGTCCATGCTGACCAAAAAGCCCATCTAAGCTAACCCCATTTGCCTGCATTTGGCCCATATCCCTCTAAACCTTTCCTATCCATGTGTATGTCCAAATGTTGTCAATGTCCCTGTCTCAACCACTTCAAGGTAAACAAAAACATAGAATGTTCTTAAATTTGGGAAATGCTACAAACTATTTACATAACTGACAGCATAGAAGACCTTTGTCTCAGCATGTCCACTGTGGTGCATCTGCTCCATATAGGCCTGCTCCCACTCTCCTAATCCCATTAACATACCCATCTTCCTCTTAAATGCATCTATGCTAATTACATCAACTACTCCTTGGGTTAGCAAGTTCTTTACTTGAATCACTCTCTCCTTATATTTATGTTTCTATCTGCTAGTCTATTTATCTCAATCTACATAAAAGTTAAAATCCCCTACTAAAACCACTCTGCCTTTGCTACATAATTGTCTAATCCTGGATTTGTATTATCTACGGCTATTATCATGGGCCCTATATTGTACACAACTCCCAACAGAGTTAAATCCTTTTCTATTTCTTAATTCTATGAATAAAGTCTCCCTATCTTTCTTGTAGATCTTTTAATCCAGGATATTTAGTTCCTATCCTGACCATCTCACACCCATGTCTCAATAATGCAATCATGTTGTATCCTCCAAGTTGCAATTTGCAATTCATTCAATTTGTTCCTTAAACTCTGTGCTTTTATAAAAGAAAAGTTTCTTTGGGCCACATTCTAACCTGTCCTTCTTGTCTAATGGTTTACTCATATGTTCTTTAGTTTTCTAGCTTTCACTTTTCTGACTGTTACTCTATTACATATGCTAATTCATCTGAACTGTGATCCTCACTTATTTGTTCACAATCTTTGTGATCTAATCTTTCGATGACAGTCCTGGCCCCAGCTTGGTTTAGGTGCAGCCCATAGATTTCCTTTCTGCCCTCGTACTGATGTCATACTCTAACCACATGTTCACCTTCCTAAGCTGCTGATTTCTATTCCAATTTGCTCACGTTTTGCTTAATAATCCAGAAATTACAACCTTTGAAGTTTTTTTGTTTGGTTCAGCTTCTGGTATTCTGCAAATAGGGCTCACTCTTCCTTTTTGTGACGAGGAGGTCATGTCTCACGAACTTGATCGAGTTTTTCGAGGAACTAACGAAGATGATTGATGAGGGTAGGGCAGTGGATGTTGTCTACACGGACTTCAGTAAGGCCTTTGACAGGTCCGTCATGGCAGACTGGTGCAGAAGGTGAAGTCGCATGGAATCAGAGGCGAGCTGGCAAGGTGGATACAAAACTGGCATGTTCAAAGAAAGAAGTTTAACAACACCAGGTTAAAGTCCAACAGGTTTATTTGGTAGCAAAAGCCACACAAGCTTTCGGAGCTCCAAGCCCCTTCTTCAGGTGAGTGGGAATTCTGTTCACAAACAGGGCATATAAAGACACTAACTCAATTTACATGAATAATGGTTGGAACGCAAATACTTACAACTAATCAAGTCTTTAAGAAACAAAACAACGTGAGTGGAGAGAGCATCAAGACAGGCGAAAAAGATGTGTATTGTCTCCAGACAAGACAGCCAGTGAAACTCTGCAGGTCCAGGCAACTGTGGGGGTTACAAATAGTGTGACATGAACCCAATATCCCGGTTGAGGCCGTCCTCGTGTGTGCGGAACTTGGCTATCTTAGCCAGGCTTGTGTGGCTTTTGCTACCAGATAAACCTGTTGGACTTTAACCTGGTGTTGTTAAACTTCTTACTGTGTTTACCCCAGTCCAACGCCGGCATCTCCACATCATCTTCAAAGAAGACAGAGAGTAGCAGTGGAAGGGTGCGTTTCTGAATGGAGGGCTGTGACAAGTGGTGTTCCTCAGGGATCAGTGCTGGGACCTTTGCTGTTTGTAATATATATAAATGATTTGGAGGAAAATGTAACTGGATTGATGAGTAAGTTTGCGGACGACACAAAGGTTGGTGGATTTGCGATAGCGATGAGGACCATTAGAGGATACAGCAGGATATAGATCAGTTGGAGACTTGAGCAGAGAGATGGCAGATGGAGTTTAATCCGGACAAATGTGAGGTAATGCATTTTGGAAGGTCTAACTCAGATAGGAAATATACAGTAAATGGCAGAACCCTTAGGAGTATTGATAGGCAAAGGGATCTGGGTGTACAGGTACACAAGTCACTGAAAGTGGCAATGCAGGTGGAGAAGGTAGTCAAGAAGGCATATGGTATGCCTGCCTTCATCGGTCGGGGTATTGAGTTGAAAAATTGGCAAGTCATGTTGCAGCTTTATAGAACCTTACTTAGGCCGCACTTGGAATATAGTGTTCAATTCTGATCGCCACACTACCCAAAGGATGTGGAGGCTTTGGAGAGGGTACAGAAAGGATTTAGCAGGATGTTGCCTGGTATGGAGGGCATTAGCTATGAGGAGAGGTTGGAGAAACTTGGTTTGTTCTCACTGGAGCGACAGAGGTTGAGGGGAGACCTGATAGAAGTCTACAAGATTATGAGAGGCATGGACAGAGTGGATAGTCAGAAGTTTTTTCCCAGGGTAGAAGAGTCAATTACTAGGGGGCATAGGTTTAAGGTGCGAGGGGCAAGGTTTAAAAGAGATGTACGAGGCAGATGTTTTACACAGAGAGTGGTGGGTGCCTGGAACTTGTTGCCGGGGAGGTAGTGGAAACGGATATGGTAGTGACTTTTAAGGGGCATCTTGACAAGTACATGAATGAGATGGGAATAGAGGGATATAGTCCCCGGATGGGGAGGGGGTTTTAGTTAAGTCGGGCTGCATGGTCGGTGCAGGCTTGGAGGGCTGAAGGGCCTGTTCCTGTGCTGTAATTTTCTTTGTTCTTTATGTTGTTGATTCTGACATGGACCATAACACCTGCACCCCACCCCACACCCCCCCCCACCCCACCCCCCCCACCCCAACCCCCCTCCACCCTCACCCCACCACCCCCCCACACCCCCATCCACCCTCACCCCACCACCCCCCCTCCACCCCACCCCACCCATCCCCCCCATATCCTTTTAAACGAGACCAAGATGTCACATGTATTAACATAGTGAAAAGTATTGTTTCTTGCACATTACACAGACAAAAACATACCATTCAAAGAGAAGGAAACGAGAGTGTGCAGAATGTAGTGTTACAGTCGTAGCTAGGGTGCAGAGAAAGATCAACTTAATGCAAGGTAAGTCCATTCAAACGTCTGACAGCAGCAGGGAAGAAGCGGTCGGTACGTGACCTCAGACTTTTATATCTTTTTCCCGAAAGAAGAATGCCCAGGGTGCGTGGGGTCCTGAATTATGCTGGCTGCTTTGCCAAGGCAGCGGGAAGTGTAGATAGAGTTAATGGGCTGGTTTGCATAATGGATTGGGCTACATTCACAACCTTCTGTAATTCCTTGCGGTCTTGGGCATACCAAGCTGTGATACAACCAGAAAGAGTGCTTTCTATGGTGCATCTATAAAAGTTGGTGAGAGTCATAGCTGAAATGCCAAATTTCCTTAGTCTTTTGAGAAAGTAGAGGCGTTGGTGGGCTTTCTTAAGTATAGTGTCGGCATGGGGGGACCAGGACAGGTTAGTGGTGATCTGGACTAAACACTTGAAGCTCTCGACCCTTTCTACTTCGTCCCCATTGATGTAGATAGGGGCATGTTCTCCTTTACGCTCTCTGAAGTCGATGACAATCTCCTTCATTTTGTTGACATTGAGAGAGAGATTATTGTTGCCACACCAGTTCCTCTATCTCATTACTGTACTCTGTCTCATCATTGTGAGATCCGACCCACTACGGTGGTGTCGTCAGCAAACTTGAAAATCGAATTGGAGGGGAATTTGACCACACAGTCATAGATGTACAAGTAGTATCTTCTACAATTGCTGCATTATGCTTCCCTTCCTACTTCCCACTTTGGACAACTTCCTGCTCCAAGATGTCATAATTAGTTTTCTGCTTGCCCTTCTGACAGCTTTTAATTCTTTCTCTCACAGGTAGCAAGTACATTGTACCAATGGGACAGTAGTAAACAGTCAGGATGAAACCACCTTCTGATTAACATCTACCTTCCTCCCTCAGTTGATGATTAAGTATCCCTTTCCATGTTGAAAACCATTTGGAGAATCAGTGAAGGTAAACAAAAGCACAGAATATTCTTAAATTTAGGAAAGAACTATTTACATAACATTGACAACATAGAAGACTTTTGGTGCATATGCTCCATATAGGCCTGCTCCCACCTACTTCAAACTCCATTAACATACCTATCTTCCTCTTAAATGCATCTATGCTAATTACCTCAACTACACCTTAGGATTGTACGTTCTTCACTTGAATCATTCTCCCCTTATATTTATGCTTCCACCATTCCCTACTATACCCTATGAAACCCTTTCACAATCTTGAAGTCCTTTATAAGGTCACTTCTCAGTCTTCTCTTTTCTTGAGAAAAGAGATCAAGCTTGTGTAATTTTTCCTGCACTGCATCAGTTCTGATATTATTCTGTTAAACCTGTTTATATTTTTAATAAATGAACACCATAACTATTCACAAAAGCCCAAGTGTGATCTAATCAAGGTTCTATACAAGTTTAACATAACCAATCTGTATTTTAATTTCATTGCTCTGGAAATGAATCGGAGTATTTTGTTTGCTTTTTTAATGACCTTGGCCCATAACTTCTGGCCCAAATCGCAACTTACACCGATTGTGTGCTGCACGCACATGCACATCGGGACAATACGGAAGTCCTGACGCATGGAGAGGTCTCTCCCTAACTTCCTTTACTTGCCCCAATGATAGGCAAGTATTTACACTTATTTATTTGTACACGTTGGTCTAGCTGCAGCAAGTAGAGGCAGCAAGCATTCTTTAGGTAGGTTATATTTTTTGTAAATGTTTTTAAAAGATATTAATTCCAGTAAAAAGTACATTCATGGATAACAAAGTGAATTTGTAGTGTCTGTAATAAGTTTCAGCTAAAGTCCATTTGGATTTTGCTATGTATTTTAAGCAGCGTTTTATCCCAATTTTAAGAGTCTCCCTGATGCAATGTTGATCCTTCGAAGCTGTTGGTGAAATTCGCATTACAATGGGAAGTCTGCAACTTGGCTATTTCAAATGCTTTAGGAAAAAAGTGTTCCTTAAGATGACATATGCAATTCTCCTGTAAGCTGAAGTGAACTCCTCTCTGATAGGCATTACCGAACCCAGTGCAGATTGAAAACTTGGGCCAGAATTTTCCAGTCATTCATGCCCCACCGCTGCTGCAAGTGAGGACTGGGAATTTGGCACTAAGCCAAATCTCTTCACTGCAGTAGGACCCGAGAATCCCACTGGTGTGAATAGCCGGAAAATCCCAGTCCTGGAGTCACGTTCCACCACTGCTGGTACATACTTTTAGCTTGGCTTCCTAAAATCACTGAAGTTTTTTTTGAGGCACTGACTGGTGCAGCAGAGTCAGGCTACATGTAAGATGTACAATTTTCATGTCCAAACCTTTCCCTCCCTCTCCCCCTCCCTATATCCCTCTCCTCCTTGTTTACAGAGATATCAGAACTGTTGTGCTTGTGTATAAAAATATTTTACTGATCATTGTGTTTGAGAAAATGTATTTTATTGCAAGAAATTCGAAAATATGCATCTTAGTGCAGCTGCTTACATAAAATGTTTAGTTAAATGGTAACATGTAATTATAACATTTTTGTTAAATGTTTTCCACTAAGCTTTACAAAATTTGGCTTTGTTGAAACATTAAAATAAAACATTTAAATATGAAATTGTACGAATGCTTTATTGAAACATCAAAACAGAAGTTAAATATGAGAACTATAAATGAAGTAAGATAAAAGAATACTAATGATAAAGACATTTAGATTTTCCACGGCCCAAAACATGAACGCTGCTTTCCTTAACCTCACGCAATAAAGTATCCAAATCAGAGGCCCAGGAGTTCTGACCTCTCTTCTTCCCAATTACATTTTCAGTTTCCACATTCTAAATTGAAACATACAAACACTTATAAGCATTGCCACACAGTTATATAATAATATAATGCAGATTTAAATAGGAGTTTCACAGATTTAAAACAAATAACAAAATCTATATTTATTTATACATATTACTCAGCTTCAATCAAAAATAAAAGTTACACTTTAAAGCTGGTTAGCAGCTAGGAAGCAAAGGGTTGGCATAAATGGGTCTTTTTCTGACTGGCAAGGAATGACTAGTTCGCATTATATCTTAATGATTTGGAAGAGGGAACTAAATGTGTTATCTCCAAATTTACAGATGATACAAAGTTGGGTGGGAGGGTGAGGTATGAGGAGAAAGCAGAGATGCTTCAGCGTGATTTGGACAGGGTGTGTAGGCATATGCATGGCAGATGCAGTATAATGCAGATAAATGTGAGGTTATCCACTGCGGTAACAATAATCTGGAATGAAGAATCTACTGATGATCATGAAACCATTGCCGATGTTGGAAAAACCCATCTGGTTCACTAATGTCCTTTAGGGAAGGAGATCTGTCATCCTTACCTGGCCTACATGTGACTCTAGAGCCACAGCCATATGGTTGACTCTCAACTGCCCTCCAAGGGCATCTAGGAATGGGCCAGTGACGCCCATGTCTATGAATAAAAGAAAATATTATTTGAATGGCTGTAAATTGAGAGGTGGATACCCATGAGACCTTGGAGTTCTCGTGCATCAGTCGCTGAAAATAAATGCGCAGGTACAGCAGGCAGTAAATAAGGCAGAAGGTATGTTGACCTTCATAGTGAGGATTTGGGTATAGGAATAAGGATGTTTTACTGCAATTGTATAGGGCATTTATAAAGGCTACACCTGGAGTATTGTGTGCCGTTTTGATGTCCTTATCTGAGGAAGGATGTCCTTGCTACAGAGGGAGTGCAATGAGGGTTTACCAGGCTGATTGCTGGGATGGCAGATCTGTCATACGAAGACAGTCTAAATTGGTTAGGATTATATTCATTAGAGGTTAGAAGAGTGAGAGGGGATCTCATAGAAACTTATAAAATTCTAACAGGGTTAGACAGGTAGATTCAGAAAGAATGTTCCCAGTGATGGGAGTGTCCAGAACTAGAGGGGGGGGGGGGGGGGGTCGTCATAGTTTGAGGATAAGGGGTAAAACTTTTAGGGCTGAGGTGAGGAGAAATTTCTTCACCCAGAGAGTGGGGAATTTATGGAATTCACTATCTCAGCAAGTAGTTGAGGTCAAAACATTGAGAGATTTCAAGTTCTTGGGGCTAAAGGGATCAAACGGCAGAATCAGGATATTGAGGTTGATGATCAGCCATGATTATAATGAATAGCGGAGCAGGCTCAAAGGGCCGAATGGCCTACTCCAGCTTTGATTGGAGTAGGCCATTTATGTTTCTAAATGAGCCAATAACAACAACAACATTAACTATTTAAAAGAAAAAGCAAAAAAAAATAAAGCTTCAACATACCTTTATAATAGCTGGAAATGCTTTTGATCTCGTCTTCAATACAAAAATGCTCTTTCCAAACTAGACCGTAATGGGCGCTCCCAAGCTGGCCCTGTCAGAGGAGTTAGAGTCCTCCTGCGCTGCACTGTGGAGACTGTATTGCTGAAGACCAAAGGCTGCTGCTCCCATTGGGAGTTGGATTGAAACTTTTGAATTCAGGTAAGTGGGCAAAAGAAGCTATTTTTGGCATCCCATGGCTTTCCATGGATAATAACCTATCACTACTTCTCGTCCTTTGTGTATCTTCATTGCCAGTTTCCTTTGCCCCTCTACTCAGACCCATTTTCCAAATATGTATCCTTATTCTTCCTTCTAAAATATACCACCTCACACTTACCTGTGTCGAAGTTAATTTGCGAATTACATGCCTGTTCGTCAATATATTGTCTTCCTCTATTTTGTTGCAGTCCTCTATATTTCCTACACCTCTCAATTTGGTGTCACCTGCAAATTTTTGAAATTTTACTTCTGATTCAGAGTCCAAATTATGATAAATGGTTAACAACAGTGGTTCCATTAACCATCTTTTATCTGGCTGAGCAACTAACTTCAATCCTTACTCTTTTTGGTTTCGACCAGCATGCTATTCATTCTACTGTTTGTCCCCTAGCTCCACATGTGCTCACCTTAATCATTAGTTTACTGTCAAAGAGCTTTTGAAAAGTACTTTCTCTGGAGTGAATATTGCTAGTGTATTCCATCCAAAACTGGAATTGATAGGATTTCAAACACATTTGTAGTAATGTTACAGGGGAAATTGGTAATTAAGGGTCTTGACCACCAGATGGCAATATATGCTGCTAAAGTCAACTTTCACTCTGCTGCTAGCAGGTTGAATTTTTAGTTTTGTATTATGAGCTAAAATACTCGATCGTTTAGCATACTACGCAATAATACTGCGCTTTACATAAGTTGATTTGCCAAGTTCAATCATTCAAGACACATGGGAAAGAATGGTTCAATCAAGCAGACACAGCATGGATTCATGAAGGGAAAGTCATGTTTGACTAATTTACTGGAATTCTTTGAGGATATAACGAGTGCGGTTGACAAAGGGGAACCGGTGGATGTGGTGTATTTAGATTTCCAGAAGGCATTCGATAAGGTGCCTCACAAAAGGTTGCTGCATAAGATAAAGGTACACGGAGTTGGGGATAAAGTGTTAGCGCAGATTGAGGATTGGCTATCTAACTCTGGAGACAATACACATCTCTTTAACCTGTGTTGAATGCTCCCTCCACCCACATTGTCTGTCCCTTTAAGACCTGGCTGGCTGTAGAGATTTGCATTCTCATTAGTATTCTGTAACTTGATTTCTGTGTCTGTGCACTGTTTGAGAGCACATTTCCACTCCATCTGACGAAGGAGCAGTGCTCCGAAAGCTTATGGTATTTGCTACCAAATAAACCTGTTGGACTTTAACCTGGTGTTGTGAGACTTCTAACTGTATCTAACAGAAAGCAGAGAGTCGGAATAAATGGGTGCTTTTCCGGTTGGCAGTGACTCGTGGCGTGCCGCAGGGATCGGTGCTGGGGCCTCAACTATTTACCATATACACAGACAATCTGGAGGAGGGGACCGAGTGTAGGGTAACAAAGTTTGCGGATGACACAAAGATGAGTGGGAAAGCAAATTGTGTGGAGGACACAGAGAGTCTGCAGAGAGACTTGGATAGGCTAAGTGAGTGGGCAAGGATCTGGCAGATGGAGTATAACATTGGTAAGTTTGGAATATTTCTTCTTGGAATAAGTTTGGAATTATTCTTCCACTTTGGAAGAATAATAGTAAAATGGACTATTATTTAAATGGTGAAAAATTACAACATGCTACTGTGCAGAGGGACCTGGGGGTCCTTGTGCATGAATCACAAAAACTCAGTTTGCAGGTGCAGCAGGTGATCAAGAAGGCAAATGGAATGTTGGCATTTATCGCGAAGGGGATGGAGTATAAAAGCAGGGAGGTCATGCTGCAACTGTACAGGGTACTGGTGAGGCCGCACCTAGAGTACTGTGTACAATTTTGGTCCCCTTATTTAAGAAAGGATATATTAGCTTTGGAGGGAGTACAGAGAAGGTTCACCAGGTTGATTCTGGAGATGAGGGGGTTAGCTTATGAGGAGAGATGGAGTAGACTGGGCCTGTACTCATTGGAGTTTAGAAGGTTGAGGGGAGATCTTATAGAGAGATATAAGATAATGAAAGGGCTAGACAGGGTAGAAGCAGCGAGGTTATTTCCACTTACAATGGAAACAAGAACTAGGGGGCATAGCCTCAAAATACAGGCAAGTCAATTTAGAACAGAGTTGAGGAGGAACTTCTTCTCCCAAAGGGTAGTGAATCTTTGGAATTCTCTGCCCAATGAAGCAGTAGAGGCTACCTCGTTAAATGTGTTTAAGTCACAGATAGATAGATTTTTAACCATTAAGGGAATTAAGGGTTATGGGGAGCGGACAAGTAAGTGGAACTGAACCCACTATCAGATCAGCCATGATCTTATTGAATGGCGGAGCAGGCCTGAGGGGCTAGATGGCCTACTCCTGCTCCTATTTCTTATGTTCTTCAGACAGTTTCCCGAAATATTGAGTTCTGAGGTTTAAATTGATTTTTTACAAAAAGTTCTACATAAAATGAAATAAATACTTTTTATTGAAAAGTTTATCACAAAGCTATGGTACTTAGAAATATTACTAGTGAGGAATCCACATGAGAATAATGTGTCACTGCCAATGCCCAGTTATTGCTGAACAATAATACTACAGCAGTATGATGAAGCTCTGATCTTAAAAAGTTTATTTAAAAAACATGTTCCCTTCAAAAACAATGCAATCAAAAAGGTATGCCATGTAATTATGCATTATTTATTGAGATTACATTAAAATGTTTTTGCAATTTGTATGCAAGTTAAAAGATGACAGCAAGAATGGGAAAACCAGCCCTTCTGATGTCAGTACCAGCTCATGCAGGCATCAATGGATTTCTTTAAAATTGTAATTATAACGTCTTGACTTGGTTTCTGATTCAATACTGGAATCTGTATTTTAACACTAACATATAAATGTCTTACAGCAAAATTATAATCTGTAGTTTATTTAGTCAAAGTATGAACCCTGACCACTAACCCACCTACTGCTCCCAGGTGACTGCCATGTGTCTCAGTTCACAGATAATGGAACTCTGATCAATTTGTTCTCCAAAAGCAACTAAATCTGTTTCAGTTTGTCATGATCGACGTAGTCCATATATTTGATGTGCCTTGGGGCATACTAATGATTGATAACGTTCAATTCAGCTCCACACTCTTCCTCAGCCCCAAGTAAGAGGAATTTCACAATGGGTCTTGAAGAATCTGGACAAAGTTCCTGGGGAACATTCCCTCTTTCCCCTGCAGTTCTCCTTTCAGCCAGTCAGCATCTCTGGATTCGAATATGGTTATCACATCTCCAACCTTGGGGAGAAAAAGTTGCAGATTTTGGTTAATATTTATACCGTTAGGAATGCTGCTGCAAGTTAATTATGCCCCCAAGCTTGCATTGCTGTCATATAGTCAGTCAATCTTGAAAGAAAGTTATTTTTGGCAAGACTGTTATTTACTTAATGTTGCTTTATTTCCGGAAGTATTTTTTAAATTCATTCACGATATGCAAGTGTTGGTGGCAGGGCCAGCGTTTATTACTCATCTCTAATTGCCCTTGATTGCTTCTTTCCAAAAACAATAAGTCAAGTTTGACATAAAATTGGAATATATTATTTTTTTCTGAAATGTTTATCACAAAACTTTATTACTCAGAAAAGTTAAGATTAAGGATTCCACAAGTAAGATGGTGGTGAAGCACCTCCCTGAATCCTTGCAGCGATGTAGATACCCATGGTGCTGTTAGGGATGTTCTAGGGTTGTAACGCAGCAACGTAGAATAACAATACATTTCTGAGGCAGGATGGTCTGTTACTTGAAGGAGAACTTGCAAGTGATGATGTTCCCATGTACGTGCTGCACTTGTTCTTTCAGGTAGTAGAGGCAAGAGTTGGCTGAAGCAGCCTTGGCAAATTGCTGCACTGCATCTTGTAGATGGTACACACTGCTGCCAAAGTGGCTGAGGATTAAATACAAGCTGGTGGATGGTGTTCCAATTATATGGGCTGCTTTGTCCTGGATGATATCATGTTTCTCAAGTTGTGTTGGAGCTGCACTCATCCGGGAAATTGGAGAGTATTTCATCAAGGGTTAGTATCTTGAAGATGGCAGACAGACTTTGGGGAGTCAGGAGGGAGTTATTTGGTGCAGAGTTCCCAACCTCTGACCTACTCTTGTAGCCACATTTATATTTGGCTGGTCCATTTAGGATTCTGATGACCCTGGGATGATGTTTGGAGCTTCAGTGAAGGTAGTGTCATTGAATGTCAGGGGGAGATTCTCCTGTCATTGCCTGACCCTTGTATTACATGAATGTTACTTGCCACTTATCAGCCCAAGCCTGAACACTATCCAGATTTTGCTGCATGTAGGCTTCATTATCTGAGGTGTTGTGAATGGAACTGAACATTGTAACAATCAGGCAGCTTCTCCACTTCTGACTTTACATTGGATGGATGGTCATTGATGAAGCAGCTGGGCCTAGGACACTGTCCTGAAGAACTCCTGCAGCAATATCCTGGGCTGATCAAACTCCATCAACCAAAGATAAAATAATTTAAAAACAGATCTGGAGACCTTATGGGCCAGTTCCCTTCTGTTGTACTGATCATAGAATCATAGAATCCCTACAGTGCAGAAGGAGGCCATTCGGCCCATCGAGTCTGCACCGACCACAATCCCACCCAGGCCCTACCCCCACATATTTATCCGCTAATCCCTCTAACTACGCATCTCAGGGACAATTTTAACCTGGCCAATCAACCTAACCCGCACATCTTTGGACTGTGGGAGGAAACCGGAGCACCCGGAGGAAACCCACGCAGACACGAGGAGAATGTGCAAACTCCACACAGACAGTGACCCGAGCCGGGAATCGAACCCGGGACCCTGGAGCTGTGAAGCAGCAGTGCTAACCACTGTGCTACCGTGCCGCCCTAATGTAGGGATAGGAAACAAACTGAAGGCTTCATGGTTGTTTTTCCTACGTAAAAACATTTCTTTATGAATCCAAGGCCAAGAGAATTATTTCTGATTCAGGATCTTCACTGTTTTGAAATAGATAAGTGAAGTATCGTAATCCAGTTAGATCAGCTCATACTAACACTCCAGCTAGATCTGCTCATATTAGTGAACTTGAGCTTAGCTATCCATTAATCACCATGCTCCGTCACCATGACTACTTATTGCCTCATCTGCAATATTGTTCATTTCCACTTCTCCATCATTGACACTGATAGTCTTAACCATACATCTTGTTGGCCTCCCATTTTCCGCATCCACTCCCACACTCCATAAATTACAGTTTGCCAAACCTCAGCACGGCAGACTGTATCCTGCCCTATATCTAGTTGTATATGCCCACTGCTCCCGTTTTCACTGACCTCCATAAACTTCCTGATCCCAAAGCATTGAATTTCATATTGCCATCTTTACATCCCTCAATGAGTATGTCCCACCCTCTCCTTAAGCTCTTCCAGTCATAATCCTCTCCTACACCCAGTTCTTTGGTACCCTATCGTGCCAACCTTCGATATGTTTCTTTGTGCAGATTTCCGTTCCTACTGAGTGAGGACTTGACAACAGGAGTCAAGGTTCACAATGGCCATAAGGAAAACATATTGAGAAACAGCCCAAGTTATTACTCCTCAGCTGGAGGACCTTAGGTGAAGTGACTTTAATTCCTTGAGAACATTTTTTGCTGTGTATAAAGTTGAATGAGAAAGGTAATTGAATACAAAAGCAAAATACAGAAAATGTTGAAAATCTGATATAGAAACAGAAAATGCTATAAATATTCAGCAGTTCAGGCAGCATCTATGGAGACAGAGAAAGAGGTGTCAATGACACAACAAATGCTGGAAATCTGAAATAAAACAGAAAATGCTGGAAAAATCAATAACCTTTTGTCAGAGCTTCCTAGGCATGATTACACACTTGCGTGGAGTTGGAACATTGCCACATTCAACATGCTGGAGTCCTAACAAGTTAGGAGTCAAGTGTTCTGGATGACCAGTCTAAATGCAGTCAACCATTCATAGAATATAAATAGTAATCTATTGGTTAGCAAGTAAAAAGCTTTTTAAATTAAGTTGATTAGTCACAAGGCTTACATTAACACTGCAATGAAGTTACTGTGAAATTCCTCTAGTCGCCACAGTCCGGCGCCTGTTCGGGTTAATGCACCTAACCAGCATGTCTTTCAGAACGTGGCAGAAAACCGGAGCACCCAGAGGAAACCCACGCAGACACAGGGAGAATGTGCAAACTCCACGCAGACAGTGACCCAAGCCGGGAATCGAATCTGGGTCCCAGGCGCTGTGTAGCAGCAGTGCTAACCACTGTGCTACCGTTCTTAACAGCCAAGTCATATTCTTGCCAAAACAGAACACCAGGTCAGCATTCACAGCAAGACTGTGTTATTGCCTAGTGTTGAGATGGAAGAATGTGTTAACAAACAAACAAAAATCATCTAATCTCGTGTTGCAGCCTGGATTGCACCAGAGGTCCAGATATTATTGTATGGCGCAAGGAGATTTGTGTTCTTGGGGTATGTGCAGCAGTATCGCAAATACAATCGAAAATCAGGGCATTCCCATCTCTCTCAACAAAGAACAACAACTTTTGATAATGATTTTTATTCCATCATCACATAGGTCATTATAATATTTTCTTTTTGTCGTGTTTGTGGCAAATGTGATGATTCTTTATTTGGATTGACCATGCTCAACTATCATACCTTAACAGGTTGATTCTCTAACCTCGATCAGAAGCCAATCTATAATTCATCAAAAAGATTACGGAAAATGTCAAGTTTTTTTGAATGGCTTTCGAAAGGTTTCTATAATCTAATCAAAAATTGAATAGATGGGATGCCACATTACATACCTTTAAATCAAGCTCATCTTTATTCCCCCCAACAAAGTCATACAGTGCTTTGGCTTTTCCTCTTTTATTCCCTGAAGGCTGCGGTTTTGCTGTGCTTGCTTCTCCTGAATTAAAAATGGAGTTGAATAAAAATATTGAAGGTAGAGGTATTCTCCACAATTCCACATCAATATGAATATTATCTACAATATACAACCATTGTTGATACCCAATCCTCAGTCTCTACTGCCCATTGTTTTGGTCATCTCTATTTCCTGGAATTCATCAGCGATGTGTGAAATAACATTGCTCAGTCTGCCTACAAATATGATTTATGCTGCATGTGGATTAGAATTTCATCTAGTTCTCTCAATTTGAAGGCCCCTTCAAATTCGGGGCAGCCTCTCCTCAGGGACCTGGGAGCTCCCACCCTCATCCACACGAAGCCTAACTCTCCTCACTAGCCTTAAGCACAGGCCTGGGACGTAGGCTCAGACACAGTGCTGAAGTAACTCTTCCGGCCACCAGAGCGCTGTACCTGGAGGGACTGGAGAGCTGTCAGCTAATTAGATTGGCGGACGGCTCTCCAAGGTGGGACTTCTGTCTAAGGGCAGATGGAAGACCCGTCTATGACATTCAACACTCAATTGAGCATAAAATGGCAGTGTGCCCATCCGTGTCAGTGCGGTTGTGCCCCTTTCAACTCTTAGGATGGCCTTTTGTCTGATTCTCACGCATCACATTGGTTGATTTTCCCGAATTCAATCATTTTAATTATACCAGGCATCGAATAATGGGCATCCAAAGGGGTAAATGGAACATGAGTTGACCATTTCCACAATTTAATGGTTGATCTGTATCCTAACTCCACTTAGCTGCCTTGGATCTACACCCTTTAATAACTTTAATGAAGATCTATCTATCTCAGGTTTGAAATTTTCAATTGATATCGCCTCAGTAACTTTTTGGGGAGGGTGGGTAGAGTTCCCTATTTCCTCACCAGAGGACATTGACTCTATCAAATTCTTTAATCATTTTAAATACCTCAGTTATATACCCCCAAGTCTTCTATACTCAAGGCAATTTAAGTCTAACAGTATGATGCCAGATCTAAAAGAGCTTGAGGACAGGTTGCATAGACTAAATTTGTGCTGCACCCCTGCCAAGGCCACCAGGTACCCAGAATGACTTGGTACTTGAGATACTGTCTAACTAGATCTTAATCTAACTATAGCAAATCATCTACGCATTTGAATTCCAGTCACCCTGACATGAAACTGAACCTTTCATTAGCTTTGCAATTTAGTTTTTGCATGTGTTCACGAGCTTTTTGTGACTTACGTATGTGAACCCCTAATTCTCCCTACTCCTCTGCAGCTCCTAGCTTCTCATCATAGTATTTTTCAAAACAACATCTTGGTTCCAAAGTTACAAGCATATTGCATTAAAAAATATACAAATTCCAGGAACAAAAAAATAGATAAAAGACAATTTCTTCAACTTCAGTGTTGTGGGTTCTTAGCTTCACAGAGATGGTACCTGGGCAGATTTGAACAAACACAGTTGGGAATGTCCCTTCACGCCCATTCAGTTTCCCCTTGCACCACTCAGAGTCTAACTGCTCTGTGATGAGGATCCGATCCCCCCGGTTAAATGGCAAATCATCAGCAGATTCTGCTTTGAAATCATAAAGTGCTTCACACCACTGAGAGTTCGTGTTTCCAACCTAGAGAGTCCACAGAAAACCAGTTTGTTTCAGCAACAGCAGAAAAAGAAACACGTTAAACTAATTAAGAAGTGATTAGGGTAAATACGAAATATCTATCATAAAAAGTAATGGAATTGAATGTAGATAGAACAGGAATCCCTGAGTTGCTAAAGGATCTGGGTGTCCTGGTAACTACTGGTACACTATTGCTCACTTGTCACCAAACGGGAGCGGGTCAATACAAACATTCCCTTGTCTAGTTATAGTAAATTAAACTCTCTCTTTCATCATAGGTCAGTCCTTGGGTGGACAGAGAGGCCTCATGCTGACAATGCTGCACTGTTAGCAGCTGCTTTGAGATGTGCAAGACTGGCTCAGGCTGACTTCGCTTGGACAAGTATTTCAGCACCCGCCACCATCAGCCCAGCAAACAAATAAAGTATTCTCCATAAAATAAATAAAGTACATACATTTAATAACTGTCAATGTGCAATGTAAAAACATGTTCTAAATAAGACACTAGACAAATATAAACCTTTGAATATACAGAATTTATAAAAAGGATGCAAAAAAATCAAGCTAGTTACACTTTAGTGGCATAAATTTATGTTCACACTTCAGTAGCAAATGTATAACCTTCAATTAGTAACCATGAGGAAGTTGAGAGGGCACGACTTGCTGATATTCACATATATTTGCATATCATTGTATGCATGATGGCCAAATTCTCACTACAAAAGTAGTCCTACCTGACTGTATGAGGAGGAATCAACCGCTTTATCATCTGCTGATATGCCAGAACCTGAGGAAAGATGCATTTGTTTTTAAATAATGATTTATATTTCCAATTTGAGTTTCCAAACCATAAAACCACACCATTATCAACTAGAGTTACTCTGTTGGTAAGTACTATATACACTCAATGACATGTTAACAATGAGGATTCAAGGAACTGCCCTAAAGTTCTAGTTTACAGATGGAAATGTGACTCGGTTGCTGTTTCACTAAGGATAGTTGATGTCAAAACTGGCCAGTTCAGAGAGTCACATTTTGGCAATAATTCTGAATTACAGTTAATCCTTAATAAATTCTGATTATGATGGGCAGCATTTCAGAAAAATGTGCAATCAATGCATTTGACTGCCCAATGACATTATGTCTGTATTTGATGATTGTATTTATGTTAACAATTAATTGATTAACATATTAACAAATGATTGTATTTATGTTAACAATTAATGTTACCAGGGAGACAGTGCTTGGTAGACTAATGGGACTGAAGGTGAACAAGTCCCCGGGCCCGGATGGAATGCATCCCAGGGTACTGAAAGAAATGTCAGAGGTAATAGCGGATGCATTAGTGGTTATTTATCAAAATTCGTTGGATTCTGGGGTAGTGCCGGCGGATTGGAAAACGGCTAATGTTAAGCCGCTGTTTAAAAAAGGAAATAGGCAAAAGGCGGGTAACTACAGGCTGGTTAGCTTAACGTCTGTAGTTGGGAAAATGTTGGAATCCATCATTAAAGAAGAAATAGCAGGCCATCTGGATAAGAATGGTTCGATTAAGCAGACGCAGCATGGATTCATGAGGGGAAAGTCATGCTTGACGAACTTGTAGGATTTTTATAAAGATGTGACTAGTGCGGTTGATGGAGGGGAACCGGTGGATGCGGTGTTTTTGGATTTCCAAAAGGTGTTTGATAAGGTGCCTCACAAAAGGTTGCTGAAGAAGATTGAGTCACACGGAGTTGGGGGTAGGGTGTTAGCGTGGATTGGGGATTGGCTGTCCGACAGGAAGCAGAGAGTCGGAATAAATGGGTGCTTTTCTGGTTGGCAGATGGTAACTAGCGGCGTGCCGCAGGGATCGGTACTGGGGCCTCAACTATTTACCATTTATACAGACGATCTGGAGGAGGGGACTGAGTGTAGGGTAACAAAGTTTGCAGATGACACAAAGATAAGTGGAAAAGTGAATTGTGTGGAGGGCGTAGAAGGTCTGCAGAGAGATTTGGACAGGCTGAGTGAGTGGACGAGGATCTGGCAGATGGAGTATAACGTTGACAAATGCGAGGTTATTCACTTTGGAGGAAATAATAGCAAATTGGATTATCTAAATGGAAAAAAATTGCAACATGCTACTGTGCAAAGGGACCTGGGGGTCCTTGTGCATGAGACGCAAAAACCCAGTCTGCAGGTGCAACAGGTGATCTAGAAGGCAAATGGGATGTTGGCCTATATCGCAAGGGGGATAGAATATAAAGGAGCAGCACGCTCCGAAAGCTTATGGTATTTGCTACCAAATAAACCTGTTGGACTTTAACCTGGTGTTGTGAGACTTCTTACGATAGAATATAAAAGCAGAGATGTCTTGCTGCATAGGGCGGCACGGTAGCACAGTGGTTAGCACTGCTGCTTCACAGCTCCAGGGTCCCGGGTTCGATTCCCGGTTCGGGTCACCGTCTGTGTGGAGTTTGCACATTCTCCTCGTGTCTGCGTGGGTTTCCTCCGGGTGCTCCGGTTTCCTCCCACAGTCCAAAGATGTGCGGGTTAGGTTGATTGGCCAGGTTAAAAATTGCCCCTTAGACTCCTGAGATGCGTAGGTTAGAGGGATTAGCGGGTAAAATATATGGGGGTAGGGCCTGGGTGGGATTGTGGTCGGTGCAGACTCGATGGGCCGAATGGCCTCCTTCTGCACTGTAGGGATTCTATGATTCTATGATCTGTACAGGGCATTGGTGAGGCCGCAGCTGGAATACTGTGTGCAGTATTGGTCCCCTTATTTGCGGAAGGATATATTGGCCTTGGAGGGAGTGCAGAGAAGGTTCACCAGGTTGATACCAGAGATGAGGGGTGTTGATTATGAGGAGAGACTGAGCAGATTGGGTTTGTACTCGTTGGAATTTAGAAGGCTGAGGGGGGAATCTTATAGAGACCTATAAGATAATGAAGGGGCTGGATAGGGTAGAGGTGGAGAGATTCTTCCCACTTAGAAAGGAAGCTAGAACTAGAGGGCACAGCCTCAAAATAAAGGGGGGTCAGTTTAGGACAGAGTTGAGGAGGAACTTCTTCTCTCAGAGGGTGGCGAATCTCTGGAATTCTCTGCCCACTGAAGTGGTGAAGGCTACCTCGTTGAATATGTTTAAATCACGGATAGATGGATTCATGATCGGTAAGGGAATTGGGGGTTATGGGGATCAGGCGGGTAGGTGGAGCTGATTCACTTCAGATCGGCCATGGTCTTGTTGAGTGGCGGGGCGGGCTCGAGGGGCTGGGTGGCCTGCTCCTGCTCCTATTTCTTATGTTGTTATGCCAATGACCATGTCCTCAGCTGGGATTCTCTGGTGCTACTGCAATGAATGAAGGATTGGCGGAGGACCAAATTCTCCATTCTCGTTGACACTGGGGTTTGGACAGACAAAATTGGAAACCCCACCCTTAAATGTTTAAAATTCAATTCCAACAGGGATGCAGCTAAAGGTTTCAAATTTTAGTCAAACCTCTGGTGTAGCAAGAAGCATGAGAGCAGATATCCACTCCATCTGACGAAGGAGCAGTGCTCCGAAAGCTTATGGGGTATTTGCTACCAAATAAACCTGTTGGACTTTAACCTGGTGTTGTGAGACTTCTTACTGAACAAGAAGCTAACAGCACTTTTGTGAAAATTGGACAGCAAAGCTGGTGATCAAACATGCGGAAATTCAGAAATTGCTGTGCAAGTTACCCTGCTCCCCGAGATGCTCCCCAAACACACTCACTATCTGACTCACTATTCAAATACACCGAGAAGAATGACGTTGCTGCATTTACTTCATGGACAGGGACTAAAATTATCAAAAGAGTTTCATTCTTTCATAATTTAATCATTGTTGGAGATTTTTTTAAAAACTTTTTTTCCCCAAAACGTTTTCCTGTCTTCCTCTTTTTCTCTCTTAATCCAATCTTTTTTCCCTCTCGTTTCATTTTCTGTACCTGGCTTGACATTGAATTCACTATTATAATTGACATCTCATGGTTCAGACTCAGTGCTAGCTTTTCGCAATTCTTCAGTCTGATTATTTAAAGAGATACACCATTGCTTGCACTGTTCACACAAACCCCAGATGCCCTGTCTTGGGAGTGGTGCTTTTTGGCTTGCTGTATGACTGGACTTTGCCAAGCGCAAGCCCATAGAAAGTTTATGGTCAAGTGAAAGTCTAACAAACTGAGTGGCTCAGAACAAAACATGGTCCAATGCCATAGAAAAATGTTACATTTATTCAATAAAGAGAATATCAGAGTTGTAAAGGAGCATTTGAATTTACTTTGGAAAGTAGAAGGAAAATAGAATTTTTGCAAGAGATCACTAATTGTTTCCATGGGTAAATTAGCAGGGGTTTAGGAAAGGTCAGATCTTAATGTTGTGACATCTGAATGTTAAAACTTAGTGACTGCTGATGCTATAGTGACTGCTTTTGTGGGAGAAACTACCAAATTGTTTGAAAGAGCAGTTGGATAGAAATTCGAGGCAATTTACTGAAACGTTTTCCACTTTTAGAAATGTGGGTTGTTAATCTCACCACTTTTATTTAATGATAAAAAATACAAATGCTAACTTCAGTTTCTGTTGGACGAGTTTGCTTTACACCACACAACACCATTTCTTCAGCCAAACAGAAATTTAGCCAATCAGAATTTATCTGCAATAACTTTACTTTTCTCAAGTGGTGTGGCAACCACTTAACTATTAAAGTAATGACCAAGAATATGAATTTAGCTGTAAATGTCAGGAAACTAATTAAGCATAGCATCACAATTACACAGCCTGACAAACTAACAATACCGTTTCTCTGATTATGGAAGACAATTTTATTACCTCAGGTGATGGACCCCAAGTATTTACTCCCATGTATAATCAACAGTTGAGTTTTAGAATCATAGATCAAGTTTAAACTACAATCAAGTTTTACAAATTGTATGCAAAACCTACTTCCATAGCTTGCATTATAAATGTGGGGTAATCATGCAACAACAGTTGCAAACAGCTGTTGGATGATCAGATCTCCAAGAAAAAGTCTAAACAAGAGTTGGCAACCCTAATTACACCGTTTGGCATGGCAAGATGGTCCTAGGTTCGAGTGCTTTTACTTAAATCAACCTGTTTGGTTAGACCAATTAGGGATTCCTTGGTTAGGTGGAGTGGTGCACAGATGCAAAGTTTTCTTCCCAGCAGTTAGATTTTGTCCTACTGTTCTTGCCTCCTGCTGCTGTACCATGGTCTAGCATTAATGGAAGCTCATCAGAGAGACCCAGATATAGATTTACAATTAAAGAAACAATGGGGAGACAGCAGCCTTTAATTCTCCTTCACTCAACCATTCTCAATTCAAACATGGGAACCTAAGTTTTATTTTCATGATGATATTCAAGTTAAGGTAGAAGCAAATTAAATAAAGGAGGTGAGTTTTATTGGCAACTAGACTTTAGACTCCAAACTCATGGTTAAATGTCACCCACATGAGATAATGCAATTTTAAAGAAACAGAGTCTCATTAAAACACAAGGCAGCTTGGAAACCTCTCTCTTCTACCATTATGTCCTACCTCCCATCTTTCCAGGTCTCATCATTATCTTCAACTTCAGATGGGCAGGTGAGTGTAGAACTATCTACCATACAATAAAGCTCTATACGAATGCAGGAAATCAGCTAATCAGTTCACAGAGTTATGCTGGGGATTGCAAATCCAAGGCAGGAAGTCCTTCACAGGACTGAATTTACATTTTGAAGATTTCTTTGTGCGTTGTAACTTTACTGGCTCTGATTAGATATTTTGAAGATTTATGACACTTCACGGTTCTCGGTCACTCAAAAAAATATATTTTGCTCACCTGGAGAGAGAGGTGAATTCTGTTTAGCTTGCTGCTCAGAGGTTGGTATATCCTCAACAATCTCTACAAAATTTAGAGGGAAAATTCCACAGCGGCCTTTCAGCTGTCCTCGAGCCCACTCCTCACTCACATACTCCTTCAGCGCAATAACATCCCCTTCAAAAAAAGTGAGTTCATCAGCCTGATCTCCTTCAAAGTCGAACCGAGCCACACATCGAGGTCCCCTGGATGATAAGTGATTGTAAATATCAGTATCACACTATTGTACATTCAGATTTTACTTTGCAATTCATTGACTATATGTAAACACCAGATTGGGTTCCCTAATAATGTTTCAATCAAGAACTAACATTTAATAAAATACACGTTACATGCTCAAATTGCTACCAATAATGTTAACAACTGGTATATTTGAAAATCATCTCATACAGCAATATTCACATAACAAGTGTGAAGATATCCAGGTAGATTTTTGTGGTCCTAAGTTCAATTCAGTTCTGTATCAATGGCACAGCACAGTGAGAAGTTCAGTGTGTTGACTATATACAGTTTTTTGTGATCATATCACTAGCACAATAATTGTTCACAGCCTGTAGTTGGACACATTTTTAGCCCTTTACTAAAGCTGAATGGAGACATGGAAAAGTAGTGTTTTCCAAAAGTAAAGAGAATGGAAACCCATTGTGGAAGCAAGAGGGAGCTAGTTAGGAGTGAAAATGCAGCCCAGCATCCCAAACTATGTTCTATGGCTGGCAAAGTGTACATTGGGATGCGAGAGGTGGAAGAGAAGAAGATTGGACATTTTTGGCACAATGGAGTATCCTCTCTATAGGATATTAGAGTAACATTCCCAGAATGAGCTGCAACCTTAAAGAGAAAGGATTAAAACATCCTTCACACTCAATAGCACTATCATGCTTCTAATGGAATTTGACTTCAAGTCAGATTAGTCAGATTAAAGCATGCCGCTGTCTCTCTGGTCTTTACTTGTGCTTCAACTGGTAAGGCAATAGTGAATGTGCACAGTACTGCTTTGGTCCAAAGTCACTTGCCTCTTGTTTCTCCTGTTCTTCCAGGAGACCTGAATTCATCCAGCACTCAGCTGCCCATATCCTAACTCACACCAAGCCCTGTTAACCCATCATGCTCACTGACCTTAATGGATGTCTGGTCAAGTAACACCTTGATCTTAAAATTCTTATACTTGCTTTCAAATTCCTCATGGCCTCATTCCATGCAATCTCTGATCTCTATAATCTCTATATTACTTCAATTCTGGATTTTTGTACATCCTGATTTTTATCATACCATTATTGATAAAACCATCAGTTGCCTCGGCCCAAGTCTGGAATTCTCTCCTTAAATCGGTCTAACTCTCTTCTCCTTTACTACACATCTTTTGACCACCTATAATAATATCTCCTTATGTGGAGTGGTATCAAATTTTGTTTTACAACATTCCTGTGATGCACCTTATAACCTTTTACTACACTAAAAATACTGCACAAAATATAGTTGTTGAAATTACTAATATTCTTTTTCCATGATCTATTCAGCTTTAGTAAAATTTGAAAATGTGTCCCTTTCCCAACTGCATGTTGCAAGTAATTGTTCAAATAGCTGACCACAGAAAAAGATATGCAGACAACACACTGTATTTCTCACTGCACCACTGGAAAACATTTTGTCCAAATTTCAAAGACATTAGCAAAGTTTTGCACTGAAAGAACCCATGGCACAAAGCTTTCTCATTAACTAAGCAATAAAAAAAGGACAAGTAGAAAAGCCTTTATAAGGCTCCCTTCACAAACAATGCTTTATCTTCCTCTCTCTTTAAATCATCATTTCCACATCCATCAACGCCTAACAATACTGGATGCAGCTTTACATGTGTTTATTAATGGTGAACTAGATCCTGATTAAGTAGCCAAATTAGATCCATTCTGCCATATTATTAGTAAAGAAGCCAATAGCAGTGTGCAACATGGACAGTGTTTGAGTGCACGCGACTTCTGCTAATGTTTATATTTGACACTCCAATTGCACTCAGACAGCCATAAATAAATTCCTTTTCCTTTATTTTGTAACTTAATATTGATGGAATCAGGCAATTTGATTTTATTTTCTTCACTGAATATGGTGTCAATTCTGGGGTAAAGTATCATCATTGCTACCATCTCTTCCATACCTTAGCAAAATAGCTGTTCGTTCATGTGAGTCTAGAAAGTTATTTAACTTTAGAAACACTACAACTGAATTCACACATCTGTCTTCACTAGAAAAAGTAACTGGTTGTTTTCCCCTCCCGAACCCAAAGGTCACAATTTAGCCCAAATGCAGGATTAAACCTAGGCCTTCTGGTGTGTACCACTCAGTGCAACACTACATAATTTACCCTCTGATAATGTATTCTGTGACCGTAAGTAAAGATGGGTGGTTTATTTAAACCAATTGTGGTTCAATCTGAACTTGGAAATGAAGGACAAAATTACATTGATTTCAATGCGACAGAGGTTGAGTGATGGTGCATTTATGGTTGCAAGTTACATAATGTGATAATTATGCGGCAAGTTGCAGTTGGACTACTCAACTGTAATACTGGTCTGCATTCACTAAGCTCAGAGCAGCATTATTCATTCACTCTAGTGTCAGTACTGCTAAAGCTGACCCCAGTGTTGCCTACACCACATGATGGAGTCTCATTGCTTGTACAAATGCAGCTTTATTTGTGCAAACCGAGGACAGACAAATAATATTGTTCTTTTCAAAACTGACATAAAATGTAATGAAGTGATCAAATAAATAGTCCCAATAAACAAAAAAACATAACGGATTGATATGAATGTGATATGAATTGCACTTGGCTGAATGGTAAATAAAAAGGAATAAATAAAGCATTTTCAAATAGCAAAATTTACTGCATCTGGAAATCAACAATTCAAAGGGGAAATATGTTAAAGTTCAACTAAGGGACTAAATAATTAATCAATGATTCAGGATTCCTGGAGTATTTAGGCTTGCCTGGCAAGTGAAGTTGATTTAAATGCAACTTTCTTCACATTGCTCTCCTGTGAATCATCTGTAGGTAAATCAACCTATCAAAAAGAAATCAGTCAGGTTACAACATTGTAGTCATCAGTACTCAAAACATATCTCAAGAATAACATAATCAGACATGTGCAATACTAACAATGGGAATTTTACAACATTTAATAGCTCCTCTATTGTGGAATATTCATTTCAATAGTTTCCTCACATGGGGAATTCCGAAGCTCAAGCAGATTATCATGAAGCTACTGAGTGGAATACTTTTTAAAAAGAGGAAAAGAATATTGATGGGAAGTGGAACAAGTCTTCACTGCTGCTTTACACACTCTGAATGCCAAACCCATTCTGAATTTTTTTTTAAAAATTCCCTTTTTCAGGATGTGAGTATCGCTGACAGGGCCAGCATTTATTGCCCATCCCTAGTTGTCACTGAAATGTTACAGGTGGTGTATTTCAAAAGAGGGAAAATCAAGCATGATTCCCCATTGTGAGTGCTACCTAGTGGAGAAGGATAAAGAAAAAGAGAGGGTGACCTGGAAAAATAGGAACCGGTTTTGTTGTCACAGACATGGCACCTACATATGTAGGGAGTGTAGCCTCTGCAGTTGCAAAGTCACCAAACTTACTTAGCCCTTTCATTTTGCCGCTACATCCTATTTCCACTTGGCGATTTGCTTTTGTAACTCACCAACCTTATTCATCAATGTGTGTGCTTACAAACGTGCATTCTAAATACTTCTTATTCTCATAGTCCTTCTTAGTCAGCTCCATTTAACATGGTAGTACTGCCTTCTTTAATACTATCCAGCACTCTCATTCCTTTATGTACATTATTCCTTTTTGCTATTTCTTTATTCTGGTGCCCAGTTCCTGCCAATTTAGTTTAAACCCTTCGCAACCACACTACTGAACCTCCCGACAAGGATACTGTCCAATCCCTCTGCCCTTTGGAGGGGTATGAGGCTGAGGAGAAGGCAGCTCGTTGTGCTGCTGGAAATGGTGTTGCTACTTTTGTTCTTGCCATTCAGGAGAGGGGCATGGTGGAGCTGCCCCTATACCTTGGTGATGGTTGGCAGCAAGGAAGTGTTGTCAGAGGTGAGTGAAGTGTCTTTCAAGAAAGTTTGCAACCACTTGTCAAGCAGTAATATCACTCTCAGAGAAGAATTGCTTTGAAGGGCAGCCTCTCACCTGCCCAGGACTGCATCTCCTTGGTTTCACTGATGAAAGGCTTCCTAGCGTGTCAAGTTTCACTGAAGAAGCTCTTCCAAATGTGCATTCACCTCAACCTCAGTGACTCCAGTGAGTTGCTAACAGATGTTAAAAGTAGATGTCCTGCCTAGGAAATCCAGGGTTAAACAAGTTCTTAATTGCTGTTGATTAGTTTCCTGCTAGATCCAGCGGAGTTTTCTGATGGCCTCAGAACCAATGTTAAATTCCGGGGATTTAACTCCCCTGATGCACATAAAACCCACCTCCTCTTGTCTAGAAAATTTCCCCATATTTTCTGTTCTCAAACATGACAACATCATTTGGAGAGATGGTAGATGTAGAGAGCTGCCGATGAAACTCTTTCATTATGACTTATTAGTTTCAAATAAGGAGATGAAACCAAGAAGGGACCAAGGAAGAGAAATCAAAGGAGTAGATTTATCAAAAAACAAAAACTTGCCCAAACTGTTAGTACTAAATCAGGATTAGTATTTTGAATTGAGGAAAATGTCAACCAACAACTTACAATAACTTTGACAAAGTTGGCAGGAAAAATCCCAGTATGCCCCTTGCATTTCCCATTAAACCATTCTTTGTCCAATTTCTCCAGCAAGTACACAGTATCTCCTGACTTAAGATTCAGTTCATCATTTTGATCTGGGAAAAGAAAGAAATAAGGAGCCACATAACCTCCAGCTTACATCCAAACATTCTCATAGTAAACTGACAGTTTGACACCAATTTCAAACAGATATTAACTTTGATTATGCATTTGTATAGACACATTTAATTTACTTCACATACAAAGCTGATTTCCCATTAATCTACAATTAGCGTAAAAAAAAGGTTTGGATCTGAACTTGATTGAGAATGAACATGAATGTTACATTTCCCTTTTAACGGGAAAGTGGGAAAGTAGCCGGGTGCAGATGTTTAAAAAGTTTACCTACTGGATCGTATATAAATTATATAAATAATCCCCTGAACTAATACTGTCCCTCAAGGAAAGCCAAGACTAAGGATGGCACAGTGGTTAACACTGCTGCCTCACGGCACCAGTGACCTGGGTTCAATTCTGGTCTTGGGTCACTGTCTATGTGGAGTCTGCATATTCTCAGTGTCTGCGTGAGTTTCCTCTGGGTGCTCCGGTTTCCTTCCACAGTCCAAAGATGTACAGGTTAGGTTGATTGGCCATGCGAAATTGACCCTAGTTGTCAGGGGGATTAACAGGGTGAATGTGTGGGGTTACAGGAATAGGGCCTGGGTGGGTTTGTGGTCGGTACTGGCTCGATGGCCCCCTTCTGTACTGTAGGGATTCTATGATTCTAAGTACTCCCCTCCACTTGAGCAGGAAATAAGCAGAGGCAAGAAAAAATTACATTGTGGCCCCACTAGAAGTCACTTAAGAGATGCATTGGTATAGGTCAATGATTCACACCATTGCTAGATCATGGAAATTACAGTGACTGCAGGGTTGTGGACAATTCAGAGCCCACTCACAAAACAAGGGGAATGTTGGTCAGTTGTTCACTCTGCCTCTTACCAGCTGGTACTACGTGCCGAAAGTCAGAAGGATGAACTCAAGAAATATAACCTTAATAGAAAGTTCAATAGCAAATCTCATCTACAATCCTCTTTTATTCTGACTGCAAAATACACAGAAAATTCCAGTAAAGTTCGAACCTGAAAATTGATGCATTGCAATTACAAGCAATTGTCTGTTCCTTGACTGACAGAGTCACATTGTGAGTAATTAGCCTGTGTGGGGCACAGGGAAAAACTTAGGAACAATTTTGTTAACAGTATACTGTTCCCATGGAGGAACTAGAAGTGTGTCTCTCTTCTATTATCTTACATTTCCTGGTTCCCCTGCGATTACAGTCAAAGCTTTAAGTGCCGGTGGCGTGTGCGGGAAACATTCTGCAGCTGGGGTAGCTGTTCATTGGTGAAACCCATCTTCAGCTGACCACACAGCAGCTATGGGTGGCCAATAAACCAAGCCTCCTGGTCATTCAGGGAGGTTCTTCATCATAGCCAGAAATTTTTAAAAGGTATTTATCAAATTTAAATTTTACTGGTAAATATTCCACATTGCATTGATTTCATTTTATTCATGTGTGCATCATCATTATTTTTTGAGACTAGCTTCACCAGAAAGTTATTGGCATGGCACATACTGATGGTTACGGGGGAGTTAGAAACATTTATTTTATTGTGAAAGAAGCAATGTTGTGTTTTGTGGTTAACTCTTTATTGAATGTTCATGTTAGTGTCCAATGTTGGACTGTGGGACATGGCTGAACTTGCAGGCTGAGTTGACCGTCCCTTCTCTGCATTATAAAGGACATTATTTAAGATAATGCTCAGTGGGGATAATTGAAATGTTGTAGGTGAACTCAAAACCCGTAAGGACTCTGCCAGCCAACGCTATGAGATGGACACACATTTGGAAAGTACTGACATTGCCCTATAGTCCCCTCTTTTCTTACCTTGACTGACTGTTCCCCCACCCTCCTTTGACTACATCCAGGACATCAAGCCTTTCCCATTTCGCTACATCATCCCCCCAATCTCACTCTTTGTTCTCTCCTGGATCCTTTTCCACTCTATGTCCCTGATGCCACTCCACGCAATCCACCCCTTACCACTGACTCGCCCTTGTCTGTCCCAAGCCTGCAGGCAAGCTGTCATTCTCCTGCTCCCCTCCCTTGTGTCATAAAGTTAAATAAAGAAAACCACTTACAACAATTGCACAAAACTGACTGGTGCATGCTACCTTTAAACAGATATGAATCGGTTGCCACCAGATTCTTGCGCACTGTCGACTTTATCTTGAAGGTAGAATGTAATTTTAAAATGCGCTACACTAATGAGTGCTCATGGCATGCAATATATTACTAGAATGAACCCTGTACGGGCTGACGTGAGGTTCAACATGCCACAAACACGCCGCCACTGACTTTATTGATTTCATATTGCACCTCATTAAATTACCCCCCATGCCAGGTTTCCCACACTTGTGGCCTCCATAAAATTCTTCTGACCGTGTTATTAAACAAAGCTTTGAAACTTATTCCATCACCAATCACATAAAAGTATGTAGGACGATTTATCAACCTAATAATAAATAAAAGCTTGCCCCATATATTTAACAGCTTATTTTTAATGCTAGGGTCAATATAGAACATAGAACATTACAGCGCAGTACAGGCCCTTCGGCCCTCGATGTAGCGCCGACCAGTGGTACCAATCTAAAGCCCCTCTAATCTACACTATTCCAATATCATCCGTATGTTTATCCAATAACCATTTGAATGCTCTTAATGTTGACGAGTCCACTATTGCTGCAGGCAGGGCATTCCACGCCCTTACTACTCTCTGAGTAAAGAACCTACCTCTGACATCTGTCCTATATCTCTCATCCCTCAATTTAAAGCTATGTCCCCTCGTGCTAGCCAACACCATCTGAGGAAAAAGGCTCTCACTATCCACCCTATCTAATCCTCTGATCATCTTGTATGCCTCTAGTAAGTCACCTCTTAACCTTCTTCTCTCTAACGAAAACAACCTCAAGCCCCTCAGCCTTTCCTCATACGATCTTCCCACCATACCAGGCAACATCCTGGTAAATCTCCTCTGCACCCTTTCCACATCTTTCCTATAATACGGCGACCAGAACTGTACGCAATACTCCAAATGCGGCCGCACCAGAGTTTTGTACAGTTGCAGCATGACAATATAATTTTTAAAAAGTGTAATATTGAGCAGCAGATGATAGTTCGGTAAAATATTTTGCTGAAAGTGCTGGACCTTCCCAGAATTGCAGAGTTCCTTACCTGCTGTGAAGTCATGCAGTACTATAGCATGGGGAGCACTGCTTTCTCCAAGCTGCTGTTCAGAAGGGAAAGGTTTCTAAGAAAACAGAAGACAAAGAAAATGGAAATTTATGTCCTTTTCACTTTTTCCAATGCGGAGGTAAAAAGAGAAGCAAAAAAAAATGAAATACAAAAGAAATCAGAACAAAAGTGTTACAATTACAAAACTTATGTAACTCAGCAGCTCATGATCCAAGCAGCATAGAATCATAGCATAGGTCATCTGGCCCTTTGAATCTGACTCAAGATAACTGCCACAAGTCACCTGACATGTCTGGTATTACAAGTTGGCCAGTTTCTACAAATTTCAAATATACACTAGAATTAAGATATGCCAAGGCATCCTCCTTTGGAATTTCACACCTGCTTATGTCAAGAATTACTTCAAAAATTAACTAAAGTGTACTGGCTCTCACCATTTGAATTTCTACAAAGCTACCTTTCAGGCAATGACAGAAAGTCTACCAGGACAATGGCCATATAGGCGTTCTTCCTAGCTCATCACAGGGAAGAACAGTCCATTCAGAAGCAATAAAGAAACTCATCACCTGGGCCATAAAACAATAGCCAAAGTCTGTCCACACAAGAGCTAATCAATTACTTCCTGAAATCATTATGGGGAGAGAGGTCATGCAACTAGAGTAACCAATTTGAAATGTCTTTAATTAGAACCCGTGAGTTGCTAAAATGACAATTTGGCAGAGTCTGCCAAAGGAGCAGTAACATCATCACTCTCTTTCTTTAGTTTAAATGTTACAGTTTGGAATCCATCACAGAGATAGAGAATTTCCATTGAAAGGAACAAAGGTGCAATATCAACAACTTTTGTAAAAGACGGATAATGTCTTAAAAAAAAAATACTGCCTCCAGAAATTGAAAATTTATATCTGCTTCAATCTCACCGAAATTTCAATATCACAATGGGAAAAATCTGCTTTAGCCACAAATACCAGCAAACTCTCAATATTTTTACGCACATAAGCTTGCTAAAAGCTGTGTTGCAATTGTCAGGATGTGGGTTTACTTTTCCATCTCAACAGCCTTATATCTTTACCCGGTTGGGTTTTTAGTTTTTAATTAAGACTAACCTTTGTGTTTAAACTCAAGACAGCCTGTCAGATTGATTTATTGCCTTGAGACACTGAATAAATACCTTTGTCCTTATAAATTACAACAAACTCCGTTATGATCAATGAAGGAATGAGAAAGAAAGAGTGAGTTCTGACATGTCCTCACCAATCGTAACAGTATCAATATAAATCAGCACCAATATCATGATATAGAGCAAATAAGTGACACAGCTAGTATGCCTCTGAAACCCACTGAACTGATGGTTCGGCAGTAAATCATTGTTTTAATTGGGAAACCTGGAGAGAGCCAAACATGACAATGAAGACTGTGGAGTTCTATAACCTGCCCACAAACCACAGTAACTCCCTGGTCTACAGCATATCCAATGTAAGTTGGCCAACAGCCTGATTGACTGCACCCATCAAGTAATGGAAGACTTACAGGCTTCAAGACATCAGACACAGTTGTATTTTCTGCTGTAAAGACACTTGCAGCTACCATGCTACATGGGGCTGGAATACCTAATGGTCGTAATGATCAGTTTTAACCGGAAACTTGGCAGTACCTGCTTCCAGGCATGCTGCAATCATAAACTAATAGAAATAATGGCATGGAATGGCACAGAGGGCATCCCTTCTCAAAACTACTTTATGGAGCATCACATCAACATGTCCTTCGAACAGGAGGTCAGGTGCTGCTCTGTCCCTTCAGACCCATGTCTACATCATGGGTTTCCTTTCTCTTCATCTTGACTCATCACTTATTATTCTCACCATTAACCACCTTTACCAAGGTTTAGGAGTTGAAATGTCTTTGAGCTTTTCCAAAATCCATTGCGACATTCCCCTTTAATTCTCTGATCCCTTTAAATTTCACTTACACAAAACGTTACATTCCTACAACTTGTGCTCCCTGCACACAACCTCATCTACAACTAGGGCCAATTATAATTAAAATAATGAAGAAAAATTGGTTGTAAATAGCATACTTTCTTTCATACCAATGTAAAGACCATTGCCATTTAGGATATTTTACAACAGAATTTAACATGGCTATTCCACTAGGTTGAACTGCAAATGCGCTGCCCACACTGACCTTGCCAGTCCCTTTCACCACCTCCTCATCCAGTGGAGTGATTATCTTCAAATGAGATGAAGGAACTTTGCCAGTATCAAGCCCCTTTTGGCACTGGAAAGACTGGTCCATCTGTTGTTGGAGAATAAGGACTTCACCTCGCTATTGACGCAGAGAGAAAAAAAGACAAAAATACAATTTTAATATTAGTTTACATTTTACTGAGCCCTTCCCATTATCTCCCATCCATTCTTCTACGAGATAGCCACATGTCAAAAATATATCAATGCAACCCATTCCTTACAACGAGACTAAAACAGATTTATCTTCGGTGATTCCAAATAAAACTAAGACAGAAAAGAAATCATTTGAAATCAGTCCATTGCTGGTTTAGGCTTTTTCTCAAAAAGCTGTGCAACTCCGAATAGTTTCCCCCAATCACCAAAAAAAGTCAATTGCTTCGTCACTTGAAGCAACTGTGCTCGGTCAGAGCGTTAAATGATGGAATCATTAGAACTCTTAACCGTAGCATTTTCCATTGAAAATTTTTTTTGGCAACATTAAAATTAAATGAAGAGTTTCAAGGTGCTACTACATTGTCCTCACAATTGATTCAGAGCAACAGTGTCCTTGCTTGCAATCCCTCTGCAATATTCTATACAATACAGACTGTCTACTGGAGGTCTATCTCACCTGGAATGACAGTTCTCCTGGGACCCTGGAGTTGACATCACATTCAGCAATTCCGTGAGGCACAGGCAGCTGAAAATACATTGTTTTAGCAAATATAAAGCTGAGAATTAGAAAAAGGAAGATAAAACATTCATTTATAGAAATGTAGACACATACGAACAGGAGTAGGACATTTAGCTCCTCAAATCTGTTCTGCTATTGAGTGACATAATGGCTGATCTGCAATCCAACTGCAAATATCCACCTCTATGTCTTCAAAATATTCCCAAAGCTAATGATTTATTTTAAAGTGTTCAAACTGTTTTGTAGGAAAACGCAGCAGCCAATTTACACACGGCAATGAGACAATTGAATAGTTAAGCAGTTTTTGTCAATCTTGATTGATTAGTGCAATAGGATCATTTATATTCAACAGAGAGCTTTGATGGGGCCTTGGTTTATTAGTTATGAGAGACGGTACCTCCAACAAAGACAAGACACACACGCTCAGTACTGAAGTGTCAACATAAATCAGTGCTTCCTAAACTTTTCCCCACTGCAACCTCATTTTGAGGCTTGAAAGTTGCCATGATCTCAGAGTGTGAGCCAGGAGGGTGGATAGAGCTTTGAGAGTGGGGGAGGGATGAAATGAAGAGCTGAGAGAATAGGAGGGGTGAAGGTGGTTGAGAACTGCGAGAGCAGCTCACAACCCTATCCACAGTTTGGGAGGCTCTGGCTTAGATTATGTGGTCAAATCCCAGAGTTGTGCTTTAACCAACAACTTTAGAGTCAGAAGTAAGGATGCTGTTATTGAGTCAAAAGGCAAAACTCAAAAACCTGGTGTAATAAAAGCTCATCACAAAGATGAAGTTTTGTCTTCACACAAGACAGCAAGCTGCATACCTTTTTTATTATGTGGAGATGCCGGCGTTGGACTGGGGTGAACACAGTAAGAAGTCTCACAACACCAGGTTAAAGTCCAACAGGTTTATTTGTAGCAACTAGCGCCACTAGCTTTCGGAACTGGCTGTTCCTTCGTCAGGTGGGTGGGAGTTCTGATCACAAACAGGGCACAAAGACACAAACTCAATTTACATGAATAATGATTGAAATGTGAGTCTTTACAGCTAATCAAGTCTTAAAGGTACAGACAATGTGAGTGGAGGGAGCATTAAGCACAGGTTAAAGAGATGTGTATTGTCTCCAGCCAGGACAGTTAGTGAGATTTTGCAAGTCCAGGCAAGTTGTGGGGGTTACAGATAGTGTGATATGAACCCAAGATCCCGGTTGAGGCTGTCCTCATGTGCCTTGTCTGTACCTTTAAGACTTGATTAGCTGTAAAGACTCACATTCCAATCATTATTCATGTAAATTGAGTTTGTGTCTTTGTGCCCTGTTTGTGATCAGAACTCCCACCCACCTGACGAAGGAACAACCAGTTCCGAAAGCTAGTGGTGTTTGCTACAAATAAACCTGTTGGACTTTAACCTGGTGTTGTGAGACTTCTTACTGTGTTTACCTTTTTTATTGCCAGATCATAAACATACAGCTTAATGCACTCAAGTACAATGTTATTGCAGTAAAATTATAAACTCAAGTTTGCAGAATGTGATTCTAATTTTGCTACACATATCAAACATGAAATCTCGTCTTCCAACCCTTCTAAATTGGATTTTATGATCAAAGATAAATTTCTATCTTCAGCTGGCTTGGGGTTGCTACCTTCATTACTAAACATGTATCGTCCAGGGTAATGTGATTTTTTCATATATGGAAGAGGACTCATGAACATTTTGCAAATTCCTGTTTGAATAAGCTCACACTGAAATATCAGGATGTCAATTTTACAAGCACAATACCATCAAGTCAGAAGGTGAAAACCAAGTTCCAATTCAATTCAGATAAAAAGTGAACATTTGAAAATGCAGTTCTGTCAGTATGAAAAACTGAGCTCGGATCATGTTTCAGCTGCTGAATGTGCATTTCCAGCCTTTTTAAAAAATATTACTGAAAAGAGACATTTTGTCAAAGCTTTTCATCTTGCACTCTTCAGGACAATCACAAGAATACCAATGTCAGGGAAAACAACAACTGACGTTGTATTCTTGCGATTGTCCAGTGCAAGACTACAAGTTGCGACAAAATGTCTCTTTGCAACAATACTCAAGTTCTGTACTCCCAAATGACTATTTTTTATATTACAAATTTGCAATTAGATTCAGTGTTTTCTGGTTGTTCCGCATTTTCTATCTGACACTCACTCTTACATTCTGTAACATATAGGAATGATTCTGAAATTAATTTTAGGACAACATTACAAGAATTAAAGTATCTGGGGCAATTTTAACTGGGTGATAGTGTACAACAGGCAATGATAACTGTTTACACATCACTCCATTTCAACAGCATAACCTCAGGAGGGGTGGGAAGGACTAGCTTGATGTTTTAAAGAGGATATGAAGTGCAACACACTATGATGTCTGGTCTCTGCCATTTGCAGAGAGGCCCAGGCACAACCTGTTGCTCATTAAGCCAAAGAATAGCATGGAGAAAATGGGGATGAACAAGAAAGTCAATTAAAAAACACAATTAATTTTATCAGTACAAGAGGGCAAGTAGTGTTGGGTCTTTGAGAAAAATGGTACTCTTTCTAATTTACCATTTTAAAATTTAAACTATTCCAGAGTGGACATTTCAGTCTTTTTTATAAAGAAAAGAACAAACACCTAAAATCTAAATAAACAAACAGAACTCAATTGCAATTGTAATTAGCTTTAAATCAGCACTCAGTGTTTCAGTTTCTATTCATGGTCTATGCTGGGTGGATTGATATCAGCTGCAATTGGTAGGTGTTCTACAATTGGCCTCAACATAGTGAGGAGGGGGAAAAAAGCCAAGATCCCTGTTGTTCATCACTATCCAGTGGATTTAGATGGACATTGGGCAAGATGAAGCTGGTCGGTAATTATCTCCTTGGTCAAATAATTTTCCAACATTCCCTTCTGAGATTGTATCTGTATCTTGAAACTGCATCTGAACCTTCATGAGAAGTTACATAGAGGAAACACTGCTGATATTCTCAAAACTGACCAATGTCTCTGCCCGTTGATTACCGTGTACTTATTGTAGAGTGGATGACCAGGAGCTGGTCGAGGTGGAAGTTCAGGGCGTTTTTTCTGAAAAACCTGACTTTTTGGACGGATCTTGTTGAGGGCACGTGGGCTGCTTTTTCCTGCAGTGTTGTTTATTCCCAGTTCAGATGAAGAACGGCGGAGATGGTTTGGTGCAGTAGAAACCTTTGGAGGAGGAGGACGAGCTGGACCAGCTTTAGCTGGGGGAGGTCGTGCAGGAGGCACTTTACCTGGAACTGTCCTGGAATATAAAGAAGCTCCAGTCACACGGTCTGAACAGAATGCCTACAGGTTGAATGAAGTCAAATCAATTGTAACTTTTGTTAAAGTTCTATATAAACTTGAACATTCGTCAGAATTATGTTTTACATTTCACTGAGGCGTTGCTCAAAGACTTCTCTTAAATTAACTCACACATTTTCCATTAAAAATACCAAGAGAAAATGCTATAAACAGTCTTGTGAACAATGGCCATTAATCATAGCTGGTACTAACAATATTTTTTTAAAATGTTATACCACTGAGATCAAGAGCTCAATCTTAAGTCTGGGGGGCGACTTAGAAAATCAAAATCAGACCCCAGTATCAACAAAAAAAAACCAAGCCAGGTTAGCAAATCAAAATGTCAATTCCTCAAAGTGATGTAGGAAAATCAAGCAAAATCCTGCAAACTGCATAGTCTGTTAATCAACTCCCCAGCCTTTTTATTTAAATTCGATTGCTCGATGGTAGTTTATCATTGTTCACGTACAGTAAAAATTCACCCATTTGGAGATAGCCTCTAGTTTAAAATTTGCATATAAATAAATGGATCTAATTTAATTCAGCAAGAAGATTGGAAGTCTCCTATCTATTAATACATAGGGACAGACACACTGGTGGACTTGAAGGGGAGAAATTTCATCTTCCATTTGCACAACAAATACAGCTGAGACTGGTGGAACCAGATTACTCACCTCTCCTAAAGCAGTTTATTTCTTGCTGCAGATTGATTGTACCAGGCACCCTGAAGATGGTAGGGGTGGAAGGATCGAGGAAAAAGATGGTGTGGGAAAAGAAAGAGATGGCGAGTGACAGGAAAGTGTAAGGGAGGACCATGGGAAGATGCTGTTCATAGGGTGGAGAGAGATCACAATGAAGTTAGGGGCCGTGGGGGCGCGACAGGACCACGGGGGTGGGTTTGAGGAGCAGTGGCCGGCCTATTGGATCAGGCATCTCCTCGCTCCCTTCAGCGCTCAGGTTGTCTGTCTCTCAGGAAACATTGGCTGCAGCTGTTGAATTTAATTGGCTGCAAAAGACCGAGGAAGGCAGCCTCAGCACCATATTAAAGTCTCTCAGGTGCCTTTCCATAGCATAGAATCTCTACAGTGCAGAAAGAGGCCATTTGGCCCATCGAGCCTGCACCAACAACAATCCCACCCAGACCTATCCCCATAGCCACAAGTATTTACCCCATTAAGTTATTTATTTATTTTAGCCCCCCCTGACACTAAGGGGCAATTTGGTATGGCCAATCAACTTAACCCGCACATCTTTGGACTGTGGGAGGAAACCCACACAGACACGGGAAGAATGTGCAAACTCCACACGCACACTGACCCGGGGCTGGAATTGAGCTTGGTAGGTTTCTCATCTGCTCCCTAAATTGGAGGTAGGACTTATTCATGGTGGGTTTGGATTAGGTTCCACACTTCTACTGTAGCATTTAACTGGCTGGGATCAGTAAACTTAGCACTGATCAAGGTCAAAATATGCATGAATATTTCTGATCTGTACACTGGATTAAATTTACCAAACGAATGGAATTCAGCATCATTATTCAAACACAATCTTAGAACTTTAATTATACGAAGTGGTTCAGGCTGTGAATTCAATGACTGCTGACTTCTGAGTTTCATGGACAAATCTACTGGCCAATATGACTGACTTGTTAAAAATACTCAAGTCACAATAACTTGACTTGTGTCTGGAATATTTAAGTTACGTCACACATTTAACATCTTCTAGTTCTGACAGGTCAGCTGCCTGTATTGTTAACTACACATGTTTGGCTCACAGGTGTGGCCTGTGCCTAATAAATTTTGGGCTTTTCCTATACATGTTAGCAAACAGTAACACTGAAATAGTCATAACTATTGAATCCTAGAGTGAACATAGATTATACCTGTTGACAAGGAAACATCAGATTAGACTTTACAACACATTTTCGCTACGACAGAGAGGGATTTTCCCATCTCTGTGCACCTGACCTGGGAGCAAAAATCTGGGCCTCAGCGCATGAGATCAGAACAAACAGGTTAAAGTTTTGAGCTGGACTCTTTATCTGAACTTAAGGAGAGCCTGAATGGCAGTCCACATTTCTCCTCCACATATGCTGAAGGACCTTGCGTATTTACTGCATTTTCTAGTTTGTTTCAGATTTCACATTTGTAGTTTCTCTTTCTACTTCTTATTTTCATTAGGGTGGCTGATGTGGGGTGGCACAGTGGTTAGCACTGCTGCCTCACAGTGCCAGGGACCCAGGTTCCATTCTCGGCTTGGGTCACTGTCTGTATGGAGTTTGCACGTTCTCCTTGTGTCTGTGTGGATTTCTTCCGGGTGATCCGGTTTCCTCCCACAGTCCAAAAGACATGCTAGTTAGGTGCATTGAGGGAGAATTTAGCATGGCCAGAGAACAGGTGTCGGAGTGTGGCAACTGGGGGAATTTCACAGGAACTTCATTGCAGTGTTAATGCAAGCCTACTTGTGACAATAATAAATAAATAATAATACATTCTATGCAGGCTGCCAAGGTAAACAGTTGTCCATAATTTCTGCTGAGTCTGCAGTTTCACTTTTAGAGACACCGAAAGTAGATTGTTATATAATCTGCTTCTGAGCTATAAATACTTACAAAGGCTGGCTAGCAGCTGGTCCTGGCACATCACTAAGATTCTGAAAAAGTGAAAAGAAATTTTAAAAATAAATAATGAGATTAATAACCACAAATGTTCAATAATTTAACAAGCCAGCACCCAACAGAAATCTGAATTTGTTCTTACAGTTGTTGCCAATGATTTTATGGCCAAGGCCAAAAAAAGGGATGGAAATGAGTCTTGCAGTCCATATATGTGGAGTTGGGTGGGGGAAATGAGCCATTGGCATCCGTTGGGGAAGTAGGTATGGAGAGAGGATTCAAATCCATTTTTGAATCATCATCAAATACCAATCAACCACGGGGAGAAAAAAGTCCAATTTTCAGGATTAAATACCTTCTCTGCTTCCAGGATGAACACAATCACAGGAATTTAGTGCCATTTGGAACACAAAGTAGCCAATTGCTTTTGTTCCTTGATTGATATCACCAAATAAAACTTGCTTAGTTAAGTGAACTGGTCGGGGAATTATAGAGACACTTTCAACTCCATTGCCTGGCAGTAACCTTGCCAGCCCTTTATATTGTTTTGAGAACTAATGGTGACGAATAAACAAATGATCCACCCCTTTAAACGAGCACTTCCACATTATTGTAACAAAACAAAGTAAAAGGAAACCTTTTAAATTAAAGCATTGTTATAAGTGTCGATGATGTACTTCAACCCCTGTGGCACACACAGGTTGCAGAGGGCCTTAAGTGGACCGGTGGACACTGTATGCTCTATCTCCAAGGACACCTGGGCACACATGTAACCGTGGAAGAGAGGCAGAGAGTCGGACTGAACAACACCCTTAACTGCCTGGACCGGTTTATGGTCACCTTGGCCAGGCCCAGGAGCAGATCAATGAATAGGCCCTCCAAACTGTCCACTCCTCATTGCACCAGGTGGCCAAAGACCTGTGTGGGACTGAAGTGCAACCAAAACCCAAGGAGCAGCTCCCTCAATTCCAGCCCTTTAAAGAACCAACCTGATTGTTATTCCATTGAAATGAATATGAATGGAACAATCAGACAGGCTCTCTGCCCAGGCAGTGAAGTTGAAATCCAGTTTGCATTTGGCTGAATTTTATAGTCACTACTGGGCAGGGATGTAGCTGTGCAATAACAATTTACATTTATATGGCACATTTAACATGGTAAAATGTTTCAAATCAATTCACAGGAGCATTATAAAACAAAGTAAAAATTCTTCCTCCCTTATTTTTTGGTGTTAAAGCTGTTTACACAAACAGGGTGGCAGTGGCATCGTGGTATTGTCAATACACGAGAATCCAGAGGCCCAGGGTAATGCTCTGGGGATCTGGGTTCAAATCTCACCAAAGCAGATCGTGAAATTTGAATTCAGTAAAAATCTGGAATTTAAAAAGTCCAATGACCTTGAAACCATTGTTGATTGTCGTAAAAACCCATCTGGTTCATTAATGTTCTTTAGGGAAGGAAATCTGCTGTCCTTTCAGTCTGGCTTACATGTGACTCCAGATCCATGGCAATGTGGTTGACTCTCAAATGCCCTCTGAAATGGAGGGCAATTAAGAATGGGCAATAAATGCTGGGCCCAGTCAGGGATGCCCACATCCCGTAAAAATGATTTAAAAAAAATTAAACTCCGAGATCTATCCACTGATTTCCACAATTATTCCAAATAATGTCTTCCAAACTGTAGTAATTTCTCACACATCTTAGCAGTATTACAGATCTCTTCCTGGCCTCTCACGATCCAATACCTTTTCAACTCTGTGACTTTACTGAACTGTTCGCTATCTGGTTCCCAGTTTCTTCTGCTCTGTTAACTCCAGACTTCTTGGAAATTTCTCTTAATTTCTCTAATTTCCTTAACTAGCTGGACTTTAGGTTTCTAGAATCTGTTTTCTTAACCAATACTCCAGAGTATAGCTTTTGTTCTAGCAAGGCTGAGGGAGATATTCCCTCTTTAGCCTTCTAAAGCCAACTGCTTCTGGCCAAACTGTGAGAGAGCTGCCTCCTCTCTCACTATCTTTCTCCTATTGCAATCAAATTAGCTAAACTAAAACTTAGCTTCTCTACCTTACAAGGCCCAAGTTGCTAAGCAACTACTGCTGGTTTATTTACTCTTCATGTTGTAGCTCTCTCTAAGCATTATAGAATTACAGTTGGTATTGAAACCAATCCTCACACATACATAGCACTACTGCAAATCTTTTTCTGGCCTCTCAAAATCACACACATCATCATTCAAATTTGTGGCACTGACTTCATCATTGTCACTGACTACTTTACGAAATACCCCATTACTCAACAGCAGTATAATACATCGGGCACAAGTGTTACGCACAGTTGTTAGGAAAATAAAGGTAGTTAATGGATTTGTAATAATAAACATTAGAAATTAGGTATAGTTTTAAGTGGGTTTAATTTAATGTTTCTGTGCCTGGAAGGGTAAAACCTATAGTTTGATTCATGCTGGACAAAGGTATATAGATCTAAGATTGTGGATATCTTCCATTTTCACTGGATTAGACAATCTGCTAAGCGTATCTGATGAAAGCATCAAGTTACCTGGCTTTCACCTAATCTCAGTTGTAACCTTGAATGTTTATCAAGGAGATGTTGCAATTTTGGCAGTGCTCTGGATTAATGGTTTTCACCAAATAATCTCCAGTGGTTTGTGGTCAGTCTCTACCAAAACCTTTTCTGAAATAGATTAGGTATGAAAATACACGATTCCAAACATTACAGCTAATGTTTCCTGGTCAATGTTGAGTAGTTGGATTAGATTACAGGCAGAGAGGCAAATGCATGCTCCCAGAACTTTCTCTAAGGCATCTATCTCCAGGGTATTTGCCTTTCTGGGATCATAAATTTGCAACATCGATGCTTCTGATAATAATGGTTTTGGTGTTTCAAAGAGGTATTGGTGGTCTTTGTACCACAAGAAAGACACACCCTTTCCTGCTCAACAATTCCCTCAGCATGGATGATTTTTGAGCAAAATTGGAAATATAAGATGACAAATAAATTAGAGAGACCTAAACATCTTTGAAATTTATCCTTATCTTGAGGAATTGGCATGGGCATGGCTTTAATATCCTCTATTTCACTAGAATCAGGATGCATGCTATGATCTGCTATGTGTTGGTGCACGTTTCAGACTGTTGAACACCAATCCTTCAATATGTGCAGTTTGCATCAATACGTGCAGATTATGGTCACATACTGTACTTGCTTTGTCCTTTCCACAACAGCAATGTCATCAGCAGTACGGATACATCTTAGAACAGTGCATGTAGTGCAGTCTATGTGAGCTTGAAAGGCTCACAGATAGTCTGAAAGAAAGTCACTGAAAACAGTACAGCCTAGTTGGGCTATGAAATGTAGTAAGCTCTTGGGACTTCTCCACGAGATGTGCTGACCAGTGGCCATGCTTGGCATCAAGCTTAATGAAGTTTTTCACCTGCAAATCTCAGATTGAATTCACCTAATGTGGGTATTTTGTAAGGACAATGTTCAAAGCTGCAGTTAACGTTGTGGATTGAAGCATCATTTTTGATGCATGTGATTGTGTGGCACCAATCTGTACTCTTCTAATGATTCTGTATTTCTCCATTATCAGGCTCAACCGTAAATTTGTCTTTTAAGTGGATGCTGGTGGACCAATTGATGAACTTGCATTTCCTGCAAGTGTAATGTTGCAGCTCCCATGAAACTACCAATTTTGTCAAAACATTCTTGATATTTCAATGTTAGTTCAGGAACTGAGGTGATAGGGGCCTTTAGTATTCACAATGGAGAATATCTGTGACACCCAGGAGGATTGATTGGACTTGCAATCCAGGACTATGGGTCCTGCACATGGAATTAGTGAACCGTTGTATGCTGAAAGTTGCTCAGCAGTAGTTTTGCTATGACTTTCCATGTTTGTGGATACATGTCAATTAGAATCTATGGAGGTAGGATGTTGGCATTTGCCCATGTCAGTTTTGGCCAATAACAAATAGCTAATTTGATTCTTGGCAAACACGTTGGATGGTGACAATAGTTATGTTTTCCACAAGATTAATGCATCAGCCTTCGCTCTAGTGCGCTGACGATGGTCCTTTCTGTCACATGCTGTGCAAAATTGATGGAAAGCTGGGCACTCCCTTAGTGCAAGCAGAAGTCCGTACCTTCACAGGTCTTGCTAGATTGGAGTAAGCTAGTGAGCGAGTAAACAATTGGGGTGGTACGTAGGACCTATAAAGTTCATTGACCTATGAGGATCTCCTTGTATTTATGTCCATCCTCGAGTAGCTTTTCGATGCTTTACGTTTTGGACTTGCCTAGCAGATCTTTCTGGAATTCTTCTATAAGAGTGGGTGCAATCACCAACACAACAATTCTGTCTGCTAGCTCTGCATTTGAAAAATCACAGTACCTATCCCTTTTTTGCTGAACACGTTCATTGTTGTCAAAGTGGTCTATGAATTCTAAGGCTGTTGCATGACATGAACTCTAGTTGATGAATACGGAAGTTTAATCTAATTCTGAACTGGTCTTCCAAGGTTTTCCATATCTTTTAGGAATCTTCTAGCTCTTCTGCTGTTAATCCTAATGTGTTCAGCCTGTGTAGACTTAAATCCCCAATTGCTCGGTGAATTGTTATGGCTTACTTGTCTGGTTCAGGCACATGAATCAAGAAACCATAGCTCTGTACACTGTTTTAATATTCGTTAATTCAGATAGTAGGTCAGCTGCATCCCAAATCAAACTGGGGAATTTTGTGGACATTCTGACAATATTCCTTTGACCTTCCCCCTGGTTTTATTCAATTTATTGCTCAGCAACGCTCAAAGTCACCCATTATAATCACAACCTCCCTGTTTTTATGACAGCTTTGTTTGACTCTTCCTTGCTCACTATTTTTTATAGTTTTCCAATTCAATCAAATCAAATCCAATTCAGAGTCTCAACAAGCTCACTATCGATCTGACCAACATCCTGGCTACTCACCTTTCCAATCTGAGCTAACCTGGTGCTCTGGCGCACTGTCCCACTCTCAGAACTGACAGGCTATGCACTTTAATCTCTCCACTGCTTACCAGCTCTTGAGCACTATCCCAGAAATGTGCCTTCATTGTGGTCTAAGCAAACATCAAGGGCGTTTTAATGCTATGAAGCACAATCTAAGGCTGTTGACCATGTCATATCTTTATTGAATCTTGCTGCCACACTGTCTGACCCCACCGAACAGCCTGTTGTGTTAGTAAGTTTTCCAGCTGATTATTTTACTCTCAAATTGAATTGTTTCTCTGCAACTATGGGTAGCAGATTATTGAACTCCCTTCTAACCTAGAGTCCTTTCTGCACTTGATTTTCAATTTCATTATTTTCTGCTCAAGATCACTTTGTCAGCAGAATAGTTGTGCTTTTTGGCAGAGATGTAGATGATTACATGACCCATGAGAGCTGACTTGGAGATCTTCCACAGAATGCACTGGTAGCACTTCATTCTCTGACACATGCTGAGCATGCTGTGCTCCCAGGTAAATTAGGAACAGTGGATCACAAAGAAAGACAAGGTTAAGGCATCAGGGCTGAGGTCAGACTAGTCAGTGAAAAATCTTGTTTCACAGTTTAAGTGGAGGTTGGAAATTTACATTTGAAGCTCAGAGGTCATGGAGTACAGTGGTATTTGTCATTTCCAGCTCTTCCTGGTGGCTAAGTGATGGTTTTTCTCAGTGATACTTCCAGTTCTTTCTGGCCGTGTGGCTACTGATCACTAGGTTGCCTCCCTTCTAGCAAATTGAAACAGAAAAAAATAAATGTACTGAATTCGATCATCTGAGGTATAAATTGCAAGCGTAATTAGATGCAAGGACTCAAATGCCTATAAGGGAGAATAGCAGCAACTCAAGAAGGAAAAAGCTGGAGACCAGGCTAACATTACAGGTACACAGTAAATGAGAGAGAATAGCCAAAGAAAGCTGTGTGGGAGCATTTTGACACTAAATATGTGTGTATGGCTGGATAAGGGTGAGTGAATGCTAAAAGACATAGCTCACAAGGTTATGAGCCCTACATTCCTCTGTGCATTCGTGCATTCACAATCCTCCTCCACCACCTGCCTGCCTGCCAGCCATATTTGTAATTGCATCTTCAGCAATCTAGGCCCCAAACCAATGTTTAAAACAAACAGTGCTGGTGGGGGAATTTGCCCTCGAAACCTCAAGTAGCCTAAAGAAATTTAGGAGAGATGGTAGGGAGCACCCTTACACACTAAGTGTGGAAGAGGTTTGGAACCTTTTTTCCAAGCAGGCAACGTTGCTCACTTTCTCACTTGGATTATTTTCCTCATTCTTTTCTTGAAAAATATAGGAACATGGGAACAGGAGTAAGCCATTCAGCCCATCAAGCCTGTTCCGCCATTTAGTGATAATTTGTGGCCTAACTCCATATCCCTTCATACCTTTACTTAACAAAAGAAAAATCCCAGATTTAAAGATAGCAACTGATCTAGCATCAACTGTCATTTGTGGAAGTGTTGCAAACCTCTACCATCCATTGTGTGTCCTAACATCTCTCCTGAACTGTCTGGCTCTAATTTTTAGATTATGCCCCCTAGATTGAGAGTCTCCAAACAGTGGAAATTGTTTATCTACCCAGCCTTTTCCTGTTAATATCAGTCAGATCATCCCTTACCCTCCTAATTACCCAGGTCTAATTTGTATAATATCTTCTCATAATTAAACCCCTGAAGTACAGGTATCATTCTTGTAATATCTTTATTTTCCTTCTAAAACCCTCATCCTGATCTTGACTTTCACATTTATGAACTACTGCTGGAGTAACAAGAGCCAAACAAATAAGAAAAGTAGTAAATCCTTTCCAATAGCTTTCTTCCTCTCTTATATTTGTCCAATAAATTATTTTGTGAGTAAAGTTTAAAGTAGACATCTGGGATAGAAGGAAAAAGACGGTCAGTTTTGCTTGCTCCCTTCAGATTTGTTTCAATGTTTCTGCTGGAGAAGTTTCTCTTGTATACAAGTCTTTTTTAGGTGGCAGTGTGTTTTCTTTTGTTAAAAAGAATGTTTTCTTGTGTAGGAAATGGGAATCCAGTCGATCCAGAAGAGCCCGACACTCCAGGCATTTAGTTTTCTTTAAAATCAGCCACAGAGGAGGACAACAGGTTTGGGGGACGGGGACGGGGAGAGAGGTGAATGACAGAAAGCTGTTTAATTGTTGCATTCTTGACTGCCTAACTAACTTCGAGTCTCTAATTTCTCTCATATCATTTAATAGAGGTCAACAGCATGTCTGCAAATTCCTGCTTTGTGAATGTAGCAGGGAAATACAGAAATCCCTACTTTTGCGATTATTAAAACAAGTAGATTAGTTTAAATAGGGACCACAGTGTGCCTTATATATATTAAAGGTATCACAAGATGCCTCACATATATATCATCTGTATAAGCACATATATCATCATTTTTGAACAGGTATTATAGAGTCAAACTGTATTTTTGTATTTTCTTGAGCTTTGGCCAACAGCAATTTACCCGAGCATAATTGGAAATGTTTAATTAGACAGACCATATACTTTTGGAACAATGAAGCATATACCTTATTATCAGGGGTAGACCAAGTAGCTACAGGCAACCAAAGTTATTGAAATGAAAAGAAGCATTCAGCTTCTAGCTGTAATGAATAGCTGCAATTCAACCTCCACTGATAAAGGAATGAAAACAGACTAGAGAAGATGACTCCTTTCTAGTTCTGAGGACTACAGGTGTTGGGGGCAACCCTTGAACCTACCGGATTTACAAAGGTAAGGTTACTAGGCAACCGGGGTGGTAGGGGTCGGTTGACCAATTAATTTCTAATTCTGCTGGAAGGTAGAATGCTATTGGCCAAAGTAAAAGAAGTGTATTAATGTAATTGAATCGTCGAGGTTGGACGGAGTATCAAATCTTCAGAAACGTATATCTGTTGTACCCATGTTATGTAAAGGCAGAGAGAAGTCGACATCCTCTGACGATCTCTCTCCCAACGCGTTGGTCAAATAAAGAACATCTTTACTCGCATACTGTCTTTCACAAGTCTTTGTGTTTGCTGAGATTGGCTGAATATAAGACCCCTCAGTGGGATGCCCCAAGAAATTTCCCCTTACATGGAACAATTTCGTTTCTAACTTAAATCCTTAGATCCGTTTTACCTTCAAGAAGCACCTGAAAACCTAACGGTAGCCCTCGAAAATCACAAAGGAGCCCCTTTGACACTGCTCCAGACTATGAATTGCCCTGCATAAACCTATCCACTGTTCCAGTTCCCTTTCCTCCTTTAAGATTCAAGTGCAGCCCATTGACTAAGTTTTTGATTACTGTGCAGCATACCTTCTTCTTGGCTTAGTGTCCAACTTCATCTGATTATCTCTCTGTGGAGTGTCAGGCAACATTTTTCTACATTAAAGATGCTATTTTAACGTAGGGGTTTCTGGAGAAAAAAAATCAATATGCTAATCCTGGTGTTGCTGGGCTTATGGCAAGTGGAATGAAATATGGTGAACTTGCATATTTGACTTAGTTGAATTCCTGCATCTGGAGGTGCATGAGGCAGACAATGCACATGCTTATGTCAGTTTTCTGTAGCTTGCTTCTGATGGAACAGGTCACTATCCTAAATCTATAGCTTGGTCACCACTCCACATCAAGCACCAGGAGTTTTCCCACACTCAACACCTGCCATTGGTGTGTTGGAAGGATGTGCAGAAATGCAACCAACCTGTTTGGGTGCATTATGAATACACCTTCCCATGGCCTTCAAGTCCTGGAGTGGTACACAAACCCAGAGCTTCTGGCTCTGAAGTACAGACGCTGCCCACTGTTCCACAAGACCACCATTCTTACACATTGCACCAACACTTCAAATGCAATCATTCACATTTCCACTGCAGAGAGCTTCTTTATTGGAAAATTAACTTGCATTTGACTTACAAACGTCCCAACGCGTCTCACATAAAATTACTATTGAAGCTCAGGTGTAAATATTTTGTACACACCAACATCCACAAATAGATGTTGTTTGGTGGTATTGGTTGACGCACATGTTTGCCAATGCACTAGAACTTCCTGGTCTCCCAACACTGTAGTGGACCTTTAGCATCCACGGCATTGCAACGTAACATTTCATTCACTCAGGGTCAACCTAGATTAATTACATGCTCAAGTCTTGGAGCGAGACATAAATCCATGGCCTTTTGACTCAGTGAGAATGCTATCCATCATTATCAAAAAATGGTGTATTAGAACTGATTTGCCCATAACTGTCCTTAAACGCATTACCTGGGATGATGAAATTCACAACTGTGCTTTACCCAATTGACTTTGACCTAATGTGAAACATTTTTGTCCAAATTTTGATGCTATTTTTCAAAGCTGTAATTTTTAAAAACTGAATTGTGCTCAAAGTAGGTTGTGTGTGGACTGCAAAGCAGATTCCTCATTTTCTCCAGAGTTCACCGAGACTGTTCACAATACTACAGATATAAATATGCTGCTGAGAGTCCTTCCTTATCCCCTTACTGATACGTCCTATAAAAAGTGGACCATTCCACTCCTTCGAGATGAACAAGGTGCTGTCTATGACCATATCACATGATATCACTTATTCCCATTGTTGAATCAGTTCACCGAGTATGATTAACCTGACCATCTTCTGCAGTGGAAAGATTCCTCTCTGGCCGAAGGTTTTTCTTCCTAATTCCCTCCATGGAGCTTCCGCACACAGCCACTTCCAAAGAAAGTTGGGAGGCCACTTGAAAAGCAACAGTCAAACTGAGTGTTGCAGAACAAAGGCCACTTCTATCGCCCACTGAAAATCCCAATTCACTGAATGAATGTTAAAATATTTAAACTTCAAATTTGGGAGGGTAAATGCTGTTTCAAAACTTTCACCAGTATAGATACATTTTGGGACAGCCAGTCATTGAGTTAATGATGTCCTGCAGACCAAAACAACAGACTTTAGGGGCAGCACAATGGTTAGCACTGCTGTCTCACAGTGCCAGGGACCCGGGTTCGATTTCCGGAATGGATCACTGTCTATGTGGAGTCTGCACGTTCTCCCAGTGTCTGTGTGGGTTTCTTCCCGGTGCTCTGGTTTCTTCCCACAATCCGAAAGATGTGCTGGTTAGGTACATTGGCCATGCTAAGTTCTCCCTCAGCGTACCCGAACAGGCGCTGGAGTGTAGCGACTAGGGGATTTTCACAGTAACTTTATTGTAGTGTTAATGTAAGCCTACTTGTGACACTTTAGAAAGAAAAGCACCTGCATTGCTAACTATAATTTTCCACCAGCAAATGGCAAAGATTTAAAGTACTGTGCTGGTGAAAATAAATCCCTTTCACACTACATCTATCATATGACTTTGGAGGATCTTCCTGCTGTCTTTGCAGAATTTCACAAAGACTTTTGTTTTAAGAAGTAATAAACATAAAATACAGGAAACACACCAGGCAGCATCTGTGAGTAGAACAGACAAGTTAACGTTTCCTGTGCTGACTCTTGCAAAATATTGTTCATAGAAACCCTACAGTGCAGAAGGAGGCCATTCTGCCCATCGAGTCTGCACCGACCACAATCCCACCCAGGCCCTACCCCCACATGTTTACCCGCTAATCCCTCTAACCTACACATCTCAGGACTCTAAGGGGCAATTTCTAACCTGGCCAATCAACCTAACTCACACATCTTTGGACTGTGGGAGGAAACCGGAGCACCCGGAGGAAACCCACGCAGACACAAGGAGAATGTGCAAACTCCACACAGACAGTGACCCGAGCCGGGGATCGAACCCGGGACTCTGGAGCTGTGAAGCAGCAGTGCTAACCACTGTGCTACCGTGCCGTGTTAAGAAGGATCCGCGTCCAAAACATTAACTCCTCTGCTCTGGATACATCTTGCTTCAAATTTCCAAACATTGGTAGTATTCTGATTTTTTAAAACCATTTTTGAAGCTTTCGCTGCCAAACAAATTTACTGAACAAAATAGGTGGATCTGTGTATGATCCAGGAATGGCTTGAACTGTGATGCTCATTAACTGGTCTGCATTACATGGTCTTGTCAGATTGTTGACGAATAGTAGCTATAAATTTGGCACTCTCAGCAACAGAGGGAAGGCAAGGTCAGAAAAAGCACAAATTCATTTTGTAAGCTGAATTTTACATCAACGTCATCATCCACAGCTGTTTCCCAGCAACTAGAGCTGTGTTTCCATTCTCTTCCTGCTGGGTTGTTCATTCTTTTCTCCAGCATCATTTGTACGTTTGTGTAATGGCTTTGTCTGACTGCACACAAAGGACCCTCAGCCTGCCAATATTCTGATAAACATACAGCTAAATGAAATCCACATTACATTTGTTAAAGAGACATTTGTGCAATGTTTAACGGTGAGGGTGATGACGGGATGGGGTGGAAATTAAGATGTCACCTCTCTCAACACCCAACTAGAAGGAAGGGGCAATCAGAGGGCCGTTGGATGTTGCAGTTCAAGGCATATGTGACCATGGAAATATCCCTGAACAAAGACAAAGATTTGGAATTCCTTGCACCAGGGGATAAGAAACCAATCACGATCTGATAAAGTAACAGACTTTAGTTCAGGTTGTTGGGCATAGAGTTTGTAGTCATGATGTGGAGATGCCGGTGTTGGACTGGGGTAAACACAGTAAGAAGTGTCTTGTCTGGAGACAATACACATCTTTTTAGCCTGTCTTGACGCTCGCTCCACTCACATTGTTTTGTTTCTTAAAGACTTGATTAGCTGTAAGTATTCGCATTCCAACCATTATTCATGTAAATTGAGTCTCTGTCTTTATATGCCCTATTTGTGAACAGAATTCCCACTCACCTGAAGAAGGGGCTTGGAGCTCCGAAAGCTTGTGTGGCTTTTGCTACCAAATAAACCTGTTGGACTTTAACCTGGTGTTGTTAAACTTCTTACATAGAGTTTGTACACAGAGTTTTTCCAAGATGAAGCTTGGGAAAGCCTGTGAAAAGTGAACTTGTTAAACATGAAATGGCAGTGGACGGGCAGTGGGTGGGGGGTATTGCTGAGAAACAGCAAGGAGGGGATTTCTGTGGAGTTGGAAGTGAGCAGTCTTTGTAATGGATACTATGTGAATTTCCAAGTTTAAGTAACTGGTTCAGGCAAGGGAGCAACCAAACAGCAAGGTCAAGCTGGGGACAAGAATATTGAGTCGAAGATCCACACATGGTATCTTTGATCCTCCCAATACTGAGCGAATTAATCACCCAGATGGCCCCAAGAAATGTGCAGAGAGCAAAATGAAGACCTTAGTTGATCTAACAAAGGCAATTGACATTGTCAGTAGAAAAGGTCTCTGGGAAACCCACATCTGATTTGGTTTTCCACACAAATTCATTGAGATGCTTCAACAACTCCATAATGGCTTAGACTTGTGGGAGATGATCCTAATCACTAATTAATGCTGTTATAAATGATATAAAGCAAAGATACACCCTCATAATAATTCTTCAACATTTCATTTGCTGCCATGTTTCTTACAGCTTTCAATCTTGCAAAATCGGAGTGAAGGTTAGATTCAGTACAGATAAGCAGCTCTTTAACCTCAGAAAATAACAAGCTAAAACAAAGACATTGGAAGAACTTGTTTATGGATGTCTACTTGCCTTTCACTGAACTCTTGAACCATTCCCAGAAATGCAAACAATCATTAACCACTTTGCAGTGCTTGCCTGAAATTTCGCATGATATCAGTCTTAAAAAGACAGTGGCACTATTCCAAACAGCCCCAGGCAAGGATTGCACAAATATCTGTGATCATATGTCCGAGAATATGGTCAGATTCACCTACCTGGGCCATACCCAATTTAACGAAATCCATATTGATACAGAAACATCCTGCAGATTCACCAAAATCAGTTTAGCTTTTGATAAACTCCAAGAGTGCCTCTGGAACAACACAGGCGTCAGTCTGCAGATCAAGCTCAAAGTATATAGTGCTGCCATTCTGACAACCCTGCCTTATGTCTGAAACTTGGTCAATGTGTGGAGATTATAGTTAACAAGATGGCAATAAGGAATATGGAATTTCCCCAAAATAGCACATTGCTGGAACAGGCATGGAAAGTAGTGTGAAACTCGCTGGTTTCACAGATGCCTTTTCTCACCTGATCAAATAGTACTCTCCGCAACTTCAAAATGCCGGCGAGGATTACACAGACAGCTTGGGGGGGGGGGGCAGCTCTAAACTTGCCAGCAAAGTAGGGGAGCGGGATTAGCGGCCATCGTGGGATTTGTGCTCGTGGTGAACAAACCCCAAGAATCCTGCCCTATGAACCTAAAGTTTTTAAAAAGCTGACATGCTGAGCATTGTTCTGATCATGAAGGCACAGCTACAATAGTGAGGTTGAAAATATCTGATGAACTAATTCAAAGATGATCTTCTGTGGCACATTGACAACTGGTGCAAATTCTTGGTTGATAGAAGAGAAATAAAGATTGCTTAAAAATGCTCAAGTAAAAATTAGAAGTGCATAAATGTGAATAACTTGCACAACAAAAGCAGAGTGAAGAGCTGTCCATGAAGCTGCCTCATACTATCAGGCCCGTCAGTTTTTCCACACAGGATATGGACAGTAGCTGAGCAAGTCTCTCCTCTACATTTGTTTGGTACAATTCCTAACTCCATAGGATGTCAATCAGTCCATGCCCACATATAACAAGACCTGGGCAACATTCAGGCCTGAGATGATAAAAGGACAAGTAACTTTTGTGTGACACAATTGTTAGCAATGACTGTTCCCAACAAGAGAGAATCTAACTATCTCTCCTTGATGTTTAATAGCATTACCATTACTGAATACCCCACCATCAACAACCTCACCAGAAACCCAACTGGACCAGCCACACAAATAACATGACTACAAGGGCAGGAATTCTACAGCAAGTAACTTGCTTCTTGACTCCCCAAAGCTTGTCCTCCATCCACAAGGCACAAATCAATAGTGTGCTGCAACAGCCTCAATTTGTCTAGATGAGTGCAGCCCATTCAACACTCAAGAAGCTTAATAACATTCAAGTCAAACTAGTGCTTGATCAGTACCTGGTCCACCACCTTAACTATTCACTCCCTCCAACATTGATACAACATGGCTGCAGTGTGTACCCATTACAAGTTGCACTGCAACAACTTGCCAAGCCTCCTTCTAAACCTGTGACCTCTACCACTTAGAATGAAAAATCGGCAGTCACATGGGATCACCACCTGCAAATTCCATTCCAAGTCACACACCAGAGTGACCTGGAATGATATTGCTGTTCTTTCACTGTGGCCGAGTGAAAATCTTGGAACTCCCTCCTTAGCATCACTGTGGGCGTACCTTCACTAGATGTTCTGCAGCAGTTCACCACCACCTTTTCAAGCATACGATTGAACATAAAACCAGCTTAAATGCTGGTCCGGCCAGTGACACTCACACCCTATAAACAATTAAAATAAATGAATACAAAAGGAAGGAGAAATAATTGCTGATTGCATCCAGATACATAGGAATGGAACCAAAGCTATTCCTGAAAGTTGACATTGATGAAGAGATACACCACCAAATCCAATGTGCTAACTCAGCCTGTGATAAATTACATATTGGGATTTTAAGAACCTGATATCAGATCCCACACTAAACTCCAAGTGGTTCTCCCAACAAATCTATGGCACGGAAGGTTGGATAACCTGAGAGAAGTCATATCAAGGCCCGAGAACAAAATGATCAATGCTGTCACAGAGTTGGATCTTGCAAATCAAATGGGAGGACAAAAGAACAAACACACAGTCTTGCTGGGTATAGCGGCCTGAATAATCCCACATCAGCTGTGATACCTGGGATATATTGTCAGAATGCTCGACTGAAGACTAAACAGGTAGCCCAACAAAACATTTCAAGGACAATCTCAACAAGAGCAACGACAGAGAGAGAATGGTGTGAGAGATGAAAAGAGGGAGCAGTTACTTGACCCAACAATCTGCTACCATCTCTACTGGCCACACTTGATGTTCTCACTGTGGAGAACCTGCATGCCTAAGACAGGGCTCATAACACATTGCAAACCTGAACTGGCATTGATATCTCACTTTCACCCAACCACCAACAAGGATGAATCATCCTGGACATGATTGTTAATGACGGAACCAAGCAAACAGAGTGGACCTGGAGGTTTCAAAATGTGTGAGGGTGGCTGAGACACCCAGCAGAGCCAGAGGCTGAAAATAGTTAGCTTGTGGTGGTGGGGGTTCAGTCTGTGGACTGTCCATGATTTGGAGAAAATGAGGAAACTAGGTAAGCAATTGGTTGGTAAGGATGTTGTTCGTTTTGCTCATTTAAAGTTTACAAAATATTAGTAATTAAGATTTTATTCATAGTATGGTTTTGTAGTAGCAGTAGAACTTTGCTAGGGAACAGCTACCTATTTGAAAAGTTTGTTACATTTTACTGTCTCTTCTTATAATCTGGGGTCATTTGAGTTGATCAAATTGATCATTCCAAGAGTGAGCACAGTCTTTGGTTGCAATTCATTTCTGTTTGCAGCTGCCAATGATTGACACGAGGTACAACTAAAGCTGTAACTAACTAATTTTATTCCCTTTCACTGAAAGGTTAAGGCTCTATTGACTGATACCTGTATTTGCTAAACTGTCAATTCCCTTTCACTGCCAATTTGTATTTTACTGTTTTTAGCATTTAAATTCATTATATTGTGTAATTTCTGTTGCTGTGGCATTAGCCTCTTGGCCAGGTCATTATTGTAAATGAGAATTGGTTCTCAATTGCCTTACCTGGCTAAATAAAGGTTAAATAAATAACTAAAATAAAAAGTTTATTGGGAGTGGTGGGGTTTATTCATTAAAATTAATTTTAAAAATAATAAATCAACACTTAATAAAAAGATAGCAGGGCAGGTGGTGTGTTGCAACTGCAGATTGTGGGAGCTCCAGGACACCAATGTTGCCTGCCTGGTGCCAGGGTTAAGGACATCGCCAGTGACTATATGAGGTATGTGGCTTGAGCAGCTTCAGCTCAGAGCTGCAGACACTGCTCAGCATCAGGGAGGGGAAAGTACCTGGAAACTTTGTAACAGAAGGTGGTTGATGGGGGGGGGGGGGGGGGGGGTATAGAATTCTAGTATCAGGCCCTTCATTTTAGTTTTACCTTAATAAGTAGACTAGGTAAGGTTATTATAAAATGCCTTATATATAGTAAGAATTCTCAATGTGCCTGGATCAATATATGCAAAGGTATTATAAACTGTATTTCCACAAATTAACCAAGTATTCTAAGCTTAAACTGTATTTTCAACCCTGTATTGTGCGCCTTGACCAACTTTGTTCTGAATGCAGCATGATGGGAAACACAGTAGTAGACAGGCCAAATTCTGTTAATACAATGGAGCACAGGAAAGCAGCTTCTGTTGTCTGTTTTTGGATATGCAAAAGGCAAGTTTAATCACAGGCTTGGTATGAGAGAGTGGATTCGTTCATGGGTAACGAGGCTGGAGCAGTTTCTCAAGCTGATTAAGGAGGCCCGGGTTCCAGCAAAAGAGTGACTCTTTTCACCAATTAAAAATCACAGGTGTTCGTTATGGCCTTGGTTACTGGTAATGACGTGGGTTAGGTTTCCTAGGTAAAGGAAGCTAATGGGGGAATAAGCTAATAAGCTCCTATTCCTGTTGACAGGTCGAACATAATTGGCTACGGCAATAATGTTGAATATTGTGATTGGGCCCTCCAGTCTGATTGACAAGACTAGGCAGGTTATTGAAATGTTAAGAATAATATAATAATTTTACTGGGCAATATTAGGTCAGAGAGCACAGTCAACCCTCAATGACTGTGTCTCTTTCCTGATGTGGAGATGCTGGCGTTGGACTGGGGTAAACACAGTAACAGTTTTAACAACACCAGGTTAAAGTCCAACAGGTTTATTTGGTAGCAAATACCATTGGCTTTCGGAGCGCTGCTCCTTCGTCACATGGAGTGGAAATCTGCTCTCAAACAGGGCACAGAGACACAAAATCAAGTTACAGAATACTGATTAGAATGCAAAGGCGGTGTCGATGGTAGTCATGATGTGGAGATGCCGGCGTTGGACTGGGGTAAACACAGTAAGAATTTTAACACCAGGTTAAAGTCCAACAGGTTTATTTATTCTAATTTGCATTCTAATCAGTATTCTGTAACTTGATTTTGTGTCTGTGCCCTGTTTGAGAGCAGATTTCCACTCCATCTGACGAAGGAGCAGTGCTCCGAAAGCTAATGGTATTTGCTACCAAATAAATCTGTTGGACTTTAACCTGGTGTTGTTAAAACTGTTACTCTCTCTCCTGATGCATGCATTAGCAAATAAATTCCTTTTCGTTCTTTAAATATATGCTGTCTTTCGCAGTCTATGTATTGGTTGAATGAGGTTCAACAAACACAGGGCACCCCAAGGGGAACACCCTTCAGAAAATTCCTCTTACAGTGGTCATACCCCTTAGCCTACATAGATCTTCAGGGTTGATTACTGGTCAGGGACAGTAGGGTGTGATAGCTAATCACTCACGTAAGGGGATCCATCAGGGGTAGTGGTGGAGAAGCCTCAATCCCAGACTTTGTCCAATAGGTAGGAGGTACTTGCTACCTGTATGGATGAGGGGAAGGACTGCAGGGTGGATGAGCAGACTGACTATGGCAACATGGTGAAAAATGTCATTTTAGGTGAGGGGAGCAGAGAAGAATATAGTCACGATAGGAGACAGTATAGTTGTGTTCTTGGAGTACAAAAAAATTCTCCTCTCATCATAGGACCATCCCCTCATCCCAGGGACCAATTTACTGAAACTTCACTGTATCGCCCCTAATGCGATATATCCTTTCTTAAAATGTGGAGACCAAAAACTGAATAAATATTCCAGATGTGGTCTCACCAAAACCCTGCAGAACTCTTCATTACTCATATAATGAAGGAAACTCAGCAGCCAAATTGTGCTCAGAAAGTTCCCACAAACAACAATGTGATAATGACCAGGTTATCTGCTTTTTTTTTTAAAGCTGACGTTAATTGAAGGATGAATATTGAATTGAAGGACAGAACACCAAGGATGACTCCTCTGCACTACCAAAATATTGCTTAGAGATCTTTTAAATCTACCCGAGATATCAAGTAATTTAACATCTCAGCCGAAAGACAGCTCCTGACAATGCAGCACCACTTCAGTACTGCATTGTGGTGTCAGCCTAAATTTTTGAAACATGAAGTAGACATGATTCATGGCATAGGACAGTCCCAGTTGTGATCAGGGTAACTGGGCAGGGATGGCTCTGGCAAATTGTAGTCTGCAGCTTCCATTTGTCTTCATTCTCTCCATCAGCTTGGTTTTCAATGCTGAGCTCGAGAGGCTTTCACTCTTTTCTGTATAATATTCCCCTCAGTAACCTGCTCCCAATATCTTCAAGTGGCACAATGCTATGGTTGTCTTAACCAGATGATGATTCACCTGCTCTTTTTGTAGACTTACAAAATCCCCATTCTTAAACTGGAATGGTGAAGTAGCTTATCACAGAACCATAGAATCCTACAGCGCAGGAGGCCATATGCCTGTGCGGCTCTTTGGGATAGAGTTATCCAATTTGACTCATTTTCCCACTCCTTCTCCATAGCCCAGAAAAATGCATCCTTTTCATTATTTATTTAATTCCCTGATGAAAGTTATTATTGAATATGCTACTACGCTTTCATTCCAGATGATGAGAAATTGCTGTTTAAAACAAAATTATCCCCATTTACCTTTTGGTTCTTTTTGTCAATTATATTAAATCTGTGCCCTCTGGTCATTGACCTCCTTGCCAATGGAAACAGTTTCTCCTTAATGACTCTATTTTAAAACTCCTCAATTTTAAAACATGGCTACTAAATCTTACCCTAACCTTCCTGCTCTAAAGAGAACACTTAGCTTTGCTAGTCTCCCACATAACTGATGTCCCTCGTTCCTTTTATTGTAGCATCAGCCATGTCAGAGTAAGAATACATCCACTGCATGAAAGGTAGTGGTTGGTATTGAGCAGGAGGAGAAGTAGCACTGAGGAAGGAATGGGTAAACGATTGGTGGAAAAGTAGCAGCTAGCAGGAAACAACAACTGGACAGTGGTTTCCCAATGTGAAATATGCAGAATGTTTCAGTAAATTTTAAAAAGAGTGTTTGAGTCAGAGCAAAAAGAAACAAAAGATAATTTATGGCGCAAAAGTAGGTAATTCGGTCTCTGGCACTAAACCTGTAGCCAGAGTGTTGGACAATGATGATCAGAGCCTCTGCTGTTTCTTCCCTTGCTTTTCTTAGCCATCTGGGATATATTGCATCTAGGCCGGATGATTTCTCCATTTCAAGGATACTAACCCCCTTATTAGTTCCTTCCTCTCCAAGTTTCCTCTTTCACTACAATGTCTGCTCCATCCCCCTCTTTCCTGAAAACCAATGTAAAGTATTCATTAAGAACCATATCCTTATCTTTCACCTCCACACACGTTACCTTTAAGGTCTCTCTTCGGTTCTCCAGGACCATGCCTGAGCAACTATACTTTATGTGGGAATATTGATAGGACATTTGACTATGGGAGGCTTCACTATCAAGTCAACACTGTCATTTTCAGTACAAGCGTGGGTTTCCTCCCACAGTCCAAAGATGTGCAGGTTAGGTGGATTGGCCATGCTAAATTGACCCTAGTTCCAGGAGGACTAGCTAGTGTAAATGCATGGGGTTATGGGGATAGGGCCGGGTGGGATTATGGTCAGTGCAGACTCAGTGGGCCGAATGGCCTCCTTCTGCAAGGTAGGATTCTATGATTCTATAATACTGCATGCACTTTCACCCATGAGATTATAATAAATGTTGACAGGTTTTTTGTTTTTAATCATTCCACTATCCATATACAATCATGACACTGGTCTAGAAAATCATCAATGGTTGTTCTATGGAAACTCCAGATAAATGGCATAAATGGTTGTTTTAGTTATTTATAATGGCCCTCCATGGATTCTACCAGTCTCCGATTGAAGTTACATGAGGAGAGTGGAGAATTCACATAGATTTCTAGGCCATCATCTGCAATGCATTGATGCCTACTGGAGGTAGGCTGATGGTCAGGTCGGAAAAGGATAGTATTGAATATCACTGACTCCTTATAACTGAGGGTGGGACATGAGTGAAACACAGGACTGGGGAGAGCTTTGATGCTCTACAAGCCTGAGCAGACTGTTCACAATCACTAACTGGGCTCATGTGTAATGAGCAGTGGGTCAGAAAAGGCAGCAGTACAGCAGCCGGTGATATGGCAAAACCCATAGTACTATTAGTACTCAGATCAATTTAGGCAATACTTTAATGCACACTTACAACAAATTATTTAATGTATTTTGTTTGAACTATGTAGAGGGTCAATGAGATACAAATTATTTTCCATCGCGACAATGACCATCACTAGCTCATCATTACTGGGTCAGCCCATATCCACTGAACAAACTGCATCTTTCAGCTTCTCATTCTGTATAGAAAAAATATCATTGCTTCAAATGAACCATAAAAATTGATTATTTTTATAACCATAAAAATATGTAAATTTCGAAAGAAAGTGTGTAGGAAATGTGAATCTTACCTCAACTGCCGTCTTGGGCGCAATGCTGGGTCTCTGTGCAACTAAATTGCCAACAGGAGTCTCCACAGGGAGAGGAGGTGGACTTTCAATGTCTTCAGAAGATGCTGGTGATAGGAACAAGAAAGGACAGTCAGCATACACTCAATGAAAAGTTACCTTTATAGCGCACACATCTTGCAAGCCAGGTTAAAATTTAAATGACATAGAAACAGAAATTCTGCTGAATTTCAGCTTATCCAAAATATCTAACAATATCCCATTTTCCCACTGAAATGATGCAAGTTCCAATGCTTTCCGATGACTGATATTCCTGATTGTTGCGCAACGTGGATTGGGCAAAAGGTGGCAATTCTAAACTTACCACACAAAATCCTGGTGAGGAAGAGAACATTAAAAAGCCTCGAACATGTGAACAAAGAACACTTACTTTTATCTAGTTTGTTAGGTATGCGAATTACTGTTGGTTTACGCAATACAGGTGGCCGATTTGATGTAGTATCTGTGGGTGCCTTCTGACCTCTAGGTAAAGTCTGAAAAGGATCTGTTAGGACAGAAAATAGTACAGGGAGAATGTTAAATAGTGAATACTGAATATGCCCTTCATCTGTCACCATCTTCTAAATCACCCAGCGCTGATCATGCACGATTTATGTGGTGTACTTCACATCCTTGTGATGTCTTGAAGTGCTTTACGATCTGTGAATTACTTTTGCAAATGTAGATATTATTACAGAAAATGGAATAGAACCTTACATCGAATCTCTACAGTGCAGAAGGAGGCCATTTGGTCCATCAAGCCTGCACCCACAACAATCCCACCCAGGCCCTATCCCTGTAACCCCACTTATTTACCCTGCTAATCCCCCTGACACTAAGGGGCAATTCAGCATGGCCAATCAACCTAACCCACACATCTTTGGACTGTGGGAGGAAACAAGAGCACCTAGAGGAAATCCATGCAGACACACGGAGTATGTGCAAACTCCATAAAGAGAGTCACCTGAGCGCTGTGAGACAGCAGTGCTAACCACTGTGCCACCATGCAACAGCCAGCTTGCTTTAAGCAGAGTCCCACAAACAAAGGGATACAGATCAGGCCATTTAGTCCCTAAAGCGTGGTCCACCCTTCAGTGAGATCATGGCTGATCTGAGACCTACTTCAAAATACCTGTCTTTGCCACGCATACATTTTTATTAATCAAAAGAATTAAGGTATCAATCTTAGATTTCAAATTAACAATTCACCTCACGTCAATTGCTTTGGGAGGAAGAAAGTTCCAAACTAATTCCACACTTAGCAAGTAGAAATATTTCCTAACTTCACCCCTGAACAGACTAGCTCTAAGCTTCAGACCATGCCCCTTTGTCCAAGACTCATAGGAATAGTTTCCATTGACTCTGTCTGTTCCACTTGATATCTCAAAAACTTCGATCAAATCACCCTTAATCTTCTAATTCGAGGGAACACAACCCTAGTTTGTAATTGCTTCCATTAATTTAATCGTGTCCAGGTATCATTTTGGTAAATCTACACTGCTCCCCCCGCCCAATGCCAATATATTCTTCCTGAGGTGTGGTGTCCAGAACAGCTGGTAGAGTCTAAGCAGGGCCCTGTATGGCTGAGAGATAAATAACCTCACTCCTTACTTTAGTGGTATTGACTGAAGGATAAATGTTGACCAGGACTGTGGGAGCATTTATATCCACCTTAACCGACAGATGACATTTAGTTTACACTTTTGAAGTGTCAGCTTGCTTTACATGCTCAAGTTATGGAATGGGATTTAAACTAATTCGTTTGAAAATCACTACTTCTTTGTTTCCCAGTATGTGTAAGTTTTTAAACAATCAAGTGTTCAAAGCTTTTGTTCATTGCAGATGTAGAAATTTGGGTGTGCTCACTTTTGGATGAGTGGGGTAGGGGCAAGGAGTCTGGGAACAATTCTTGCACTTTAATAGTGAGACTAGAGCTGTATATTAGACCTGAGGCCTCATCACCATCATTGATCGGGGTGCTACAAATATTAACAGGCAGCTCACTGGCAAAGTGGAATAGAAAATGTTGAGACAACACCAGCTCTCAGGCGGCTAAGAGGATCAGGACATGTGAAGACCAGGTCAAGAAAGGGAATTTCTAGGCTCTTCTGTAATAAATGCTTAGAGATTAATAGAATTGGGTATAGTAGAGTTTAAAATTCTCCTTAAAGTTCTCCATGAAGTGCTTTTGCTTAGTTTCACGCCTGCGATTTCCCTCTCAACAAAGCATCAAGTGGAAACCAGGTCGTTAATCCCAAGTGAAAAGGGGAGGGAAATTTGAAGGAATTAACTTGGATCACTCCAACTTCCGAACAATGGGTCCTGAAATTACAAAGGTTTCAGGACAGACGGATTGCTTGAGGGAATTTAGAAGGCAAAGGGAGCATATATACTCCAGATGAAAAATGTGGCAGAGGGCAGTGGAGGACAGTGTGATAGTCCAGTCATATATCCTGTAAATAACTAGGCTATCAGTAAAATCTCCCTTTAAAGTAAATTGATGTTCAGTGGTTTAGCAGATTAAAGATACAATTAGTTCAGGTACATAATTCAGAAAGCTGGTCTGTGTTGCAATAGTTAGGGAAGCATTATGGATATTAAATTAAGAGCTCTTAGGGGGAGGGTGGGAGTTGAGGCAAAATAAATAATTTGACTTGAATTCCTGATCCTAACTGCCATCTGATGGATAAACATTGTCAGATATGTATAAATGTCGAAGTTGGGTGAGGAGAGGACTGGCCTTCACTGTAATGCTCTCCATGGTCAAATAACTTTCTAGTACTCATTGGCTGGCCTCACATGATCTAATGCATAAGGTACCAGAGGGCTACTGAAATCTATTGATAATCTGCCATTTTTGAAGAAAGAGGCAAACAATTGAGAAGAAAATAATCCTCAGGGCTCACATGCTACCTTCTCTTTCTGTACAATCAGGGAGTGCATACAATGCAGTCTAGAGAAAACCCAAGCTAATATTTCATTACCTACTGTCACTAGAGAGGTCACATTATTTCCTGTTGGGACAGCAGGTACAACATCATCATCATCAAAACTTATCAGATCTTGTAAGCTTGGGATCATATCTGGAGAAGCTGCATGTTTGTTGGTTGAAGATTCCTCAACCTGTATCACGGAGGCCTTTGTTATGGGTAACACTGAAGGTCTAGAAACAGGAGGTTTAAGTGCTGTAAAAGATGCTTCACGGTTTTCAGAAATGGTCCTTTTTGCCACTGTAGGCCTTGGTGCTGGAACAGGAACTTGATTCCTTCTATCAGGAAGTCTTTCTTTCTGAGGCATGACAGTAGCTGGAAATACTTCCTCCCCGGAATCTAAAGGATTGTTACTTCCATTGCTCTGTTTTAACTCTGTGGAGGTACTGGGTTTTGGTTTCTTGGGTGGCTCTGGCTTGGGTCTAGCAGCTGCAGACAACTTTTGTGGTTTTGGAAGGAGGATTGGCCCATGCCTCTCTGCTGCTACAGGTTTTGTTTCAGCCACCTTATCAGATCCTCCTGAATTCTTCTCAGCCGCAGAAGATTTGGGAGCAACAGTGGGTTTCCCATCGACCACTGCAGGCTTTGGCCCGAAAGATCGTGGAGCAACTTCTGGTCTTTTTGATGGCCGTATGTTACCAGTGGAACTTTCAGAATCTGTTGGTGTTTCAAATGCCTTTATCCTGGCAAGGAAGCTGTGTCCGCTGTTATCTCCCATTGTTTCCTGGTTGGCAGATTTATCTTCTGTTGTTAGATTTTGGCACAACGTTGACTCACGTACAACACCACTTTCTTTATCTTCTCCCTCAGAAGGTTCACTTTGCGGTTCTTCAAAAAGTAACTTGAAGTTACCTAAGGACCTGGGCCTTGGTATGGGTCGCTCCACAACATTAGTGTTTGTTTGAACACTTTGATCCTGACTGGAATTACTTTCTATTGAAATTAAAGGTTCTTCACTTTCCACAGGTCGAATAGGAATGAGGCACACAGCCGGTCTGGCAGGTTTCACTGGTCTCTGAACTAGAACAAAAGAAGTACAAAATGAGTTGAAAACAAGCTATTTAAAGAATAGACAAACATATACATAATTTTTTAAAAAGTTACTTTTGGGATTTGGAGGTCATTGGCAAGGTTGTCAACTTTTGCCCATTCCTAGTAGCCCTTCAGGTAGTGGTGGACCGCTTTCTTAAATAACTGCAGCCTGTGCCCTGAAGCTACCTGCACAATTGCATTAGGTAGGAAGTTTGAGGGTATTGAAGGTACAGTGATGTATGGCCAAGTTAGGTTGGCGTTCCACTTGGAGAGGACGTTAGAGGTGATGATGTTTCCATGCACCTGTTGCCCTGGTCCTTCTCGTTGGAGGTCGCAGGTTTGGAAGGTGCTGCCAAAGTAGTCTTGGACAATTGCTGCAGATAGTACACACTGCAGTCAGATTACACCAAAAGATTGGATGTTTAGGCTAATGGGTGAGAAATTAAAAATTATAAAGCATATTAAAGACAAAAGAATATGAATTACAATCTATGATCTTGGTGCCCAAAAATGATGCTCAAGTGGTTTGCTTAGATTCTCAACTCTAATCCTCTGAAAGCATGAATACTTTAGAGTGAGAAAATGGTCTGGCTATCAGTACTCATTGTTGTGGAGCAGATCAGACAGCAACATCTGGTGCCCACACAGATAAATGCGGAAATCTGAAAGTTGCTGCCTGACGCCTTGTCTTTCTATAAGCTTTGTTACGTCAGTTTCTCACTAGTGTATTCATCACAAAAACACAGAGCATAAAGTTGCAATAATTCCCACGAGTTACTCATTTCAAACACAGGAAAATGTTAAGGCTAGTGTTTTCAGGAGAAAACGTTTTTAAGTCTGAATTACTGCCAAATAATCTCACAAGCTCTGAAAACTGGGCTGGCGCACATGCGAGTCTCATCCTTTCAAAATGTAAACATTGTTGGCGATTACAAAATATATATAGAACATAGAACAGTACAGCACACTACAGGCCCTTTGGCCCACGATGTTGTGCTGAACCTTTTCCGAAACCAAGATCAAGCTATCCCACTCCCTATCATCCTGGTGTGCTCCATGTGCCTATCCAATAACCGCTTGAAAGTTCCTAAAGTGTCCGACTCCACTATCACAGCAGGCAGTCCATTCCACACCCCAACTACTCTGAGTAAAGAACCTACCTCGTACATCCCTCCTATATCTTCCACCACGAACCTTATAGTTATGCCCCCTAGTAACAGCTACATCCACCCGAGGAAATGGTCTCTGAACGTCCACTCTATCTATCCCCCTCATCATCTTATAAACCTCATATTAAGTCGCCTCTCAACCTCCTCCGCTCTAAAGAGAAAAGCCCTAGCTCCCTCAACCTTTCCTCATAAGACCTACCCTCCAAACCAGGCAGCATCCTGGTAAATCTCCTTTGCACTCTTTCCAGTGCTTCCACATCCTCCTTATCGTGAGGTGACCAGAACTGCACACAATATTCCAAATGTGGTCTCACCAAGGTCCTGTACAGTTGCAGCATAACCCCATGGCTCTTAAACTCAAACCCCCTGTTAATAAATGCTAACACACTATAGGCCTTCTTCACGGCTCTATCCACTTGAGTGGCAACCTTCAGAGATCTGTGGATATGAACCCCAAGATCTCTCTGTTCCTCCACATTCCTCAGAACCCCACCTTTGGCCCTGTAATCCGCATTCAAATTTGTCCTACCAAAATGAATCACCTCGCACTTATCAGGGTTAAACTCCATCTGCCATTTTTCGGCCCAGCTCTGCATCCTATCAATGTTTCTTTGCAGCCTACAACAGCCCTCCTCATCCACTACTCCACCAATCTTGGTGTCATCCACAAATTTACTGATCCACCCTTCAACCCCCTCCTCCAAGTCATTTATAAAAATCGCAAATAGCAGAGGACCCAGCACTGATCCTTGTGGTACACCGCTGGTAACTGGTTTCCAGTCCGAAAATTTTCCATCCACAACCACCCTCTGTCTTCTATGAGATATGATGTGGAGATGCCGGCGTTGGACTGGGGTAAGCACAGTAAAAAGTCTCACAACACCAGGTTAAAGTCCAACAGGTTTATTTGGTAGCAAATACCATAAGCTTTCGGAGCTTGCTGCTCCTTCGTCAGATGGAGTGGTCTCTGTTCTCCAACAGTGCACAGACACAGAAATCAAGTTACAGAATACTAATTAGAATGCAAATCTCTACAGCCAGCCAGGTCTTAAAAGGTACAGATAATGTGGTTGGAGGGAACATTAAACACAGGTTAAAGAGATGTGTATTGTCTCCAGACGGAACAGCTGGTGAGATTATGCAAGACCAGGGGCAAGCTGTGGGGGTTACTGATAACGTGACATAAATCCAACATCCCGGTTTAGGCCGTCCTCATGTGTGCGGAACTTGGCTATCAGTTTCTGCTCAGCGACTCTGCGCTGTCGTGTGTCGTGAAGGCCGCCTTGGAGAACGCTTACCTGAAGATCCAAGGCTGAATGCCCGTGACTGCTGAAGTGCTCCCCCACAGGAAGAGAACAGTCTTGCCTGGTGATTGTCGAGCGGTGTTCATTCATCCGTTGTCGTAGCATCTGCATGGTTTCCCCAATGTACTATGCCTCGGGACATCCTTTCCTGCAGCGTATCAGGTAGACAACGTTGGCCGAGTTGCAAGAGTATGTACCGTGTACCTGGTAGATGGTGTTCTCACGTGAGATGATGGCATCCGTGTCGATGATCCGGCACGTCTTGCAGAGGTTGCTGTGACAGGGTTGTGTGGTGTCATGGTCACAGTGACCATGACACCACACAACCCTGCCACAGCAACCTCTGCAAGACGTGCCGGATCATCGACACGGATGCCATCATCTCACGTGAGAACACCATCTACCGGGTACACGGTACATACTCTTGCAACTCGGCCAACGTTGTCTACCTGATACGCTGCAGGAAAGGATGTCCCGAGGCATGGTACATTGGGGAAACCATGCAGACGCTACGACAACGGATGAATGAACACCGCTCGACAATCACCAGGCAAGACTGTTCTCTTCCTGTGGGGGAGCACTTCAGCAGTCACGGGCATTCAGCCTTGGATCTTCAGGTAAGCGTTCTCCAAGGCGGCCTTCACGACACACGACAGCGCAGAGTCGCTGAGCAGAAACTGATAGCCAAGTTCCGCACACATGAGGACGGCCTAAACCGGGATGTTGGATTTATGTCACATTATCAGTAACCCCCACAGCTTGCCCCTGGTCTTGCATAATCTCACCAGCTGTTCTGTCTGGAGACAATACACATCTCTTTAACCTGTGTTTAATGTTCCCTCCAACCACATTATCTGTACCTTTTAAGACCTGGCTGGCTGTAGAGATTTGCATTCTAATTAGTATTCTGTAACTTGATTTCTGTGTCTGTGCACTTTTGGAGAACAGAGACCACTCCATCTGACGAAGGAGCAGCAAGCTCCGAAAGCTTATGGTATTTGCTACCAAATAAACCTGTTGGACTTTAACCTGGTGTTGTGAGACTTCTTACTGTTCTATGAGATAGCCAGTTACTTATCCAATCGGCCAAATTTCCCACTATCCCACACCTCCTTACTTTCTTCATGAGCCAACCATGGGGGACCTTATCAAACGCCTTACTAAAATCCATGTATATGACATCAACTGCTCTACCTTCATCTACACACTTAGTTACCTCCTCAAACAATTCAATCAAATTTGTGAGGCATGACTTACCCTTCACGAATCTGTGTTAACTGTCCCGGATTAAGCTGCATCTTTCTAAATGGTCATAAATCCTATCCCTCAGGACCTTTTCCATTAACTTACCGACCACCGAAGCAAGACTAACCGGCCTATAATTACCAGGGTCATTCCTATTTCCTTTCTTGAACAGAGGAACAACATTCGCCACTCTTCAGCCCTCTGGCACTATCCCCGTGGACAGTAAGGACCCAAAGATCAAAGCCAAAGGCTCTGCAATCTCATCCCTTGCCTCCCAAAGAATCCTAGGATATATCTCATCTGGCCCAGGGGACTTATCGACCTTCAGGTTTTTCAAAATTGCTAATACATCTTCCCTCAGAACATCTGCCTCCTCCAGCCTATCAGCCTGTATCCTCAAAAACATGGCCCGTCTCCTTGGTGAACACTGAAGAAAAGTATTAATTCATCGCCTCTCCTATCTCTTCTGACTCCATGCACAAGTTCCCACTACTGTCCTTGACCGGCCCTAACCTCACCCTGGTCATTCTTTTATTCCTCACATAAGAGTAAAAAACCTTGGGGTTTTCCTTGATCCGACCCGCCAAGGACTTCTCATGCCCCCTCCTAGCTCTCCTAAGCCCTTTTTTCAGCTCATTCCTTGCTAACTTGTAACCCTCAATGGACCCAACTGAACCTTATTTTCTCATCCTTACATACGCTTCCTTCTTCCTCTTGACAAGACATTCAACCTCTTTTGTGAACCATGGTTCCCTCACTCGGCCATTTCCTCCCTGCCTGACAGGGACATACCTATCAAGGACACTCAGTATTTGTTCCTTGAACAAGCTCCACTTTTCATTTGTGTCTTTCCCTGACAGTTTCTGTTCCCATCTTATGCTCCCTAATTCTAGCCTAATCGCATCATAATTACCCCTCCCCCAATTATAAACCTTGCCCTGCCATACGGCCCTATCTCTCTCCAATGCAATAACGAAAGACACCGAATTGTCATCGCTATCTCCAAAGTGCTCTCCCACAACCAAATCTAACACTTGGCCCGGTTCATTTCCCAGTACCAAATCCAATGTGGCCCCACCTCTTGTCGGCCTATCCACATATTGTGTCAGCAAACCCTCCTGCGCACACTGTACAAAAACTGCCCCATCCAAACTATTCGACTTATAAAGGTTCCAATCAATATTTGGAAAGTTAAAGTCACCCATGACAACTACCCTATGACCTCCACACCTATCCATAATCTGCTTTGCAATTTCTTCCTCCACTTCTCTATTACTATTTGAGGGCCTATAGTAAACTCCTAACAACGTGACCGCTCCTTTCCTATTTCTAACTTTAGCCCATATTACCTCAATAGGCAGATCCCCCTCGAACTGCCTTGCTGCAGCCGTTAAACTATCCTTGATTAACAATGCTACTCCACCACCTCTTTTACCACTTTCCCTACTCTTACTGAAACATCTATACCCCGGAACTTCCAACAACCATTCTTGTCCCTGTTCTAACCATGTCTCCGTAATGGCCACAACATCATAGTCCCAAGTACCAATCCATGCTCCAAGTTCACCTACCTTATTTCGGATGCTCCTTGCATTGAAGTAGAGACACTTCAACCCACCTTCCTGTCTGCCGGTACACTCCTGCGACCTTGATATCTTCCTTAATACCGCACTACACTCAACACTGACTTCTGGACTACAGCTCCTTTTCCCATCCCCCTCACAAATTAGTTTAAACCCCCCTGATGAGCCGTAGCAAATTTCCCTCCCAGGATATTGGTGCCCCTCTGGTTCAGGTGCAACCATATATAAAAATATATATTTGTAAATTTATTTTCTGTCCTGAACATCTTTTTCTTAATTTCATATCTCTTTCTCACTTTTTATTTCATATCCTGTACACGATGTTAGGTTTAATGAAATATTTTAATTTATCCCTCCTGGTTTAGATTTAAATGGGACAATCCCCAGAAATAGGAGCAAGAATCTTATTAACCTATATCCAGTGGTTGAGCAGGATAGAAACTTTTGTGTTGCCTGTTCATTTCTATGATTGCTGTATGCAACCAATACTTTGTGTTCTTTATTGGCTGCACACATTAGCGATGGCCAAGTAATTAGGTCCAACACTACTTAGAGTTAGACTGCACCTCCTCATGGGTAGTGCATTGTGGCTGCTCACGTCACTGAGATCATTCCAAGTATTACGCTGCGGAAGACTCAATAATGAATGACCATCAGACAGAGCGTGCACCAAAGATTTCAGATGCTACACTAGAGGTCCTGATGGAAAAGATAAAAAGAGATATCCTCCTCTTTTTTTTAAAAAAAAAAGAGTCCAACGTCCTCTAGATACATGCCCAGAAGGCAAAGGCAAGAGATAGTGGCAGAGTTCAATGCTAGAAATTTAGCTCCAAAGGAACTGGGTGCAGAAGTAGTTTAATAACTGCGAACACTTCTTCAAACGCCCTTGCTTATCAAAGCTACCACTAGTCTCATCCACATATTAATTCACTACGTCCCTATTATTCACCTAACAATATCTCCATCAGTGATGACTCATAAGAACACGAAATCATAAAAAACAGGAGAAAGAGTAGGCCATTCTGCCCCTCTGCATCAATATATTACTCCGAATCCCAAGTACTCCTATCTTCCTGTGTGGAATCATATCAAAAGCCTTCTGAAAATCCAAATTGACTGGTTCTCCTTTATCTATGCTAGAAGTGACAAACACAGTAAGAAGTTTAACAACACCAGGTTAAAGTCCAACAGGTTTATTTGGTAGCAAAAGCCACACAAGCTTTCAGAGCTCTAAGCCCCTTCTTCAGGTGAGTGGCTATCAGTTGAAGCACTCACCTGAAGAAGGGGCTTAGAGCTCCGAAAGCTTGTGTGGCTTTTGCTACCAAATAAACCTGTTGGACTTTAACCTGGTGTTGTTAAACTTCTTACTGTGTTTACCCCAGTCCAACGCCGGCATCTCCACATCAGAAGTGACAAATACATGATTTCCCTTTCATAAATCCATGTTGACTCTGCCATATTATATCATTATTTTCCAATTGTCTAGTTATCACATCCTTCATAATAGGTTCTAACATTTTCCCTGTTACTGATGTCAGACTAACATATCCGTGGTTTTCCACTTTCTCTCTCCCTCCCTTCTTAAATAATGGGGTTACATTTCCTACTTCCCAATATTTTGTTTTATTTGTGGGATGTGGCCGCCCTGGCATTTATTGCCCATCCCCAATTGTCCTCGAGAAGGTGGTGGTGAATTGCCTTCTTGAACTGCTGCAGAACCTGTAGGTTGGGTACACCCACACAGTGCTGTTAAGGAGCGAGTCCCAGGATTTTGACCCAGTGACACTGAAGGAACAGCAATATATTTCCAGGTCAGGATGATGGGTGGCTTAGGAATTTGAGGTGGCGGTGTTCCAATGTGTCTTCTCCTCCCAGATGGTAATGGACGTGCGTTTGGAAGGTGCTGTCTCAGGAGCCTTGGTGAGTTCCTGCAGTGCATCTTGTGGATGACACACACTGCTGCCACTGTGTGTTAGCAGAGGAGGGATTGAATGTTTGTGGATGGGGTGCCCATCAAGTGGGCTGCTTTGTCCTGGATGGTGTACACTCCACTCATCCAGGCATATGGAAAATATTCCATCACATTCCTGACCTGTGCCTTGTAGATTGTGGATAGACTTTGCAGAGTCAGGAGTAAGTTACACGCTGTCAGATTCCTAACCTCTGACTCTCCAAGGCGGCCTTCACGACACACGACAGCGCCGAGTCGCTGAGCAGAAACTGATAGCCAAGTTCCGCACACGAGGACGGCCTAAACCGGGATGTTGGGTTTATGTCACACTATCAGTAACCCCCACAGCTTGCCTCCTGGACTTGCAGAATCTCACTGGCTGTCCTGTCTGGAGACAATACACATCTCTTTAACCTGTGCTTCATGCTCCCTCCACTCACATTGTCTGTACCTTTAAGACTTGATTACCTGTAAAGACTCACATTCCAACCATTATTCATGTAAATTGAGTTTGTGTCTCTGTATGCCCTGTTTGAGAGCAGATTTCCACTCCATCTGATGAAGGAGCAGCGCTCTGAAAGCTAATGGCATTAGCTACCAAATAAACCTGTTGGACTTTAACCTGGTGTTGTTAAAACTCTTACTGTGTTTACCCCAGTCCAACACCGGCATCTCCACATAATTGCTCTAGTAGCCACAGTATTTATATGGCTAGTCCTGTTCAGTTGCTGGTCAATGGTAACTGCCAGGATGTTGAGAGTGGGGGGATTCAGCGATGGTCTGCAGGAATCCTTCCAGAATCTATAGAATCTTGAAGGATAACCACTAATACATTCACTATCTCTATAGCCACCTCCTTCAACACTCTGGGATGTAGCTCATCTTGTCCAGGGGATTGATCAAACTTCAATCTAATTCTTTTTCTTTGAGTACTACCTCTTTACTAAAACTAATTTCTTTTAAAAGGATAGTCTGAAGTACAGCATCATGGATGAAGGGATCAAAAGATAAAATGCTGGAAAATCTCAGCAGGTTTGGCAGCATCTGTAAGGAGAGAAAAGAGCGGACGTTTCGAGGCCAGACAACCCTTTGTCAAAGCTTGTCATCTGCTTTGACAAAGGGTCTTCTGGACTCAAAACGTCAGCTCTTTTCTCTCCTTACAGATGCTGCCAGACCTGCTGAGATTTTCCAGCATTTTCTCTTTTGGTTTCAGATTCCAGCATCCGCAGTAATTTGCTTTTATATGGGTGAAGGGATGTCTGTAATCTCGCATTCAATTGAATTACTAAACTTAGTTGAGTTGTTGTAGGGACACCCCAAAAGGACTTCTAAGGCTGAAGTTAAAGAAAAAAATCAGAGAGTTCCCAAATGGTCACGTGTCCTGGTGAATAGCTAAGGGTGCCACTGAAGATGTCCTGTAACAGGTCATTTTCCCTATTGGCTGCTGATACATGGCACTGGATGAAGGATCAAAGGGAGAGTTTTGTGAGCATCTGGAGGGGTTCCTGTATTGGATTCTTTGTCTTACTGGAGATCAGGGTGCCCTTTAAAATGGGCATCCCGATCTGTGGAACATCAATGTTGCCAGCTCTTTCAGGCCCTGCCCACCAATATGATGGAGTGGGGCACATCTCCAGGATTTATTTCTTCTTAAGTGCTGTACAATATTGCAAGAAAAGCTGACTGTGTAGCCAGCAAGTTCACATCCCTTCTCTCACCTGTTCCAGCAACAAGAAGAAAAAATAGAAAATTGTGCCTGTGGATTTGCTGCACTTGATCTCTGTGTTCTTGGCTGGGAATGAGAATTGGTTCATATTCCTGGTAGCCATCAACACCCTTGCTATAAGTGCATGCACACGTCCAATGAAAATACGATTGAATACAGTTGTTATCTGTTCCACTGTTCAACACTGACATTCCTGAAATAAGCTAATGGGAAACTGCTGGTTGCACCCACTCCAGCAGCTAAAGAAGTCAAAAGGAAAATTTTGAGATAAAAGGACAATAAAATACATTTTTGTGTAACACCAAGTACGTTGGCTCTATTCTCTCTCTCTCTCCACGGACGCTGTCAGACCTGCTGAGTTTCTCCAGCATTTTTTGTTTTTGTTTCAGATTCTTGCATCCACAGTATTTTTCCTTTAAACTAACATAATATTCAATTCTTGGAAGGACAATCCTCCCCTCAATATCATGGCGAGCAATCAGTTTGTCAACTTACAAGTCTTGCCAGAGAATAACATGTGACACTTAGCAAGTTGAACAGTGGAAAATTGGATATACAAACTAATACATGTAGGAAAACTGACATCTACACAGATCTCTGATCCAAATCAGCTGCATTCAGAATGACCCGAGTGCTCATAACCTTGACTGTAATCAAAACTCCATGGTTCTCAAAAGGGACCTTACATTCCTATCCATAATGACAAGTGTTACACCTAATATGCTACTTATTGTTGCAAATTTGTTATTACCATGCCACTAATTATAGATACGGATTTTATTCAGAGCAAGCATTAGTCTTATTCTGCCCTTTACTTCTATAGGCTATGAAGAACAGGGTGCTTCCCTACCTGTCACAGGAGTGCTCCCTCTCGAACTTGCAAAATCAGCATCAGCACTCCTTGTCTCAAAATTCTCAATGTCCTGGATGAATTCAGTCTGTGTCGATATGGTAGTTGTTGAACGCCTTGGGGCAGCTTGTCTGGCCACTGGCTGCTGATTGATTTCTCTGATTACCTGCTCATAGGACGGTGGAGGCTGCAACCAAAGTTCAAAAAATGAACATCCCATCAACATAAACTCAGCAAAAGTAATTCTCAAATAAGATCAAGCTCTTTTACAAACTAATTTCTTACTTCTGCTGCAACAGGTTCGTCAATTCTCCAGAGAGTCCGTGGGTATGGAAGTCCCAGCCCAGCAGAAGTTGCACAGTTCCCTGGTAAACCTGGATACCAAGGGCTTGGTCCTATAGGCTCCGCAGCTATGACTGTAATGTCTGGCCGCCTGAGAGGAGATGGAAATACACTTTTAGTGACCCAGAAATGTAGAACTAAAGAGGCATACCTCTCGACACACAAACGGATGTTAAATCTAGTCCCTCAGAGTACCCGAACAGGTGCCGGAGTGTGGCGACTAGGGGATTTTCACAGTAACTTTATTGCATTGTGAACGTAAGCCTACTTAAGACACTAATAAATAAACTTTAAACTTAGTGGTATTGAGAGAAAACATCCCAGCATATGGCTGTGAACTACAATAATGAATTCCCTTACTTGTTCTGTAGACATTTACAAAAATGGAAATAGTTGAACAAATAAATGTGCAAATCTTAAAATTCAGTTATGTGCCCAATTAATTGATCTCACCCATGAAGGCATCAGCCGTAATAATTAGTATCTGTGCCCCGAGACCGAAGGAAAAAAGCAACTGAAGTTCCCACTCCCAATCCAGTGAACTATGCTGTAAAGTACAAGTCCAGTCAATGAACAAAAAGAAACAGACAAACTAATTCAGTACTTAGCATGCACTTCACCAAATGGTGAGCAATGTTCAGTTAATCACACTGACATGCACCACAGTCTTTCAAACAGAACTGTACAACTTTGGGCCTGGATTTGAAGCAGTAAAGGATGCTTAGCAGGAAGTAGATTTGATCCTACCCAATACTAGTCATCATGCGATGGAGAAGCACATGGCTTCGGTTCACGGAATAAAAAATTGGAAGAAATCCCACCCTTTCCACTATCTGGTTCATATTAATGCTGCCAGAATATGGGTACACATTCAACCACCTGTCCTTCCAGCCACACTAAGTGTGTGAGCAAGATGGGAGGGGTGAAAGATGAAATAAAATAAGGGGCAATATCAATTTTAAACAGACAAAAATGAGCTTCATACCTTCTTTCTCTCCGCAGTTCAGTCTGCGACGATGTGCGAATTGATGCTAAATAACAGAATCAGGAGAAAACAAAGAATCTGATAAAATACTAATTTGCTTCTACTGCAGGGAACTGTTAATGGGAACATTCATTCAATCAACAGTATCTGTTTAGCAGGAACAAATAGGCCTAGTGATTTTTTTTGGCAGGACAGTGATGTACTTACAAATTAGCATCTTGGGCATTGATTTTCCTCAGATTTCCAAAGTTACTGTGGCCTCACGTACAATACCTTTCAGTGGGTCAGTGAAAATGAGTTAGGCCTCAGTACTGGAATTGCTCACTGATACTTGCTCACCACTGTTTTCTCAGATTCAAGCAATTTAAGAAGGGTTCAATTTATTTAACTTGGGGATTGCAGTAACATCGATGCACTAAAATATCAATAGTGCAAATTTTAACGGGACAGTGCAATGATTAACACACTACTCTCGTTTCAAATTTAACCATATTCATTTAGAGTGAAAATCACTTCCGTATGTTGACTGTTAGAGTCTATTATAAAGGAGATTAGGGAATTATCAGCCAGTTTTTGGGCTACAAAACTGCAATAAATTGCCAACATTTGGAAACCACATTCAAGGTTGGTATATGAAAAAGAAATATCACCTTGGTTCAGGTTGGGGTATATTTCTAAGATTCAGATTAAACTACATTGATAATCATAGAAATCATAGAAACCCTACAGTGCAGAAGGAGGCCATTCGGCCCATCGAGTCTGCACCGACCACAATCCCACCCAGGCCCTACCCCCACATATTTACCCACTAATCCCTCTAATCTACGCATTTTAGGATTCTAAGGGGCAATTTTTAACCTGGCCAATCAACCTAACCCGCACATCTTTGGACTGTGGGAGGAAACCGGAGCACCCGGAGGAAACCCACGCAGACACGAGGAGAACGTGCAAACTCCACACAGACAGTGACCCGAGCCGGGAATCGAACCCAGGACCCTGGAGCTGTGAAGCAGCAGTGCTAACCACTGCGCTACCGTGCCGCCCTACTGCGCTACCGTGCCGCCGTAAGTAAAGGAATCTGACTTGGTTATGCTAAATGTAGATATTAGATGACAGAAATGGAAAAATAAATTGCTTCTCAACGGGGATATTCCTTACTTTAATAATTGGTAAACAACACTTGATTAATGCACACTCAGGATGGAAGGGGATTTTACGAAGGTATTCAAGATCCATATGTGCATCAGTAAATTGGACACTGAAACATTATTATTGTTTCTATAGCTTGTGGGGCTCAAGGGATCAAGGGGGGGGGCGGCAGTGGTGTGAATCAGGATATTGAATTTGATGATCAGCCATGATCATAATGAATGGCAGAGCAGGCTCGAAGAGTTGAATGGTCTCCTCCTGCTTCTAGTTTCTATGTTTCTATTATTGTTCTCTACAGCACGGTGGCACAGTGGTTAGCAGTCTGCCTCACAGCTCCACCTCCTTTTTTCCCCCCAACATGGCGCCGGAGCGAGGTGGCTTCTTGAAAGCTGTACCCAGCATACCTTCTAATTCTATCTTTTGCTCTCGTTACATGCTTCTAAAACTTCATTCTATGACTGTAACACTACATTCTGCACTCTCTCGTTTCCTTCTCTATGAATGGTATGCCTTGTCTGTATAGTGCGCAGGAAACAATACTTTTCACTGTACACTAATACATGTGACAATAATAAATCAAATCAAATCAGGGACCTGGGTTCAATTCCGGCCTTGCTGACTTGACTGCCTGGAGTTTGCACATTCTCCCCCTGTCTGCGTGCGTTTCCTCCCACACTCCAAGGATGTGCGAGTTAGGTGGATTTGGCCATGTTAAATTGCTTCTTAGTGCCCAAAATTGTGTAGGTTAGGTGGATTGGCCATGATGAATGTGCAGGGTTACAGGGATAGGGCAGAGGAGGGGGCCTGGGTCAGATACTCTGTCAGAGAGTTGGTGTAGACTCGATGGGCCGAAATGGCCTCTTCTGCACTTTAGGGATTCTATGATTCTAAACAATGTTTCAGAGTTCAACTTACTGTTGCGCACATGGATGTTGAATCGCTTCATAAAATCCCCTCCTATCTGAGACAAAGTTGAATGGATTGATCAGACAATCTCCTCAAGCAGTGGGCGGTGAGTGTTTGGAATGAATTGTTGAGGCAGATAACATCAGTAACTTGAGTAGAACAGGCATTTAGTGAATAGAAAATCGGCTGAGTGATATTGGTAGTGAACTCTGCATTCTATTTCTGAAGCCTGGGATAAACCAGAGGGACCAAAAATGTCCTTTTTCCAATCCCATATATCCTTATCCTTTACAATATTTATCTTCAGAAAATTACAATAGAACATAGAACATAGAACAGTACAGCACAGAACAGGCCCTTCGGCCCACGATGTTGTGCCGAGCTTTATCTGAAACCAAGATCAAGCTATCCCACTCCCTATCATCCTGGTGTGCTCCATGTGCCTATCCAATAACCGCTTAAATGTTTCTAAAGTGTCTGACTCCACTATCACTGCAGGCAGTCCATTCCACACCCCAACCACTCTCTGCGTAAAGAACCTACCTCTGATATCCGTCCTGTATCTCCCACCACGAACCCTATAGTTATGCCCCCTTGTAATAGCTCCATCCACCCGAGGAAATAGTCTTTGAACGTTCACTCTATCTATCCCCTTCATCATTTTATACACCTCTATTAAGTCTCCCCTCAGCCTCCTCCGCTCCAGAGAGAACAGCCCTAGCTCCCTCAACCTTTCCTCATATGACCTACCCTCCAAACCAGGCAGCATCCTGGTAAATCTCCTCTGCACTCTTTCCAGCGCTTCCACATCCTTCTTATAGTGAGGTGACCAGAACTGCACACAATATTCCAAATGTGGTCTCACCAAGGTCCTGTACAGTTGCAGCATAACCCCACGGCTCTTAAACTCCAACCCCCTGTTAATAAAAGCTAACACACTATAGGCCTTCTTCACAGCTCTATCCACTTGAGTGGCAACCTTTAGAGATCTGTGGATATGGACCCCAAGATCTCTCTGTTCCTCCACAGTCTTCAGAACCCTACCTTTGACCCTGTAATCCACTAATCCACACAAATCCACACAAAAATAATTTTCAAGAAGTAATACATAATAACAAGGATATGAAACATTGTTCACTGCTTAAAGGGTTAAACTATAGATGAAATCCAAATTATTTCAACATGACAAAGACAAAACTCCACGTTTGTGACGGGACTGAGAGTTTCTAATGCTGAACGACAGCATTTCATCTCAGTCTGTCATGAAACAAAAAGCCTCTCCTGTTTTTGAAAATCTCCCAGACACAGTGGGTGGGAATTTTCAATTTGCTTTCTAAGTGTTGTCTCCGGTGGAAGCAGCAGGAGCAGCCTGCCAACTGCCTTGCTGGGTTTTCCCATTGTATTCTTAAGGACCTCAAAAAATGGGCGTGTCCCACAACAGAGCCCACCCAGTAACCTCGACTCCTGTCAAGTAAGGGCACCCTGATCAAAATAGATAATAAAAGGAACTGCCGCAGTGCCGGGGGAAGTGTCCAACCACGGCCAGGGTACTGCCCTCACTTGATCTTTTCCCCTAGGAATGTACTTACTTGTGTGCCCCCGGTGTGACATGATGTCATGCTGGTTGGGGGGGGGGGGGGGGGGTAACACTCTGAAGTGGTGGTATGATACAGTGAGAAGGCCTGCTAAGTATATGGAAAGGTATGCTAATGGGGTTCCCACCATTACTTCATTGGCGAGGGGATTGAGATAATCTTAACGGAAAATTCCAACAGCATAAAAATCGTTTTGGGATCCCCGTTGGATTCTCCACCTCCTCCATTATTTCCATCTGGCAGAAATGGGGGGTGGGGTGGAAAATCCAACCAGTGGCTGAGAAGTTGCCTTCCAAGTCCAAAAGTGAAAGCAGGGTTTGTCCATTACATGAAAACTTGGCTAATCATTTGCTTGGCTATTGGGAGATTTTGGACTCTCCTCCTTGGCATCACAGCGTGTTCTGCAAACTGTTTTGAACGACCAGTTTGAGATCTCTGACCTCACCGCAGACACCTCCAGTTGCCCCGTGCTGTTATGCAAGCTAGAATACATTCAAAGGTGCTGCTTACTTACTTCTCTTGATAGCTGCCTTTATTGTAGATAATGGTCCGTGGCTGTTTTAAAACAAAATCAAATGTTCAGTCATCTGGAAAAACATCTGCATCGCGTTGTTACTTTCTCTGAGTTCCTTCTATAAAATTAACATTTCCATCATTTTCTATCTTAAGTTAGGGTCATGAAAAAACAAAAAACAACCCCACATTTATAAATGAATGAATTAGCGTGAAAGAGAAGAATCTCCCACACCCTGTGCATTGCAGAGGCCACCAGCGTCAATATTATTAGAAACTAGGCTTTCCCTGCTGGAGAGGCTGAAATCAGCACACTGATGGCTTGCCAATTGCTGGCCAGCCCCGCAACCCTGGTTCTCTGTCCCACACGGCTCAATCACTGGCCCATGACTATTTCTGGGCCAGCCGCCCTGAACCCACCACCCCCCTCCCCCCCTCCTGGCCCACCCCGATCTCCACATAACCCCCCAAGTTCTGAACCACCCGCCCAAAATGCAGTGCTGATCCCCCCAAGCAGGCTGACTGCCCCCCCCCCCCCCACCCCCCCCCCACTGATTGCTGCACTCCCTCCTTTCCCCCACCGATCCCTAGTATAACTAAGTACTAGGGAGCTAGTGTAATCCCCGTACTCTGTCTGGGGAGGTTGGGGGGGGGTGCTAACGGGCCCGGAGACTTTAGTCCCGGGCCCGCTAATCACATTTAAATTACATTAATACTTGCAAATGACCATTTAAGTTGACTTTGTGCCTCCCCGTTGATTTCCAGTGCGGATCTGATGCCACTGGAAATCCAGCGCTGAGACAAACTAGCGGGGCTCAAACCCTGCGAATTGGTTGACGCGAGAATCTCCCGGCTCACTGCACCAAAAGACTAGCGCAGCAGGATGGGAGAATCGTGGCCCTGGTCTGTACTAACTGATTGCGGTCAAAGTGGGATGGATTGTTAAAATTTGCTTCACTGTTGCCTAAGCTAGCTAATGACCAGCGATGGAAAGTCAGCATGTTGTTATTGGAGTGCATTTATCCTCTTGAGCAATAAGATATTTGCAGTCTCACCCTATCCATGCCTTTCCCAGATGAGGAGCTTACCACAAAAACACAAGCACTCCCTCTTCATGACACAATGGGGTAAATCCCCTCCTCTTCCTCTCCCCACCCCTGAGGTTTCCTGATCACTCTAATTTTAGTGAAAATGTCAGGAAAGTGGTGGCTTGCACCATTTTCCCGTTGCTTTTGCCAATCTTTGCCGAAATTACAGCAGGAGTTTGGAGAAATTCCCCCGACAAGGCGAGTGTGGCACAATGCCAGTACGAAGTACTTGCTTATCATCCTGTGCACGAGTATGTGCTAAACGGAAACATTTAATCTGGTCTAATATTTCACTTTGGTTCAGTATATGTCCTTAAAAAGGGTTAACAGTTCTAATAATGCAGAGTAACCAACACAATAAAAAAAGGAAAACAAGGAGCATTTAGGGCCAAACCAGTTTATGTAAAAAAAAGCACCAATACGTCACAGTTTGGATGAACTACTGCTCAACTGAGAATACTGTCCCACATTAACCTATGACGCCTTGATACTTTCCCAAATGAAAAGTTGTAGAACTACAACTGCACTAGTCCAGAATATTGTATCCAAATGGAATACCACCACATTGAAACTTGTTTTTAGTTAGTACATTAAGATTGCCTTATCCAGAGCTGTATTATTGCTGTCCCAATTCCAATTTAGTATGTCATCATTACATATAGATTTTCTAATTGCCTCCTAAACGTGTTCAGCCTTCCTGCCAAAAAACACATCCCGTTTGCATAACCAATCTATATAACTCAGTTTTCCATCAGTACACTCATTTCTCTTGGCACACAGTTAATTCTGAATCTGGAACAGAATGACGCTCATGAAACAGCTGCGGAAGGCTACAAATGTTTCCAGCAGCTCAGGACGAGAGAATGCCGCTCTGTTAGTCTGGGATACCAAATCATGGTGGCAGCACTCTCTCGGTGACAACTCTGTGGGGTTTCCCTACAGCCTGCTGTGACTTATTAAACTCAAGTATTAATCCTGAGGCAATAGCATCATAGGAGGAGAAAGCCCTTCTCGGAATGTAACTATGGCAGGCAATGAGGCATTCACGCAAAGAAGGGTTTGGAACTTTTACACACGCACGCACACACACTTTACTATTATTTATACATCATATAGAACACTAAAAGAAAGAACTGTTATATGGCTGGAATTTAATGTTTAGGTTACAGCATTTATTCCTATGGTTTATGATGTTAGCTGTTTAAGTATCAGGTATTTAGACCATACACATGGCACCAAGTCAATTGTACATCCCTCTTTCTGCACAATTTTCACAGCTGTAACATAAACCTGTTGCTGCAGAACAAGGCACACTTTCAACATATTTCAAAATACATCTCACCCAAGTATCAGCCGAACTATCTTCATCTCATCACTCAGTTTTATCTACTTGTTGCTTTCTACAGTATTCCAACTAGTCAGCTGACCTCGATCTTAGTTTGCCAGCTGTGCAGTTGGTCGCTTGCTCTCCTCCTCATTCTCCTTCTTAATTTGACCTCTTCCCTCTCTGAGCCTGGCCTTTAGTCTCCATCTCCGATCTGCACAAGTATCTCAACTGTTAATGTTGGCCACACTGTCGCAAAATATACAGACCTCCTCGTTGCAGCAGAGTAGACTTAAATTCTTCATGTCCCACTGAACTTGTGTTTCTCATCCTCGCCAAGATCCAAGCACACATCCTCTTACAATGCTCTCGCTCCTCCCTATATCCTGCCTGTCGGATTCATCCCACATCTCCTGTTCTAATTAACTCTCAAAGCACTGGAATTTCTTACTTCCTTCAGTCTTGCCTGCCTCTCAATTTTTTCAAGCTTTTAAAAACACAAGCTCAGCGCCACATGATCATCACGACTTCCTAATTCACCTCATCTGGTTTTCATTTTTTTCAATCTTGGTTATGTTCCATACTCTGGACATTGGCCCTTCACCTAGATTTCCAAGCCCACTGGCAAACAATTAAGAAATTATTCCTTCACATGTGATTTAGTCCAGGTTAGCTTCCGATTGCGTTTAGTTATTGCAAGCAGAGGATTCAAATCAAAACCATTTTAGGCACTGCACAGTAATACACCATCCAAATCAGATCATGACATGGATGACCCAGTGTTAATGATTTAAAGATGAGACAGAGTGAGATATATGGTAACAGGGCAGGTGAGACAGGTGATAGAATAAGCAATACAGTAATGTATAAGTAAGTTTAGTCAGGGATAGATATACAAATGTAAAAAGTATATAAAGTATACAAAACTGGGCATGTTGACCTCTTTTGCATGTATCTAGACTGTTCCAGTCTCTGCAAGTCACACTTCTACCCCAAGTTAAAATTGGGACAGGTTGAGAGCCATGAGGAAAAGGTAGTTTATTGTGGTTACAGTCACAAATGATGTCATCTGTAAGTTTGATAAGAACCATGTCAATAGAGATGGAAAGCTGATTGTGACCGACACTTCATCCATGCTTTAGTTATCTCTTGACTGCACTCCTGACAGGCCACCCGCCTTCTATCCTCAACGGCCAGATTCAAACATGTTCGTTCTGGGAAAGATGGGCACGGGTTTGGGAGGTGACATGTTTCCCAGCCTCTGCAGCAGGAAACACTGCCCGTTCCTGCCCTAGGCACAGGATTTAGTCCCAGATAGGAGAATTCTGTGTTATAGTTACTTAAATCACACAATAGAAAACACGCACACCAGAATGACTTGTGTCAATTTTGCTTCAACAGGGTAAAAAGGGCAAGGCCAATGAAACCTCAAAAAGGAGTTTGATATTAACACAATTCATGATATGCTCTTAAACCAACAGGATGATAATCTTATTTACCTTATACTTTCAAATCAATAATTATGTTTCAACCCTCTGTAGAATCTCAGGTGCAAATTTAAATTTGATGGTAGAATCAAACAAGTTTAAAAAAAAGTTGAAAAACAAAAAAGCAGCAACTCAAAATATGGTGTTGCAAAAGGTCAGCTGAAAATCATTAACACTGTGATTCTATACGACCAGAAATCCTGCTCCATTGTTGCAACAACAGTTGTTCAAATCCCTCACAAAACAAATGCTAGTTCTGCAGGACATTACGTACAGGTCACTGATTGAACAAATGGTTCATCCAGGAACAGAATGAGAAACTCCAGGATTTACATGGCAATACATATTAAACAGTCTTTTAACAGACCAACCTTCAGCCTTTCCTCTATATTCCTGTGATAAGTTTGAGTCTGCTGTTGTTACCTTCTTGAGTTCAACATTGTTAGTCACCCCAGTGCACAGATCCATCATCATTTTGGAGCGGTATCACTGCCCAAAATCTATTTGGATATTGCAATAACCAAGGGTTGTAATAGCTAAACCTCGTTTGTGAAATGAATTCAATTGCAAAGCCTCCCCACATGTTTCTCCAATTGTTTTGAAGGCAGACTGAGAAAATCCTTGGTAAGGGAAGGGCCTAATAACAATCTTTAAGCTACTTTATTTTAAAAGTAAACATAGCGAGCAACAGATATAATCAGATTCACTTCATTCGAATTGGCACAATTTGTGCTATCATGAACACACAACATTTCCCCACATTAGTGATTTGTCTCACTTCACTTAAGCAAATAACAACCTCCTGCATGCTCCTTAACAATGTGACCGAAGTTTCCCACACACTTTCAGGCTAAAAGTGTCCATTTCATCCTTGTGTGTATTAAATGTTGTGATAATTGAGTGTATGCTCCAATTGTGGTTAAGGGCAGCTGATGCTAATTGGGGAAAGGTTAGCACACAGATACAAGAATCAATTTTCACCTATGTGGGAGGGAAAAGTTGTCTGCACTTGCATTACACTGAGTTTTGCGAATAGGCCCATATTGAAAACAGACTGACTGCAGCTTCTTCCTTTGCCGGGCGGACGTTCACTAGATGAACGCTGCACAGCCAAAAAGGGAAGGGCTGCCAAACAAACCACTGCTGGGGCCCTTGGATCGAAGACATCATAGTAGAGTGGGCAAGAGATGGGCTAACAAACGACAATCTTTTACAATCCCCAACCTCCAGCCTAATAGCATAATAAATACATTTTGTCTCTTTTTCTAAATGGGTAAATAAATTTTGTTCTTAGAACTCAAAATTTAAAACTACTTCACCCTGCACTCCAACCTTCTGGAATTCTGGCTATAAATATCAAGACTGTTGCATCTTAAATACTTCTCCGTAGCTTATTGTATTTGTAACTTGCAATAACTCTTAACAGCTATATTATTGTATGTTCCAGCAGGTGCTCCTCCTTTCTACATTAAAGTGTTTTTATGTCCAGTCTGGGTTAAACACAAACATTCCTCCCCTCAGCAATGTCTTGTTGTTTGGGATGATATTGTGCTATTGTCCAACAGATGAAATTTAGTTGATTCAATCCTGCATTTAGTTAGCGTGGTCTCTTTAAAAGGACGATCAGAGGGCCACATGATCAAGCCAGACCCTACTGAGAGGCAGTGTGAAAAGCCATGCTAATCAGGTACAGGCGCACATCCAGATCAGGGAGGAACCTCAGTTAGAGTCAGGGAGGAGAACAGGATAAATGTGTATTGCACTTCTGTAAACCATTGCTTGTACATGTATAAATATTATTGATAATAAACTTTTCATTACTTGAAGTCACAAGGAGTCATCTTCCAAGTTATTAGTTAAGTTCCTTGCTGAGGAGCAAAAGTTCAGCGAGTTGAAGCTTGTACGGCTTCAGACATCTAAACAAAAGCATTTACAGTGCTTTAATACAGAATAGTCTCACCTCAGTTTATTGAAACCTAGTTTCGCAGGGACAAAACTGGATGCTCCAGGCAGATTTCAAATGATGTACAAAATAACCTAGAAAATTTACAGACATTGAACAATAGCTCTCCAGACTAAAAGAAAAAGTCCTGAACATAGGTATCTGACATGCACTTAGATGAAATTGCAATGAGGAACAGGCTGGCCAGAACTTAAGCTTTAGGTATTTTCAAAACCACCAGTTCTTGAATACACAGAAGATTGCAGCAAAAATTTGCATCGAGTTTCTCTTATTTTTACTTGATTTCACCGCTGCTTCAGAAACCCTGTTGCATGCTGTGGATGGAAATTCCTGATCTTGCAAGGTCTATCTCAAGTTATTTCCATCCAGCTTGCAGCAAAGTCCCTTGCTTCAGGAGCAGGAGCGACAATACTGGAAGTTACAGTTAGCTGTGGAGTCAGGAGTCTACACGTGGAGTCTGATTTTCAGCTGGAAATGCATAGACACTTGACTATCACTGATTGTCCATGGGCAATTGAAATATAACAAATCCAAGCAACTTGGGATATCCACAACAACATAGAACCAAAGAACCATAAAAGCCCTAGAGTGCAGAAGGCCATTTGACCCATCGAGTCTGCACCGACTTTCAGAAAGAGCATCTTACTCAGGCCACCCCCCACCCCCCTCACTCCATTGACCAGTAACACGCTAGCCAGGACGTAGAGAGAAGTGCAACCTCATTTTGCCATTAGATGTAACGTTAGAATCATAAACCTGGTCCTGAAGAGCAGTTTCACAACTTAATCTCAGGGAGTGGCAACAAACTGCAGCAGTCTTTCCACCTTCAGGAGCCTTTATTAGTTTCACCACAGATTCCCACTGCATAAATCTGTACATTGTCAGAACATATTCCTTTCACGGCATTTGTGTGAACTGGGACCCACCCCATGCCAGCATTTGCATGGTCCACCTCCACCCAAAACTTGTACTTTGCAACAATGCAAGACAAACTGGTCTTTCCAGGTGAAGTTTGGAGGGCCACTCCCTGATAGTGAACATTACATCATCCTGTGGAATGAAAATTAAAACTTCTGGTGCACTTCACCACACAGCCACTTCGTAAAAAGATTAGAATGGAAAAATCTCAGAGTTTGTTTGTGAGAGCATAAATTTAGTGCCCCGCCCCCCCCCCCGCTCTCACAGATCTGGTCCTCACTTGCTCAACTCCACTAACAGCAACCCCCCGCCTCCCCTCCCACTCTCACAGCTGGGGCAGCAACCGCTCCTCCCACTCTCACAGCTCTGACAACACCCCCATCAATTGTACAGATCCCCCTGGCAGGCTGTCCCTTCATCTTCTCGGTGATACAAATATGAAAATATGGAAAGCAATAAAGCCGAGATGGCAGCAAGCTATAACAAAAGCAAAATATTAGTATTGGAAATCTATAATGAAAACAAAAATGCTAAAAATGCTCAGCAGGCCAGGCAGCATCAGTGACACAGAAATAAGAGTTAACTTTTCAGGCCTTTGACCTCATGCAAGAATAGAGTGTAATTTTTTAAAAAACAAATCCTTACTCTTTGGGTCGTGGGAAGAGAAACCTCACCATCCTAAAATCAACACATCACTGTGTATTTAATGGTCCAAGGAGATTAACTGGCTGGAGATGGGATTTTTGCCCTTTAGTCCAGACGAAGTCCTGCCTCAGAGTGCTTAGGCCAAACTGATCGACAGCTTTTTGGTCCCTGCAGTACCACAATCTGCAGGGGACAGGACTGGGACTGCAACCAAAGTCTTGGGACTCCAGAACCAGGTAAATGTGGGGGTTTCAGGATGGGCAGAGGTGGTGAGACTAGCCCCCCCGCCCCGCAACTCCTGAACTTGGACCTGGGGGTCCTTGTGCATGAATCGCAAAAACCAGTTTGCAGGTGCAGCAGATGATCAAGAAGGCAAATAGAATGTTGGCCTTTATCGCGAAGGGGATGGAGTATAAAAGCAGGGAGGTCTTGCTGCAACTGTACAAGGTACTGGTGAGGCCGCAACTAGAGTACTGTGTGGAATTTTGGTCCCCTTATTTGCGAAAGGATATATTGGCCTTGGAGGGAGTACAGAGAAGGTTCACCAGGTTGATACCGGAGATGAGGGTGTTAGCTTATGAGGAGAGATTGAGTAGATTGGGCCTGTACTCGTTGGAGTTTAGAAGGCTGAGGGGAGATCTTATAGAGACATATAAGATAATGAAGGGGCTAGACAGGGTAGAGGCAGAGAGATTCTTTCCACTTAGAAAGGAAACAAGAACTTGAGGACACAGCCTCAAAATAAGGGGGAAGAGTCCGTTTAGAACAGAGTTGAGGAGGAACTTCTTCTCTCAGAGGGTAGTGAATCTCTGGAATTCTCTGCCCATTGAAGCAGTGGAGGCTACCTCGTTAAATATGATTAAGTCACAGGTAGATAGGTTTCTGGTCAATAAGGGAATTAAGGGTTATGGGGAGCGGGCAGGTAAGTGGAACTAAACCACTATCAGATCAGCCATGATCTTATTGAATGGCGGGGCAGGATCGAGGGGCTAGATGGCCTACTCCTGCTCCTATTTCTTATGTTCTTATGTAACTTCTCCTGCCAGCCTGAAAATTGAGAATGGGTGGGAAATGTCTCAAGTAGTCATTAACTGGCCTTTGAAGTTCCTCAATTAGCCATCCCACTGCAAAACTACAGAGAGTTGGGAAAGCCATCTGAGAGAGAGCCCTTCCCTCCTCCTACTGCCCCCAACAGTCACCAGTGGGGAAGCATATAATTCTGTCGCTTGTATTCATAACTCCAAATCTATCTTAATTATTAAGGGAGCAGAATCACTGTCCCACTAAAACCAGAGTGCACGACCCTAACATCAGGATAAAAGAAGCAGGATTTAGTTGTATAAGAATAAGAACCTTGAAATTGACAGGCAGGAAGGGTTAAAAATCCTAAAACTCCCAAATTGTGTCTCCAAGCAGCCATATCCTCAAGTGTCCACTCTGTCAAAGGCTATTGACAAGATTCCCACTAAAAACCTATTTAAGATTCAGAAGTTGAAACTCTAGATGTAATCGAGAGCATAATGTCATTTTAAGGTCCATACCGAGCCCAGCAACAACAGGATGGAAAGGTCCACTGCGAAGAAGCAATCCAGGTAAATTTTAACACTGCCTGCCCGTGAACTCCATGTGAGGCAAGATGGATCAGTGGGTCTCTTATCCCCAAGCACCATGCCCTCAGATAATTCCCAATCCTGGAATCCCCATAAACTTTTGGGAAATCGCTAGTCCCATCATTCCCCCAAAACTTGGTCAAAGGAAACCTCAGTCTATTCCTTTCCCTGCTGTGAGGGAAACCTCTCCAACCACAAACTGCCACAGCCTGTTCCCAAGGCTCCCTGCTCGTGGCCCCATGGTGTCAAGTTCCCACTCTCACACAATAGTTAGTCGATTTGGCCAGGTGGTTGGCAGGACTCCAGAAATATTTATTTAATTGAGGTCCTGCCCTACGACCAGGCTCCCACACACCTTCCCTACCCCATGTAAAAATCGAGGCGATCAAAAATGCACTGCTACGGGTGTCCTGTACCATCAGAGATGTTGTTAAAAGAAGCAACATTTGTCTGCTCAGGTGACTGTAAAAGGTTCCATGACACTATTTGGAAGAGCAGGGAGTTATCCCAGTGTCCTGGCCAATATTTATCCCTCAATCAGCACCACAAAAACAGATTTTCTGATCATTATCACATTACTGTTTGTGGGAGCCTGGTGCGCACAAATTAGCTGCCATGGTTTCTACATTAATACAGTGAATAAGTGAAGTGCATTGAGACATCCAGAGGTCATGAAAGGCACTATATAAATGCAAGTCTTTTGGGTGTTTTTATAGTCAGCTCATGGACACTCATCTGTCTGAATCTAACCCAAAGCAGCACCTGCACACAAACTTTTACAAAGAAAAACCAATTGTCAGGGATTAAAGGGAAGTTGAAAGTCAAAGCATTTTATTGTTTTTCTATAGTCTTCCGGTGGCTAAAATTGACAGTTCACCTACATCACTACAGAAGTGTCAGATGATGTTGAAGAACACATCAAGTTGATTCATTTATGCTTGGGCTCAGCTCTACACCTTCTCAGCTCTACACAGTAGCACTGTGGAAATCAAAGCATGACAATCGTTTTGTATTCCTTTAAATTGCGGTGTTACATGTTGATGCTACTATATGAAAGTCAAGATTGAGGCATAGCAAAAAGAAAACCTGGCTTCGACTCACCTTTAGGATCATCTCCTTTGGTTTGGTGTCAATTTTTGTCTGAGAAAAGTTTTTACATTTGATTTTGCTTCTTTTGTTAATGATGTAAAACAAGAATTTGAGCATGCTGTAATGGGCAATGTTATCTGGGTGTGGCTCTTCACCCAGCAGGATTTTAGATATGATGCCTGGATTCCAAAGAAAGTGGTGTCACAGCAATCCAGCATAACCACTAAAATACAACTCAGTTACAAAGTATTTTGTGGTTTGCTGTTTCTTCTATTGTCAGAAAATGGCTCATTCAGGTGTCCCAGTGACTTATTAAAGTAGACTAGGTGCGGTTACACTCCTGCAAGTGACTTAAAATACTGGGTCATCAGTGATAGCTCAGAAAGAGTAACAGCAAATTGCCCAGCCTTTTACACCACACCTTATTTTAGTTTTTAATGGACTATCCGTTTGCTGTCACCTGTTTAACCCCACTGTTGCAGATCAAATTCCCCTGAGAATGTCCATTTTATACCTTACTTTCCCTGTCCTTTTTTCATCACGTTAGAACCTTCCTTGCTAAAGTCTTTATCCTATTGCATCCTTGGAGTTTGGCAAGCTCATTTCACACAACCTGTTGCATTTGCCCAGAATCTTAAATCCTCAAACTGCATCTTAGCTCAGTCACCAAATCTTGCCTTCATGCTGCTAATTGGGATCTTCCAATTTTTGAGAGGGAAAAGCTAGTTGAGATTGGCACCTATCTTATCATTAAAACTAACAACGAAACTAAAGATATCAGCACAGGTGTTCATGGCAAACAATAGCATATAGTTGTTAATCCACCTTTCCAGGTTAGAGGACTGTGAGAAAGGGTAAACAGGGAAGTGCTGTGATTCCAGCAGCATCTGGGGAGCTCTCATTAGCCCTTTAAAATCTGGGGAGATGTTGTAAATCTCACGCTGGGCCGTACCCATATTTGGGGCAGCCAAGGTGAACAGCCTCTGGCATGTTGTGGCACATTAGAACAATGTAGGTAAAGGAAATCGGCAAGTCAGACCTGTAACTTTGGGATGAGGACTGGCTTAAAGGCCTGGGGCGGTCAGGGTGCGAAGCAGGGCTGGACATGTGCCGCCCTCTAGGGCGGTGGCAACTCAATGTGCAAAAGGGCAGCACAGTGGCAAGCACGGCTGCCTCACAGCACCAGGGACCCATGGTCGATTCTGGCCTTGGGTGACTGTGGAGTTTGCATGTTCTCTTTGTGTCTGCATGGGTTTCCTCCGGATGCTCCGGTTTCCTCCCACAGTGCAAACATGTGCAGATTAGGTGGATTGGTCATTATCAATACATGGGGTTACGGGGATCGATCAGGAGAGTGGGCAGGTAGAGTGCTCTTTCAGAGTCGACTCAATGGGCCGAATGGCCTCCTCCTGCACTGTAGGGATTCTATGGGCTTACAGTAGAAACAAAGCGGATGATAAGAAGCAACATTTAAAATATATTTTAGGGGGTAGATTTAATCCATCTGGTGGAGTGAGACAGCGTGGCCTCAAAATGGAGTATTAAACCCCAACATCCTATTCCCCTGGGAACCCCACAGCTTACCACTTTAACTTCTCATTGCAGTTCAATGGCTGAGTCACTGGAGAACCATGTGGAACCCTCAGAAATGTATACTAACTTAGAATCCCAATCAGATTTAAACTCACCTGAGTGAGGAAGCCATTGTGACTTTCCCACCAGACTAAAGTAGCTCAGCATATTTTGGGAGAACCCAGTTATACAAATTCCTTCAACTGTGGGCTTTGGATAAGCAGAGTGCTTCTCAAAGTCTCACAAGAGACGGCCCAATCTCTCCTGCCATTTCCCCTCCTATGGGATACTTCTGAGGCTCCTTCCCCACAACAGTCAGCAGTCCCTGACTGCCTGAACTTCTGCCCATCGGGTAGCTGTGCTCTCCTCACATTTCAGACATGGAGCTGACCAGTGACAGGTAGAGAAGGCCCCAGAATTAAAATATCCTGAGCCTACAGTCAGAATAGTGAGTGTATTTTGCACTCATCCTGTCACCTGCTGGGGACTGACTGGCTGGCCTGCCGACCACACACATAGCTGAGAACAATGAACATAACCCAAGTCAGACATCAAACCCCAGACCTTCAGACTCTGTATAGCTCAGCTACTCAAATGAATCATTCAGGCAGCTGCACAATGCAATTCCATATGTTCTATTTCAATGAAAATGGGTTTTACAGTTTACAATTTCTAACCAATGTACTCAAGTAACTCTTTTCCACCAGTGCTGCTGCTTTGACACAAGGGCTGTAACATCTGAGTACGAGGGCATCATATCTTGTGGGGGAGATACTGCAATTGCCCTGCACTGGGAAGCATTCAGAAATGTGGCTAAGATCACAAACTTCGGATGGTTCCCTCTGGGTTCCATCAATAGTTACCCAGAGAACGTTAGGAGAATCGAAATTTCTTCCACCCCGATATGAAAAGCATGTGGGTGCAGCTCCTTCAGTACAGGGTGGGGATGTTTTAGAAAACTAACCACAGACAACTGAAATATGCCCTGACTAAAGGAAACTATATTCAGTTTTAGCACAGTCATCCTGACTGTTCGAAACATGCCTTGAAATGATTTGTGTTCCCTATACGAGTACCTAAGCAACAACATCTTTAGACAAAAACATGGTGCTGTTTCTCATGAAAGCAGAGAAAGACGCTTCTTCATTTATCTTCCTTCTTTTACAAAAAGTATTGAACTGCAGCTTAGCAAGCAGTCAATGAGCACCAGGCATCACTAATATCTTGGTCAAGTGGCCATTATTAATGCATGATTGTTGGCATAGTATTGATAAACTATTTGACCTTGGACAGCACTGCTCCAAGCTGGGTTCTGTCCACATCGTCTTGTACTTTTAGCAGAGGTCACCACATAGAGATCAGTTGTACAAACCCAAAGGTGAGTTGCCTTCTAAACGTTAAAGCAGAAAAATGCTGGAAGCCCTGATTCAGGCAGCTTCTGCAGAGAGGCAAAGGTAGGGTTAACAGTTCAGGTCAATGATCCTGTACCAGGAAGATACTGGAAATGTTACAGATTGGGCAGTTTATGGAAGAACAGAGCTTGGAAAACGTAATGGAGAGAAAAAAGGGAGAAGAGTCTGTGACTGGGTGGAAGTCAAGGAATGATTGAGTGACAAAGAATATGGTTATGCAAGATGAAAGGAGATAATCATTTCAGAAATTACTGGCTATGTCTGGGGGAAATCAGAGGAAATACCCTCTTCAGAAAGTTGAAAGAGGATGGGGAGTGTGTATTGGAAATGGCAAAAATGGATGATCCATCAAATGGACAGACAGGAAGGTGAGCATACACGAGTCCCTAACATGGGGAATTTTCACCTCCCAAGCCCAAGGGCTCAAGTGACAATTTTGAGGTGTCTGGACACTGCAAAATAACTAACTTTTGATATGCTGTACTGGCAAAGGTAAATTTTATAGCTGGTCAACTTGAAGTTTCTGATCAATTGTGAGCCCCCAGTAAGTTATTGGATGGGATTTGGTACTGACACTGTCACTGAATGGTAAGAGGTGACAGTTAATCACTTGTTGTGATGTCCATTGCTTGACAATGGTATGAATGATACTTGCCACTTGGCAGCCTAAGCCTGGCTCGTGTCCAGGTCCAGACGAACTTAGGGCCTTAATGCTTATGCGGAATTTGGATGTGGTTGCGGTGACGGAAACTTGGTTAAAAGGACAGGACTGGCAGCTGAATATTCCGGGTATAAGTGTTTTAGGCGAGACAGAGGAGGGGCTAAAAAGGTGGGGGAGTAGCGATATTAGTTAAGGAGCATATTACCGCGGTGCAGAGGGAAGACAACTTAGAGGGGTCATGTACTGAGTCGCTGTGGGTGGAACTCAGAAACAGGAAGGGTGCAGTCACTATGCTGAGGGTGTATTGCAGACCACCCAACAGCCCACGGGAAGTGGAGGAAAGGATATGTCAGGAGATTCTGGATAGGTGCAGAAAAAATAGGGTTGTTGTAGTGGGGGACTTTAATTTCCCTGGCACAGACTGGAAAGTGCTTAGAGCTGGGGGTCCGGACGGGGAGGAATTTGTAAAATGCGTACTGGAAGGTTCTTTGGAACATTATGTAGATAGCCCGACTAGAGAGGGGGCTATACTGGACCTAGTTCTGGGAAATGAGCCCGGTCAGGTCGTCAAAGTTTCGGTAGGGGAACATGTGGCAAATAGTGACCACAACTCTGTTAACTTTAGGATAGTAATGGACAAGGAGGAGTGCTGTCCTACGGGCAGGGTGCTAAATTGGGGGAAGGCTAACTATAGCCGGATTAGGCAGGAATTGGTGGATGTTGATTGGGAGAGGATGTTCGAGGGTAAGTCCGCGTCTGGCATGTCGGAGTCTTTTAAGGAACTATTGATAAGGCTGCAGGATAGGCATGTGCCTGTAAAAAGGAAAGATAGGAAAGGTAGGATTCGAGAGCCGTGGATAACCAGGGAAATTGAGGATCTGATTAAAATGAAAAGGGAGGCGTACGTTAAGTCCAGGCAACAGAAAACAGATGGAGCTCTGGAGGAATACAGAGAGAGTAGGAAAGAACTCAAACGGGGAGTTAGAAGGGCAAAAAGAGGTCACGAGATGTTCTTGGCAGGCAGGATTAAGGAGAATCCGAAGGCATTCTATTCATACGTTAGGAACAAAAGAGTTGTCAGGGAGAAAATCGGACCTCTCAGGGACAAAGGAGGGGAATTATGCTTAGAACCCAAGGGAATAGGGGAGATCCTAAATGAATACTTTGCATCGGTATTCACGAAGGAGAGGGGCGTGTTAACCGGGAGTGTCTCGGAGGGAGGTGTTGACCCGTTAGAGAAAATCTCCATTACAAGAGAGGAAGTGTTAGGTTTTTTAGGGAACATTAAAACTGACAAAGCCCCAGGGCCTGATGGCATCTATCCTCGACTGCTCAGGGAGACGAGAGATGAAATTGCTGGGCCTCTGACGGAAATCTTTGTCGCTTCTTTGGACACGGGTGAGGTCCCTGAGGATTGGAGGATAGCGAACGTGGTCCCGTTGTTTAAGAAGGGTAGCAGGGATAACCCAGGAAATTATAGGCCGGTGAGCTTGACGTCCGTGGTAGGGAAGTTGTTGGAGAGGATTCTTAGAGACAGGATGTATGTGCATTTAGAACGGAACAATCTCATTAGTGACAGACAGCATGGTTTTGTAAGAGGGAGGTCGTGCCTTACAAATTTGGTGGAGTTTTTTGAGGAATTGACAAAAACGGTTGATGAAGGAAGGGCCGTGGATGTCGTCTATATGGATTTCAGTAAGGCATTTGACAAAGTCCCACATGGCAGGTTGGTTAAGAAGGTTAAGGCTCATGGGATACAAGGAGAAGTGGCTAGATGGGTGGAGAACTGGCTTGGCCATAGGAGACAGAGGGTAGTGGTCGAAGGGTCTTTTTCCGGCTGGAGGTCTGTGACCAGTGGTGTTCCGCAGGGCTCTGTACTGGGACCTCTGCTATTTGTGATATATATAAATGATTTGGAAGAAGGTGTAACTGGTGTAATCAGCAAGTTTGCGGATGACACGAAGATGGCTGGACTTGCGGATAGCGAAGAGCATTGTCGGGCAAGACAGCAGGATATAGATAGGCTGGAAAATTGGGCGGAGAGGTGGCAGATGGAGTTTAATCCGGATAAATGCGAAGTGATGCATTTTGGAAGAAATAATGTAGGGAGGAGTTATACAATAAATGGCAGAGTCATCAGGAGTATAGAAACACAGAGGGACCTAGGTGTGCAAGTCCACAAATCCTTGAAGGTGGCAACACAGGTGGAGAAGGTGGTGAAGAAGGCATATACAAAGAACAATACAGCACAGGAACAGGCCCTTCGGCCCTCCAAGCCCGCGCCGCTCCCCGGTCCAGGATTGAATCCTGAATCCAGGACCCCGCCCAAATTTCCAGCCTATCTACATACCAATATCCTATCCACCGAGCTGTCCCTCACAGCTACGATGCTTTGTTCATTACAACCTATTAACTCACCCCCACCCCCCCATTCCAGACCATGTGATCTCCAGGGAGAGGCGAAAACCCAGAGTGAAAAACCCCAGGGCCAATATGGGGAAAAAAAATCTGGGAAATTCCTCTCCGACCCCCTGAGGCGATCGAAACGAGTCCAGGAGATCACAATGGCCCTGATCGGAAAATGCTTCCCAACCCGTCATTTCCACTTCCACGAACACCATATGAATTCCCTGCCCCCGAGACAGGTTCCCAACTATCCGCAGTCTCGCTCTGTACTGGCACCAGCAAGATGATCATAGAATGAAGCCTTGAAACGAGAAACAAGGAACAATTAGCCCGCGCCGCTCCCTGGTCCAAACTAGACCACTCTTTTGTATCCCTCCATTCCCACTCCGTTCATATAGCTGTCTAGATAAGTCTTAAACGTTCCCAGTGTGTCCGCCTCCACCACCTTGCCCGGCAACACATTCCAGGCCCCCACGACCCTCTGTGTGAAATATGTCCTTCTGATATCTGTGTTAAACCTCCCCCCCTTCACCTTGAACCTATGACCCCTCGTGAACGTCACCACCGACCCGGGGAAAAGCTTCCCACCGTTCACCCTATCTATGCCTTTCATAATTTTATACACCTCTATTAAGTCTCCCCTCATCCTCCGTCTTTCCAAGGAGAACAACCCCAGTTTCCCCAATCTCTCCTCATAACCAAGCCCCTCCATACCAGGCAACATCCTGGTAAACCTCCTCTGTACTCTCTCCAAAGCCTCCACGTCCTTCTGGTAGTGTGGCGACCAGAACTGGACGCAGTATTCCAAATGCGGCCGAACCAACGTTCTATACATCTGCAACATCAGACCCCAACTTTTATACTCTATGCCCCGTCCTATAAAGGCAAGCATGCCATATGCCTTCTTCACCACCTTCTCCACCTGTGACGTCACCTTCAATGATCTGTGGACTTGCACACCCAGGTCCCTCTGCGTCTCTACACCCTTTATGGTTCTTCCATTTATCGTGTAGCTCCTCCCTACATTATTCCCACCAAAATGCATCACTTCGCATTTATCAGGATTGAACTCCATCTGCCATTTCCTTGCCCAAATTTCCAGCCTATCTATATCCTTCTGTAGCCTCTGACAATGTTCCTCACTATCTGCAAGTCCTGCCAGTTTTGTGTCGTCTGCAAACTTACTGATCACCCCAGTTACTCCTTCTTCCAGATCATTTATATAAATCACAAACAGCAGAGGTCCCAATACAGAGCCCTGCGGTACACCACTAGTCACAGGCCTCCAGCCGGAAAAAGACCCTTCCACTACCACCCTCTGTCTTCTATGACCAAGCCAGTTCTCCACCCATCTAGCCACCTCCCCCTTTATCCCATGGGATCCAACCTTTTTCACTAGCCTACCATGAGGGACTTTGTCAAACGCTTTACTAAAGTCCATATAGACAACATCCACGGCCCTTCCTTCGTCAACCATTTTGGTCACTTCTTCAAAAAACACCACCAGGTTAGTGAGGCATGACCTCCCTCTCACAAAACCATGTTGACTATCGTTAATGAGTTTATTCCTTTCTAAATGCGCATACATCCTATCTTTAAGAATCTTCTCCAACAACTTCCCCACCACGGACGTCAAGCTCACTGGCCTATAATTACCCGGGTTATCCTTCCTACCCTTCTTAAATAACGGGACCACATTGGCTATCCTCCAATCCTCTGGGACCTCACCTGTGTCCAGTGACGAGACAAAGATTTGCGTCAGAGGCCCAACGATTTCACCTCTCGTCCCCCTGAGCAGCCTTGGATAGATTCCATCAGGCCCTGGGGATTTGTCAGTCTTTATATTCTCTAACAAACCTAACACTTCCTCCTTTGTAATGGAGATTTTCTCCAACGGTTCAACACCCCTCCGAGACACTCCCAGTCAACACATCCCTCTCCTTTGTGAATACCGACGCAAAGTATTCATTTAGGATCTCCCCTACCTCTTTGGGCTCCAAGCATAAGTCCCCACTTTTGTCCCTGAGAGGTCCGATTTTTTCCCTAACAACCCTTTTGTTCCTAACGTATGAATAAAATGCCTTGGGATTCTCCTTAATCCTGTCTGCCAAGAACATTTCGTGACCCCTTTTTGCTCTTCTAATTCCCCGTTTGAGTATTTTCCTACTTTCATTGTACTCCTCCAGAGCTCCCTCCGTTTTTAGCTGATTGGACCTAACATACGCCTCTCTTTTCCTTTTGACCAGTCCCTCAATTTCCCTGGTTATCCACGGTTCTCTAATCCTACCCTTCCTATCCTTTTTTACAGGCACATGCTTGTCCTGTAGCCCTAACAACCGTTCCTTAAAAGACTGCCACATACCAGATGTGGATTTACCCTCAAACAGCCTCTCCCAATCAAGAGCTGCCAATTTCTGCCTGATCCCAATAAAGTTAGCCTTCCCCCAATCCAACACCTTACCCTTGGGACACCACTCATCCTTTTCCATCACTATCCTAAAGCTAACAGAATTGTGGTCACTATTTGCCACATGTTCCCCAACCAAAACTTTGAAGACCTGACCGGACTCATTTCCCAGTACCAGGTCCAGTATAGCCCCCTCTCTAGTTGGGCTGTCCACATATTGTTCCAACGAACCCTCCTGTACACATTTTACAAATTCCTCCCCATCCAGAGTCCCTGCCCTCATATGGTATGCTTGCCTTTATAGGACGGGGTATAGAGTATAAAAGCTGGAGTCTGATGATGCAGCTGTATAGAACGCTGGTTAGGCCACATTTGGAGTACTGCGTCCAGTTCTGGTCGCCGCACTACCAGAAGGACGTGGAGGCGTTAGAGAGAGTGCAGAGAAGGTTTACCAGGATGTTGCCTGGTATGGAGGGTCTTAGCTATGAGGAGAGATTGGGTAAACTGGGGTTGTTCTCCCTGGAAAGACGGAGAATGAGGGGAGATCTAATAGAGGTGTACAAGATTATGAAGGGTATAGATAGGGTGAACAGTGGGAAGCTTTTTCCCAGGTCGGAGGTGACGATCACGAGGGGTCACGGGCTCAAGGTGAGAGGGGCGAAGTATAACTCAGATATCAGAGGGATGTTTTTTTACACAGAGGGTGGTGGGGGCCTGGAATGCGCTGCCAAGTAGGGTGGTGGAGGCAGGCACGCTGACATCGTTTAAGACTTACCTGGATAGTCACATGAGCAGCCTGGGAATGGAGGGATACAAACGATTGGAGGACCAAAGGGCCTGTTTCCTGTGCTGTACTGTTCTTTGTCTTGCTCCATGTGGACATGGACAGGTTCCTAATCTGAGTTGAGAATGGAACTGACAGGTGGAATTTAATGCCCTTTGCTGTGGCAAATTCGGAGGCAAGGGTGGGCATTTTTTGGGTGGGACGCCATGCCTTCCCAGTTGTATCCCAAGTCCAGGGTGTGAAGGCAATTAATGCCCACTTTATTGCCCAATCTCTCCACTTGGTGGTATTCAACAGGGCAGTAGTCACATATACAGCCCAAAAGGCAAGGCTAAGTGTGTTTGCTTGTGGGGTCCTGGGGTGTATGGTAGTGGTGGTCCCTTGGTTAAAGACACTCAAGGGGCGGGGGGGGGGGGGCACGATGCTGAAAACCACCACTTTGCTGACCTTGTCTCAGAGCAACCCACCCACCTCTTGCAATAGGCTTCCCATTGAATGCACCCCTCGCGGCTGCGAAACCCACAACAGGGGTGTGCGGGGAGATCACAAGTTCCCACTAATGTGAATGGCCAGAAAATTCTGGCATAGTTTTCTCCCCAAAAGCACAGAGGCCATCACACTATGATTCTATAAATATGACCCTCAATTGATGTGGGTGATACTTTATCAGGTGCAGCATAATAAACTGCCAGAAAATATTCGGTTCAAATTTAAGTTTGGTCACCATCAGCTGTTTGATGTGGAGATAGGAACGTGTGCACTGGAATTTGCCTAGAGTTTCTGGAATGGAGCTAGGGGAAGGCAAGGAAAAAATGTGCCGGGATTTTTGATTTTTATACTGACTAGTAAATACAAGATTAGGCTGGACTGTGAAATTGTTTATTATTGAACAGCCTAAGAGCTGCTGGCACCCAAATCACATAAAACGTAGCATCTTCAGGTCAACAGTGGCAAATAAAATAATTCAAGAAAAGCTCAAATATACCCTGGATAGTCCCAGTTCTGTGTTTGTTACAGTGCTTGCCTTTGCAAGTTACTCAGTAGTTCAGCTAAGTTGTCATGTCCTTTTACCCGTTTTATTTTGAACTGTTAACTGTAGATGGCAGTTCACGTGGCTCGAGTTTGAAACCCATCTGAAATGAGCGTTCAAGCATAACTGCCTACCACAAACGACTCTTGGCCATTTTCAATGGCTACATGTCACCAACACACACCTCGTTTCAACTAACATATGACTGAACATTTTTCAACAGCTGTTGAAAAATCTGTATCAAACAACATCCCACTTCCCCATCTCAAAAGAAGGAACAAAGAGCCCATAAAATGAATAACTCAAATAAATGTGGTTATTTTCCTGTGTGTTTTCTCTTCCATGGAATTTCATTCTAAAGGTGGTTGCTTCCGCTGGTGGAACTGGAAAGAGGGCAAGTGAAGGAATTCTGATGCTCTTCCCCAGATACCTATGGAGTTTGCCATGGGTCAGGCTTGACCAGGGAGCACAGATTTGTGTGTACCCTCCCACTCCGCCCCTGATTCACTGGTGTGTTGGGGAAAAGGACAAATTTGGATTACTACACAAATTTCTAATCTTTCCATCTATCCACGCAAGTGATACACAAACAAAATTGCAAAGATTGTTTTGTTATAAATGTAGAGTAATTAAGTGATTCAGACAATCTGCAACAAAATCTCATTTTAAAATGATACATCTGTTTTCTTTTGGCTTTGTGCTTCATGAATCATTGTTTGTATGCTTCAAACATCTGTTACACATAGAAAATCTGACTGGACTATAAATTTGTGATTTATCTGTTGTTTATTAGCCAACAACCATTAACTCTTAGTTTTCCACATAAATGTTTTTATTCTGCATTTAAAAGGCCAACCAAAATTGAGAAAGGAAATAGAAGCATATAGAACATAGAACAGTACAGCACAGAACAGGCCCTTCGGCCCATGATATTGTGCCGAGCTTTATCTGAAACCAAGATCAAGCTATCCCACTCCCTATCATCCTGGTGTGCTCCATGTGCCTATCCAATAACCGCTTAAATGTTCCTAAAGTGTCTGACTCCACTATCACTGCAGGCAGTCCATTCCACACCCCAACCACTCTCTGCGTAAAGAACCGACCTCCGATATCCTTCCTATATCTCCCACCACGAACCCTATAGTTATGCCCCCTTGTAATAGCTCCATCCACCCGAGGAAATAGTCTTTGAACGTTCACTCTATCTATCCCCTTCATCATTTTATAAACCTCTATTAAGTCTCCCCTCAGCCTCCTCCGCTCCAGAGAGAACAGCCCTAGCTCCCTCAACCTTTCCTCATAAGACCTACCCTCCAAACCAGGCAGCATCCTGGTAAATATAGGAGGGAGCTCTCAAACAGTTCAACTTATGAACATGTCGAGCAATGTGTCATTGCCTCACACAGGTCAGTGAGGTCCAGGTTCCATGTTTGATCTGTTGGCTGTTCAGTAGAGGCCTAAGCATTCACAAGGACTCCTAAAAGCTGGTGCAACATTAATCTCAAAGTTTTCAATTATCAAAGAGATCATCCATCCTCTGTCAACTCTCATTTTTTATGGCTACCATATCTTTATTTTCACTATCATGACTGAACATAGTGCAAGTCAACTTCGCATCATCGATTTTGACTTCTCTTGCTGAGCTTTAGAAATCCAGTACAGTATTTTTTTTTTAAAAAAGTGATGCATAGCAAACAGGAGCTGTGCTGCATTCAGATTTTGTTTGTGTCCATAGTTATCAGGGAGGTAGCTCCACGAGGCAGCCTAGCGAACTATGTGCAGAAAGCATTTCCATTGCTTGGCAGCATTGGAAGTTAATTTGAACACTGATCCTTCAGACAACAAAATATAACACATCTTCCAGACGCATAGCGCCAAGATGGTGGGTATGCAAGCTTTTGTATAGAAGTTGATTCCAAAACAGATTATATTTTTCCTTTTCGCTTGCATAATCTCAATCTGAAAAAAAAAGAGAAGCTGACAAAGTGCCCAAAGAAGCTGGAAGATCAAAAGCAGTACAGAATATTGGCGTTACGACATCTAAAAATGAACGGACTGAAAGTGCAGCAGGACACAGCACAATCACCACTTAAGTTGCAGATATTTTAAAGTAAATTTTATTTATTAGTCACAAGTAATGTTTAACACTGCAATGAAGTTACTGTGAAATTCCCCGAGTCGCCACACTCCGGCACCTGTTCGGGTCAATGCACCTAACCAGCACGTCTCTCAGAATGTGGGAGGAAACCGGAGCATCCGGAGGAAACCCACACAGACATGGGGAGAATGTGCAGACTCCACACAGACAGTGACCCAAGCCAGGAATCGAACCTGGGTCCCTAGCACTGTGAAGCAGCAATGCTAACCACTGTGCTACCGTGCCGCCCCATATAGTAAACATTCTGTTGCTGCTAGTTCAGGGGCACAAGAAAAAACTTGAGAACATAGAAGTGCTGTTGTAGTAAGGTGGATATAGAAATTAACGTGAATGTTTAAAGTTTATTCATTAGATAGTCACAAGTAGGCTTACATTAACACTGCAATGAAATTACTGTGAAAGTGAATGTACGTTTCATTTTATAGTGAAACTTGGGATTTTTCTCCAGTTAACAAATCCCCACCTCTCCCCCCACAAACAGATTTTTGGTACCATATGGCTTGTTTTCAAACATTTTTGGAGCCAATTTTAGTTCAGGGATAGGCAACGGTGACAGTGGTTAGCACTGCTGCGTCACACCTCCCGGAACCCGAGCTCGATTCCTGGCTCGGGTCACTGTCCGTGTGGAGTTTGAACATTCTCCCCATGTCTGTGTGGATTTCCTCTGGTTTCTCGTGCTCTGGTTTCCTCCCACAGTTCAAAGGTGTGCAGGTTAGGTGGACTGACCATGCTAAATTGCCCCTTAGTGTCAGGGATGCCTAGGCTAGAGGGATTAGCAGGGGCAAATATGTGGGGCTACAGGGATAGGGCCTGGGTGGGACTGTTGTCAGTGCAAACTTGACGGGCCGTATGGCTTTCTTCTGCATTGTAGGATTTCTATGATTCTATGAACAAATGCCACTCTCGCCAGCTCAGCAAGAATTAAAAAAAAACTAATATGGCTTTTAAAGTCAAAAATATTTTGAGGACTATTACATATTGGTGGGTGTGTGGAATCGGCTGCCGGTAGTGGTGGAGGAGTCTCGATAGGGTCTTTTAAGAGACTTCTGGATAAGTTCATGGAAGTTAGTAAGATAGAGGGTTATAGGTAAGCCTAGTAGGTAGGGACATGTTCGGTGCAACTTGTGGGCCGAAGGGCCTGTTTGTGCTGTAGCTTTTCTATGTTCTATATTTTTGAAATGCTGAAATGAAATTTTAGGGACTTTGGTATAAATTTCATACGGGTCATTTTCATTTATTGCAGGTGTAATTTGAGATATGTCAAGCTAATGTAAGAACTGAACCTCTGCAAGTTCACACCTACAGTAGCAAAGGGTGCAAATCTTAAATTCAGAGGACAAAACTAGCTGACTATCTGAACTGCTCCAATCTCGTGGCAGCCCAATCTCAGATGGGGGATTACCCTAATTGAGGACATCTTGAATTAACTGTTTAAAGAATGAAGGAATGTAGTGAATTACAAAACTCAGGATGTTTCCAACCACTTCACAGTCAATTAATTGCAAATTACTTTTTATTTTAAGTAGCTTCAGGAGGGATGACGTGAGTCACCAACATTGAAACAGACTTTAGCACTAAGTATTGATAAGACAGCAATAATTTGTATTTACACTGCACCTTCAATGTAATAAAATGCCCCAAGAACTACGCAGGAACATTACAAAGCACCATTTGACATCAAGCCATGTAAGGAGATAACAGGGCTGAAAGCCAAAATCTTAGTCAAAGAGCTGGATTTTAAAGGGCGTCGCCAGAATGAATGGCGTGCAGATATCTCAGTGGGATGTGGAACTAAACAAAATGATGGAACTAGGTAGTAGTGTGGCAATGCAATGCAGGGATTTGAAATCAAGGCTGGGATTTTAAGGGCCTTCCTCTGGAATAGGATTGCTGGAAGAGGGTTGCGGGCCGGGGGGGGGGGGGGGGGGGGGAGGCGAGAGAAGAGAGTTTGTCAGGTGGCCCAAGTGAGGTCTTCAGGGATCTTCTCCTGATGTCACTGGGATTTTACCCTTGATGGGGAATTCAAGTATCAGTCATCCAGCCTGCCAAGTAAAACCTAGTGGACTGATGGCTGGGAATGGGGGATGGGTCTCCTTTCCAGGTCCCCTCTGCCTGTGAGAAGCCATCTCACCCCTCCCAGATCCTACCTCCCACCCAGGGGCCTGCCAGCCCGGCCTTGGTGAGATCGCGGACGTGCCTTCATCTGGGCTTCATCACAGCTCCCTTCCCTTTCGGACTTGCGGCAGTCCCATACTGGCCACTACTCCCAGTGGCACTGGGAAAAGGGAGCTGCTGGCCATTTGGTTGGCTGGCAGCTCTGAAGCAGGACCTCAGGGGCCAGGTGCCTCACCCCCAGTGTAAAATACAGTTCAAAGAGTAGAGTTTTAATACTGAGGCATGGTTAAACTGGAAACCAAGCTAGATCAGTCGGTACAAGTGTGAAGAGTGTGTTAGGACTCGAGCAGCAGAGTTTGGTTGAGCTCAAGTTTACAGAGGATAGAAGACAGGGCATCAACCAGCATTAGGTTGCAATAGTAACATTTAGTGGTAACAAAAATATGAAAAGGAATTTGCACCAGATAAGCTGAGGCAGTGATGAAATAAAGCAACTTTACAGAGGTGAAAATAGACTATCTTTATAATGGTACAGATTTGTATTGGGAGCTCATCTTGGGGGTCAAACGTAACATCAAAGTTGTGGACTGTCTGGCTCAGCCTCAGACTTGTCAAGTGGAAGGATAGAGTTGGCAACTAGGGATAGAAGTTTGGAGTTAGCACTGAAATCAGTGACTTTGGTCTTCTCAATATTTAATTGGAGGAAATTGCTGCTCATCCAATACACAATGTGAGACAAATAGCCTGACAAATATAAAGAGAGTGAAGAGGTGAAGTGAAGTAGGCCTAAGTATTGTCAGTGTTCATGTGGAAACTGATGCCATAATTTTGGGTGATATCGCCCCAGAGTAGTGTGTAGATGGAGAATTGTAGGAATGGCATTTGGAGGACACCAGAGGTAAGAGTGTAGGAGTGAGCAGAGAAGCCATTGCAGGCTACAATGGCTACAACTAGATAGATTGGTACCAGGCAAGTGCAGTCCCACCCAGCTGCAGGATGGTGGGGAGATGTTGGAAGAGGATGGCAGGATCAACCTGGTCAAAGGCAATGGCAGGTTTAGAAGGACGAGAAAGGATTATTTACTTTTGTCGAATATCATTTATATGACTTTGATATGAACTGTTTCAGTACTGTAGTGAAAACCTGATCAGAGGCATTCAAGCATGGAAATTTTGGAAAAATGGCATGGATTTAGGGAGCTGACAACAAATTCAAGGACATTGGAGAGGAAAGGGACCAAAAGAGAAAATGTTGGAAGATCTCAGCAGGTCTGGCTGCATCTGTAAGAAGAGAAAAGAGCTGATGTTTCAGGTCCAAATGACCCTTTGTCAAAGCTACATATGGCGAGGAAAGGGAGGTAGTTTGCATGATCAAACAGGTCAGGGGTTTTTTTTGAGAGGGGTGATGACTGCAGGTTTGAAAGAGAGGGACAGAACACCATTAACAGTATTAGCTAGCACAGGGGCCAGGAAGAGAAGTTCGGTGGTCAACTGTTTACCGAGAATAGGATGAGGGAGCAGGAGGTGGGTGTTAGACAAGATGGGCTCAGAAAAGGCATGAAACAGGAAAATAATTTTTGAAAGAGTTCAGGATTAGGGCAGAAGGAATATTGGAGGGAGTTTGGCCAAGTGGGATAGATGAAGGAAGAGTAGTGGCAGAGGCCACAGGACTATCCCCAAATAACCAATAACTTCCTTCCAAGTCCCATCTCCTACCAATCAATGCTCCCTTGAGTGTAAGCTGGCAGTGGGACTGTCCGAGTCCGTGAGAAGTGCGTTCCCCACTGACTTTCCGGGTACAGGGGTCAAGTCCCTGCCATCTAGTAAATCCTAATAGGAGAATGGAATGTATTCCTTTTGTGATAAAGGACTAGAATATGAAGGGGTGGAAGTTTCCCTGTAGCTATACAGAACCCTGGCTAAACCACATCTCAAGTAATTTATGCAATTCTGGCCACAGCATCTTAGGAAGGAAATAATGGCCTTGGAAGGCCAACAGCCCAGATTCACAGAATGAGATCAGGGCTTAGATGATGAGGATTGACAAAATCTGGGATGATATCAGTCTTGGTAACAAGTAAATTCACGAGTTCCTCTAATCCTTGTTGGTTATGAGAGTGGAGGATCGTGCCAGCAGAGTAACTCATCTTCTTGTTTCAGATGCTGATCAGTTTGCTGTACATTTCAAAATGCTGAATATCTTAACATACAAGACTAGAACGTGGGAACCAGGTGTGCACTAGGTTCTGCTGCTGTTGAAGCAAGTTCCAGTTTTAATGCTTTCCTTAATATATACCTACTATCCATTGCTTTACTTATTCACACATTTTTGCTGAACATCCCTGTCCTCATTTGTGGCTGGGATTCCAGCCTTGGGTCACTGTCTGTGTGGAGTTTGCACATTTTCCCCATGTCTGCGTGGGTTTCCTCCGGGTGCTCCAGTTTCCTCCCACAGTCCAAAGATGTGCAGGTTAGGTGGATTGGCCATGCTAAATTGCCTCATAGTATCTCAAGATGTCTAGGTTAGATGGATGAGCCAAGGTAAATGTGTGGGTTTACAGGGTGGAGAAAGAGGGCTTGCGTAAGATAGTCTCAGAGTCGGTGCAGATTTGATGGGCTGAATGGCCTCTTCTGCACTATAGCGATTCTATAATTCTAAAAGCTAATCATTTGTCCTAACTTCCAGTTCTGGGGAATGAGGAATAACTAAAATATCTCATCTGCCCTCTCCACAGATGCTGCCAAACCTACTGAGCTTTTCCAGAACTGCTGCTTTTGCAACTGAAGGAAGCAATGACAGACAGACTTCAGACCTCCAGCCCTCCCCCAACCAATTCAACTTGATTGATACTGATATCTTATAACCCCAGTGAAAAAAAACATGAAAATTAGTTCAAACGTTGTCAGCTTAGAACTCAAGACGATTGGCATGCATGTTTCCCAGGTTTACAATTTAACCCTGGAATAAAGGTTCCTCGCGTGCAAGGAAAGAAAAACTTACATTTACATAGCACCTTTCACAAACACTGGACATCTCAATGCACTTTACAGCCAATGAAATACTTTGGAAGTGTAATCACTGCAGTTATGTAGAAAATGCAGGAACTAAATTGTACGCAAACCTTTTTAAAATTCATTTACAGGATTTGGGCATTGCTGGCTAGGCCAACGTTTATTCCCAACCCCAACCCAAATTGCCCTTCAGAAAGTTAAAGTTTATTATTAAAGTTTATTAATTATTGTCACAAGTAGACTTGCATTAATGCTGCAATGAAGTTATGAAGAAAATCCCCTAGTCGCCACACTATGGCACTTGTTGGGGTACACTGAGGGAGAACTTAGCATGACCTATGCACCTAACCAGCATGTCTTTCAGACTGTGGGAGGAAACCAGAGCACCCAGAGGAAACCCACACAGACACGGGTGCAGACTCCGCACAGACAGTGATCCAAGGCTGTAAACCCGGGTCCCTGGCGCTGTGAGACAGCAATGCTAAGCACTGTGCCACCCAAAGTTTGTGGCGAGCTACCTTCTTAAACTATGTAAGAGTTTTAACACCAGGTTAAAGTCCAACAGGTTTATTTGGTAGCACATAAACCTGTTGGACTTCAACCTGTTGTTAAAACTCTTACTGTGTTTACCCCAGTCCAATGTCGGCATCTCCACATCATTCTTAAACTATTCCAGTCCCTGAGGTGTAGGTACACCCACAGTACTGTTAGGGAGGGAATTTCAGGATTTTGACCCAGTGACGGGACAGGTGAGTTACTTGCTGCAGGATTCCTAACCTTGGAACTGCTCTGGTAGCCATAGTATTTATATGGCTAGTCCAGTTCAGTTTCTAGTAAGGATGTTGATAGTGGGGGAATTCAGCAATGGTAATGCTCAGTGCAGAAGGAGGCCATTCTGCCAATCGAGTATGCACTGATTCTCTGGCAGTGCATCTTACCCAGACCTACCCCTGCCTATCCCTCGTAACACTATGCATTTAACCTACCAAATTCCTTAACATCTTGAGACACCAAGAGGCAATTTAAGCACGGCCAATCCACCTAACCTGCATATCTTTGAACTGTGAGGAAACCAGAGCACCTGAAGGAAACTTATGCAATCACAAGGAGAACGTGCAAACTCCACAGTCACCCAAGGCTGGAATCGAACCTGGGTCCCTGGCACTATTAGGCAGCAGTGCTAACCACTGTGCCACCATGCCATCCATCTTCATGTTTTACTTTGTAAAATAAATACACAGTTGATTCTATAAACATGTCAAGAAACAAACTGTTCTAAATTGATCTCTATTGTACTGTCACAAATAATAATTCAAAACAGAGTCCAATTCAGTAAATGTTTTTCTTTACTTAAAAATGGTTCTTTTGTGAAGGTATGGTCCCTTACAATGCTCAGTTACCACATTGCTTTCTCTGTCTAACACACTAAGGGGTTAGTGCAAACCAGGAAAATAACATATTCCATACATCCAACTTATGCTTTCCAAAGTGTCACATTTTCCTTACCCAGAACTGCGGGCTGATTGGTCTGGTTTATTTCTATCGGAACGATCTGTAAACAAAACCAAAAAAAAAGGATTACTTTGGATTCATGTAATATACACTTTTCAATTCAAACAGATTATTCTATATGATAAACTGTGGATACAGTATTCACATAAGTGGTTTAAAGCCAAGAAATATCTTGTTAATTAGTCCATTTTAGAAGGTGCACCATTAAAACCCATTACTGTCAGACCCCAGTACGACCACCAGTTTACAACTTTCCAAGAAATATTTGCAAGCATTAAAATGAGATGTTTTGCCCATTACTATCTGGGTGGAAAATGGATGAAAGGGAGTCTAATTTCTCCCTTACTGTGAGCTTCACTCACCCGCTGCTGCCTCATGCAATGATGACTCTAATTAGATTGTTTACATTTTCAATTATCAGCAAAATGTAGATGATAAATGGTCAGACTTACATAAGAACATAAGAAATAGGAGCAGGAGTAGGCCATCTAGCCCCTCGAGCCTGCCCCGCCATTCAATAAGATCATGGCTGATCTGACGTGGATCAGTACCACTTACCCGCCTGATCCCCATAACCCTTAATTCCCTTACCGCTCAGGAATCCGTCCATCCGCGCTTTAAACATATTCAGCGAGGTAGCCTCCACCACCTCAGTGGGCAGAGAATTCCAGAGATTCACCACCCTCTGGGAGAAGAAGTTCCTCCTCAACTCTGTCTTAAACCGACCCCCCTTTATTTTGAGGCTGTGTCCTCTAGTTTTAACTTCCTTACTAAGTGGAAAGAATCTCTCCGCCTCCACCCTATCCAGCCCCCGCATTATCTTATAAGTCTCCATAAGATCCCCCCTCATCCTTCTAAACTCCAACGAGTACAAACCCAATCTCCTCAGCCTCTCCTCATAATCCAAACCCCTCATCTCCGGTATCAACCTGGTGAACCTTCTCTGCACTCCCTCCAATGCCAATATATCCTTCCTCATATAAGGGGACCAATACTGCACACAGACTTCTGTTTGTATTCAAAATTCATCTTTAACATTCTCAAATTAAAAAGTGGAAATACACTGTATTTTGGTCTTTCTAGTTTATAGAATATCCATCAACTAAAGCAACAGGTTTGTGCTTAGTACATTCCACTTTTTCTCTATCTGCCTCACTCACGAGTCTATGCACAACATTGCTTTAACTATCATTAAACATTTGGAAATTTGCCGTCCAGCTTTTCTACAAATAATTTTGAAACACAGTCACATAGACTTGGTCATACAAAAGCATTTAATCATTTACAAGCTTAAAGGTCACAGATGTACCATGGGAAAGAGTACACATTGAACATTCTCTGTGGGATCTACCTTCAGCTTAGAGTTACTGTTCTGAGCTTTGAGGAAAGCGGAGGCCTTCAACTGAAACCTTTGATGAAGGTTATGGAAGACAGAAACATTTCAATTGATAAATAGAATCAGATTACTCAATGTATAATTTTTCAATTCTTTGGTTTGTGAAAGTCTGGCTTTCAAGTTTGTTACTAAGCAAATTGTATCATGTGATTTGACTGATTCATCAACAGCCAAGATGGTGAAGTTATAAGTTTATTTATTAGTGTCACAAGTGGGCTTACATTAGCACTGCAATGAAGTTACTGTGAAAATCTTCTAGTCACCACACACCCGGGTGCCTGTTTGGGTAACACGGAGGGAGAATTTAGGATGGCCAATGCACCTAACCAGCACATCTTTGGACTGTGGGAGGAAACCGGAGCACCCAGAGGAAACCTACGCAGACACGGGAGAATGTGCAGACTCTGCACAGACAATGGCCTGAGGCTGGAATTGAACCCGCAACAGTGCTAACCACTGTGCTGCCCATGTTTACACAGAGCTCTTTCAGTATAAAATGCATACAGTAGCATGTTATAAATTTATACATAGAAAATTTCCAGCATAAAAATTGGAACAGGAACTCCACATGGTATGTATAACATTTTTAGGATATAGATTACTATGTTGATTGCATCAATTGTAGAATATTATAGTGGCATTATGGTGAATGACGTGCCGGTGCATTAGCCATGATAAATTCTCCTTCTGTGTACCCGACCAGGTGCCAGAGTGTGGCAACTAGGGGATTTTCACAGTAACTTCATTGCAATATTAATGTCAGCCTACTTGTGACACTAATAAACAAACTTATTAAACTCAAATTCAATACAAAAACTATTTACTGGAACAATGCCATTATGTATGGTTTATAACATTTCATATGTGCAGACTAATTCAGTTCAACTCAGAATAAGTTAAAAATAAACTAACTTCCACAACGGCAATTTTTATGAACGGCCATACAAACTAAAAAATCTTAGCAATTCCCACTGTCAGTTTATCAGTGATGTGATATATAAAGCCAGTTATTAGGCTAGAACTCAACAGTTTAAGATTCTGACATCAGTTAGCTTTTGTTGTGTATATCTTACTTCTGTGCATTTCCATCTTTGATCCAATATCATAAAAGAAGCATAACTGCCACAAATTGCAAAACAAGGAATTTGACATTGTTAGAGGGGGTTTAGGATAACCTGGGAATAAAAAGGCTAACAGATCAGAATAGGTTATATACTATATTTATAGTGAATATAGTATAGTAAAAGTACCTGGAGTTACAAAGGTACTGTTTGATTAGAAACACAAATAACCTGTTGGAGAATTTAAATATGTATTTTTGAAAACATCTTATGTTCTGTATTAAAAGCATACACCTTGGCCAATTATACTTCTCTAAGCATGATGGGATATAGCTAATTAAGAAGAACCACATTCTTTGAAAACAATCCAGCTACTGAGAGAAGTAAAGGAACCCTCTTATCAGTGTTGGTCCCAGACAGGAGAATGAATAGAGCAATACAATTTCCTGATAAAGAGTTGCTAGGAGACAGACAGGGAGAAATAATTTTATATATGTATTCCCATGCCATCAGAGACTAGAATGTTATTGGCCAAGGTAAATGATCTATACTAATAATGATTGGCTCCCGTCCGGCAGGATGAGCAGAGGGGGCGGGTAAATGATTTTTGAAAATCGCATAATTGTAATACCAAAAGCAATGCACTATATTAACGTCTTCATTACTACTATAATCAGCAGGATTATAAGCACAAGTGGATTCCAACCAAATCACATTCCTCCAATTTAATAGTACCTCATATAAAAAAGAGTCTATAATGAAAAGCAGAAAATTAATCAATGTTAGCATCCACCTCATAACAAGTCTCAATCCAAAACACATATTTCTCTACAGTTCTTGTTTTTGAGTGATCACACTAACTAAAGGTCTCACCGTATTGCATGTCATGTGTTACAGATGGGGGTTAATTTAAACAGCAGGAATTATTCCTCTCACCACCCTTCCATAAACAGAAAAGGGTTTTGATTTGTTTCCCTCTTTATAAACAGTGGTGTATTTCCCAATCTCTCTGATTATGTGTGATCCAATTTTCTATTCATAACCCTGCAGCAAACTCGAGACAGGATGAACTCAAAGCGTTAGTTTGCACATACTCAAAATGTGGTTCATAATGCAATCCCGAGTGTGAAAGGGTTAATAATCACACAAGTTTAAAAATCACATAAGCTGCTATGAGAGAAACAACAGATCTTTATTAAAGTCGACCCAGATAAGCTTCGAGAACTAGTAGCAAGAGTGGAAACCATAGAATATAGGTTTATTTAACAAAGGCCCTTAGTCTGAGAGAATTCAACAAATCAGACATCTGGACATGGGAGAGGTGATTAAGCTGGGATGTCAAGGATAACTTGCAACAATGGACAGCTAACATGATCAAACTTTACACTGATTGGATATTATAATTAAACAGGCATGCAATGGCAGCAATTGGTTTTAACATTTGTATCTTATACATGATGTAACTCTAATCAATAGTTGAGAGTGGATAGAGATAACCCCTATACTTTGATGGGTATATGCTAATTACTTGCAATCGAAGATGAAACAATATCTGCTTGCGTAATCATGAATTCTGTACTCTGGCTGGCCACTAGCGGACCTTCCAGCATCCTAGCTATTTAGCTTGATTAAAATAGCTATTCTGAAAACTCCGTGACTTGGGCTGGCTACTTAAAGGGAACAGAGAACAAAGTTTCAGAACACCAAAAAGCCCCGCAACAGATAAAGAAAAGCAAGTTCCACAGTAGAGAAAAATATTATTGGTTCACATGGATTCCAGAGCCAAAATCAAGGCCCAATAAAGTATTTTGTCACGGAGGTCGGTGCGCTGAAAATTGATCTTGCAGAATTCACTTTTCCGGTGGTGTTGACTTCACACAATAAGATAGGCACACAGAGATGAATCAGTCTCCGTAGGCAATGGCACAGGATTTTCAGCAGAAACAGTGTAGATGGGTGCCAGGTATTCCATCTGGGCAGAGAGGCTGCAAGTTAGATGGTAAACAGCAGAACAAACTTTTCAGTTCAGCTATCTATTATTTGTTCCACATGCTAGAGGCCCACGTCACATGACTTCCACCTCATCACCATCTTTGACAAAGTACATGTAGCCATCATCTTAAATAGGTCAACCATTAGGAATTGAAAGGAAGGTTGTAGGACCTTTGCCTTAGAAGATGATCTCCTCCTTCTCGCCAGCCTGGTTATTAACTGTAGATGGCCTTGGTATAGCTCTAAGTTTGGGCTGTAGAGTCCTCAAGGGATTGTCAGTGGCTTCTTAGGGATAAAGAGATGCAAGTTTTCCTAAAATTGCCAAGTAGCTTCTTTTGTTCAGAGGTCAGACAGACAAAGGTTCAGCCATTTTAAAGCTTTGTTCAGTTTTAAAAATAGCAATGGGGCAGCATGGAGCTCTCGCTGGATGTCCAGCTGACAGGCAAAACCACCAACGCCTCAATAAGAATCCACCCTATCTAATATTTTGAAGTTGTTTTAATGTTGCTATCAAATTTATGAACAGTTAATTAGACACATACCCAGTCTCTTTTTAACCATTGGGTCCCAACTAGCCAGTCAGATAAATGACTGTGAAAGGACACTCCTGCTCTTTCAAGTTTCCTACTTTTAAATTCTCAGATAGATTGTTTTGATTGAACTAAGAATCCTTCACTTGAACAACTTTCCAGTTCACAAATCAATAGTTTCAAAATCAAATTAAAATATGAACTTTACTCTCTTGTGGAATCTTTTGGAACTGATTTTTCTTTTGCAGCACATGGTTATCTGTTTGAAAAGTTGTCACTGAAGGTTATCTGACCCGATGTGTAAATCCAAAAACTGCTACCCTGTCTCAAAAGGACAAATGTGGAGATGCCAGCGTTGGACTGGGGTGAACACAGTAAGAGTTTTAACAACACCAGGTTAAAGTCCAACAGGTTTATTTGGTAGCAAATACCATTAGCTTTCGGAGCACTGCTCCTTCGTCAGATGGAGTGGAAATGTGCTCTCAAACAGGGCACAGACACAAAATCAAGTTACAGAAACCTGGTGTTGTTAAAACTCTTACTGTGTCAAAAGGACAAAAGGATGTATTCCAGACTAAGAGGGGTCATCTACCTATATCCAGAGACCAACCAAAACACATTCCTGAGTTGAATGGGTCTTTCTGAAACAAAGATAATGATTGACTCAACCTCCCTCAAGATGAATGTCTTCAAACAATAAATCAGGTTGTAGTTAAAAAGGGAACGGTGAGAAACCACATGGTATGGCAGCCATATTGGTCACTCTTCTAATCGTTAAGCACAGTCTGCAAAAAAATACAACAGCAGCAGAGAGGACAGTAACATCTAGGCCTTAAGAATCGGAGACTAATACTGCAAGCTCTTCAAGCCTGTTCATTTTCAGGTTCATCAATACAGCAAACTGATATCCTGGTAATAAGACTACAAGCAATTAATTTTGTGGTCTGCACCGAGTTCACCTCAGAATCCTGAAAACCACTTCAGCATGTGACTCCTGTTGTTGAACTAACTTAAACTGCACTTCAGGAGTGAAGAGATCTTTTCCATCAAGCCAGTAACATATGTTTTCCAAAACAGAACAAGTTAATTAAGTATTCCTTTTGTTTATAAATGTGCACTATTCTCTTCAACTGTACTTTCCTGCAGTGTATTTGGCTCTGTGACTATGTGACTGGGCACCCTATTTCAGGATGAGTTTGTGGATAAACAATCCTTTTTACTTGAACTCACAAATACTTGCTGCTGGTTAATCAAATTGTCCAACACTTAGGAGTTATGAAACGCACAACATTCCTTTCAAAAGCATACTGATTATGGACAGTAGGGAAGGGAACAGGGATTTCAGTAGTTCTCTCTCATACTATCCGTAACACAGGATTATACCCCTATTATGCCACAGATAGTGAAGATGAAAATTGTTGAGTCTTTTTGCCTGGTAGCTGAAAGCTAACTATGTTCCATAGCCATACAACAAGGTGCTGAGAACACAGGCCTTATAAACCCTCAGCTTGGTCCTAAGGATCAGCTTAATGTTATCCCATGAGCATTTTATGAGTCAGCCAAAGGGGACACCCACCTGGGCACTACCACGGTGACCACTGGCTACAGCAGTTGGCAACAAATGCCAACATAGAACACAACCCACAATGTCACTTGACAGCTTCAAGTGCAGCGCTTGTGACAGAAGCTCTCTCTCAAGGATTGGCCTTTACAGTAAAGGTGCACCAAAAGAAAACATCCCATCAAAATGGACTGCTCGCTGCATGTCCATCATTTTTCATTCATGGAAGGATGCTAGAGATAACAATGCCAAATAATAATGGGTTTGATGCTAACAGGCCTGTTCCGTATTTCCATTTCCTGATTTTTTAAATTCAGCATGTCGCTCTTTTGATTAAACATGCAATTGTGAATAAGAGACAAAATCAATTTGTAAGTACCATACAAATCAAATGGGTTTGTCAGTAAATCTGATTCGATATTTGTTCAATAATGAAGTCTAACTCTCTGTCACAGGAGGCCCCTATTAATTAAAATTCAATGAGGCCAGCTGCTATTAGCTTACATTTGAACTCTAGAGGTTAGTTCGAATCTTTCTTAAACCAACGACTCTTTATAATGTTACAGTAGTGGCTGAATTCAGAATTACTTCTATTGTTTGTGAAAGACATTTAGAAACACAGGAATTGAATTTGAAACCAATGGAAATATAATTTGGAGAGATATTAGAAAAAGCAGCAGATTCACTAATGCCTGGTTTAGATTACTGCCCAAAGTCAAAATTTATCCCAGTCATTCAACAATTTAAACACAAAATGTATTTAAGAATACAAAATTAAAATCAATATTATACTCTTCTTAAAACTGGGTAGAAATTACAATGCTTGGGTCTTAATGGATCATCAGATTTCCTCTGCTGTCACAGAATCATGTCGCTCAGAACTTTCAAATCATTATTCAGAAACTTTAACTAATATTTCACTTTTAATTTCTTCAGTTTACAAATTTTGAAATGATTTGTTCAATGTCATATTACATAAACGTACAAGTCATAGACAGACTGTGAAGGCAGCGCTCTATCTTTAACTCCCCCAATGCATTTGGAACCCACTAAAAGAGTGGATTTCAATTTTGTTATGAAAGTTCTGTTCATTTAAGCATCATAATTTTAGGCAATTTAAAATGATTTCACAATTTGTGACAAATAACCTATTTTCTAGTAAATATTCCAATAATCTTAAGTAACTGAACCAGACATTAAAGATTCTCAGTTGGACCCCTGACCTGACCGTGGACAAGCAGGCACCATAATTGACCTCCGTTTTCTGGGTTAGGTTCTCATTCCAATCACTGAGAAATGGCCCCTGTGGAAATGTATGTGTGTGGAGATTGGGCGCAGACAGAATTAGCTGGTTGGGTGGTTTGTCCCTTGCAGGGAAATAGCATACTAACACTCACCATAAAAACACAGTTAACTGATGAACGGAGTTACCATTAGCTCAAGAGCCCTGATATTCCAGGAGGGAAACCAGGAAGTAAAAAATTCCTGGATATCCTGCTGAAATTAACAATAGGATGTCTCAAACATTTTCTCCAGGTTTCCTGTCTAACAGTCAGATTAAAATCATCCCTATGGTGTCCACGGAATCGTAATTCAGAACGTTTTAGTGAAGTGTGTCAAAAAAAATACACAACACAAATCATACTGCAAAATATTTAATAAACCAGCACTTCCAACTTATTTTCATTAAGAAATACAAAATTAATTTAAATGTCACACTGACCTCAATACCACCCCACCATGTTTAATTTGTCACACTGCTCGTCAGACATCCAGTATAGCTTCCAATTAATTATTGGGTAAAATATTATTTTAAATTCAACTATTAGCTATCAACTCCGTCACTCTCCCTGGCTACTTTATGAAGCTCAACTGCCTCCTCAGCATTTGCAACCTCAACATTTCATTTAATTCTGAGCTGAGCTTTCAACCCTATATATTTTCCATCACATTAACTGAGGTGAGTTTGTGGGACATGGTGCTGTCAACTCTTTCTTTAGATAGATTCTCACGTGTCCTATATTTTGGTTTTAAAGTAGAACTTCTTGAAGATGGCTGGTGGCATTGGTTTAATAATGAATCCTTTTTGATCATAAATGACTGTAGGTTCTTACAATTTTCCCAGACAGATTTTCTTTAAACTAACGAAATAGAAATCCACAGGCACCACATACTGAGCAAACAAAATATAATATTGTTCAAAACTGCTCATCACTATACCCGTTTGACTAGAATGCATAGATGCTTACTTAGACTGAACATATTTAACAATGCTCTTTTATCACCTAAAAAAGCTATCACAGAAACAACACTTGCTAATGAGTTCGCAGTTGTTTATATATTCACATCTGAAAGCAGCCCTTTAAGATCTTGATCACCTGGAACTAATTAGGGGAGAATGTGATAAATATTTGAAAAGTGGGAAATCGAGGGGTTTTCAGGGCCAGTACTGCAGAGTTTCCAAACCACACATTGCAATCTATCCGTATATAATAATCACACTGTTGAATTATAAATCTATATGCATTATCACTGATAACGTGCAATTAAATTTAAGCTATTTTTAATCGCAAAGCTTCATGTTAAGTATACAGTACGTTCGGCCTAGGCTTTTACTTATCTCAAAATGATCTGAATTTTTCCAAACTTATCCTAATAAATATCCTAGAACACAAACTGTTTAATGTTTTGTTCCACTCCAATGACTTCATACTTGGATATGATTCCAAAGTCCCTAGTGCTCCAGGCACTTCCAAATGTTCTTCATCCCTGTGTGCGAGTGATTGTGCCAAAGGTTATTCCACAATGGAGGAGGGGGAACTAAAATCAAGCCAAGTCCTGTTACTGGCCAACATTCATACACATTCTCATTTTGCACCACGAGTCATTATAGAGTATTCACTCCCCACCACCCCAAAAAAAAGATTGTAAAGGAGCTGCCTGGTCCACATTGGCTGCATGGGGAGAACTCCCTATTTCCACAATGCCCATCAGAAAATTGTATCAAAAAGGTTAACCCACCCATTCTCTCCACACAGATACAACAGCCAAGCTGGAGATGTAACAGCAACCAACCTCCAAACTTTTTGCCTCTAATCCCCAATGAGGAGGTAACATTCTCAATCCTGGGGAAGAAACTTTTCAGGGTAAAGACTGGGAAGGAGAAAAGCAAACGACAAAAGTGAGTTTGTGATTGTAATAACTCAGGAAGCCCGACTGGAAAGGAACACAGTTTATTACAGAATGCAAAGTAAAACCACTGCCATGGCATAGACACACTAGTCCCCGCCTGGAACTGCATGTCAGCAGGCCCAGTCCTGGGCCTGCCTTATAAAAGGCAGGGATAATGAGGTCCAGTTGGGCAGGCCAGGGGAACCCATACTTAACTAGCCCGACAGGGAGATCAATCAGTGATTCCCCAGGGACAACGTGGAGGTTATCACACTGATGCGGTCAGTTTATCTTCCTTCTCATCCGATTGTGTACCACATTAACTAGCAGTAAACTATATTGTGAAACCATCAGGCCAGGTTGTCCACTGAAAGCAATGTGGATGCCGACCATCAGGAACCATTCCCACATTTCTGCTAGTTTCCTCCCATACAAATCCTAGAGGAAGATGATACAGGCCCCATTGCAGCTGGCACTACAAACACCCAATGCCACTCACTCTATCCTTTCCCAAATCATGGACATCTACCTAGGATTGATAGATATCATATAGCAGGAGGAAGATGTTGCAAGGTCAGGATAGATCACCTCTCAGCTGAAAAGGAATTAGATCACTTCTTCAAGAAAGCATTTCTTCAAGTGATGCCTCTGGATGTTAGTGCAGATAGTAGGAGAGTTGTATCAAATAATGTATTTTTAAATGGTTGTGGGCTGTTTGATTTAGAATATTATGGATTGTCTCAGTTGCTGTGGTGGAATTTGTCTCAGCTATCAAAATGTGAGCAGAGTTTTCAGAACAAGTTGAAGCCTCCGCAGTGAGACTCTTAAATGAAAAGAGAAATCCCAGCTCTCTTCACTCACAACCAATGTCCCAGCTATGTCCTCTTAGTGCTCTTTTGAAAATACAATAAATTAACAGCCCTTAAAGAGGCACTCCAACAAAAAGAGACAAAACTTTAGAAGAAAATTTGTTGTGTCTGGTGATGCACTCCAGCTCCTGTAACACCCACCCCAGGCAATGAGGGCCTCAAGTGTACTGACACCCCCTATTTATACTTTTCTTAAGTGCATCTTTAACTACTTGGCAACCAAACAGATCAAATTAAAGTAACATCCCCTTAAAGGGGATCTGTATCAAAAGACAAAAATCTTAAAGGAAACATCAAATCAAAACAAAATGTGGTTTTAGGGGCTGTTGAAGCACTCCAGCTTCAGCAGTGCCCACTGGTTGTGGAAAGCCTCCAGGTACTGGTGGATATTCCCCCAAGTGTGACAAATCGACAAAATCTTTTAAAAATCCAATTCAATCAAATCAAGTCCAATTCAGAATCTCCACAAGTGAGACATTCCCGATCCAAGCTGACAAGACAGGGCTCTCACCTCCTGTCTTGGGTTTGATCTAGATGATCCAAGCCGATTGGAGTAGGCATTGCACCTCCTCAAGGCTTGACCTCATTTGCATCTTAGCCAAAAGGGCGAGATGCCGCTTTTAAAAATTGCTTCAAATGGAGCTAAAATGTAACCTAATGACTTCAACCAAGTACAGTACGTCGATACTACACTTGATCTTGGCCAAAAGGCCGAGAAGTGACAAATCAACAAAATGCAGATTCTCTTTGGAGAATCCCCTATTTATATGTGCTCCAAGTACCTAATTCAACAATGCCTTTAACTGGTGTATCCTAATGATATAATTAAAATACCATTTGTTTTTCAAGTGGGTTTAGTGTACCCACTCATTGCAGAAAGAAGATAGCCAATCATTACACTGTCAGCAGGTTGAAAGAAATTCCTATCATTAAGCCTGTGAACCATCTGAAAATACACACTAACTGTTATTGTATTAACTGCCAAAAAAACTTGTATTTACAGAGCCTTATCACATTGCTGAGAAATGCCCCAAAGTGCTTCATATACAATTATTTATTTTAAAGCATAGTCATCATTCTTGTCGGCAAAAACAGTTGACAATTTTCCAGACAGCAACTTCCCACAAAGTGCAATTAAGTTACTGATGACTTTTGGTAAAAAAATAAATGTTTATTGAGAGAAGGAATGTCTGCTTGTCCTTCAAATAGTGGCACATGATAGCTTACGGCTATCTCAGCAGACAGATGGTTTAACATTACACCTTAAGAATGGTGGGCAGAAATTTTTGTTTGGTGGGGGGCTCACTTCTGATGTTTGTGTGTACCGACCTTGGAATGAGGCTTGGACTCGCCATTCAATGACAAGAGTTTAATCACTGAACAAAATTGACAAGATCAGAAAAGGACAAAATAAAAACAATTCTATAACAAAAAAGTTAGTGTTCTTAGCTTGTTGCCATTCCCACCAATGCTCTGTTGTAATGATTTTCAACTTCATTTCCCTCTATTTATTAGTTTGTTAATATTTTGAAACTCTTTGAACTTTCATTCTTCTTTTGACCCCATGATTTCATTGGCCATTTTGGAAATAAAAATGACAGACTAATAATGACCAACTTCAAAGGTCAGGTTTTCAGCCAGAGGACAGAGTAAGAAATTCCATCCTGAAGTTTGGGCCTAGGCAAATCCATGCCTATTCAGACAAGGTGGGTATGGACAAAATTAGTTTACCCACCTTATCGGAATGACTCTAGCTCATGTTCCTGTGCTTCTAGTACTGGTCTCCTCCAATGCTTACTGTCGGGTGAATGGCAAGAGGTGACTGCAGAATATCTTAGGCACCACCCATTACATACAGCCAACCTATTCTTAAAGGTAGGCTACCGCTTTCAAAAAGAAGTGAAATAAAAATTGATGAAATTCTTACAAACTGAAGACACAGAGAGCCAGACTTATGGTTGCAGTTTCGATGGTGTGCAGAAGGAGGTCCCACAGAGGAGGAGACTCCCAAATAGCCCTTCAGCAGGATGCAAGAACAGGTAGCCATGGAGGTTTGCTCCTGGAGTCGGGACCTGGCAACAGTGCCATACAATGACTGTAATGGCTTCACACAGGTGGGCAAGATCAGTAAATGCAGCTTCATATTTGAAACCCACCACACCCACCAGGCACACTCAGCTCAATGTACTGCTCCCCACTCACGCAGCAGCACTCCACGACTCAGGACTCACCAAACATCCAGACACTCCATCTCACCCATCTATCAATGCCAGCCTCAAACTCACCTCTCGCTAATTTCACACACTTTCAGCTAGGGCAGGTACATCTCTCAAACAGTACCACACCACGATGTATTTGTATTTATTCCTATTGGCTCACTGGAGCTCAGCTGTGTTAATGTATGTAGCGGAAGTAATGTAGTTGACCTAGCACAGGACAGAGTGAAAGTAGTAGTCATGAAAGAGATCACACATTAATAAAGCTCTGTTCATTTTTAAACCAAATTCTGTCCCGCATATCACTTGTACAATACACAACAAAAACTGACAATGAGGACTACGGACATGCACTTCCTAGCCACCCGGAAAGAAGAAATTAACCAAGGAAAAGTCAGAATAAAAAGAAATCTTTCACACATGCTACAGAGGCTTAAAGGTTAGGTGGATGTGAGTAAGCGGATTATAGAGCTGGCGGTGATAACCAAGAGGCTGAAGCTCAATTTAAAAAAGAAAATCGAGGTAACTGGAAACGCTGCTACGAAGCATACATATGGGAAACCTGTAAGTGAAAAGATGGTAGGGGTCTTCGGAATCGTGGGACCTTTTGATGAAAATGGGGAGTAGGGGGGGACGGGACACTCTGTTCCATAGTTTAGTGCAACCTGACACTAAAACATACAAGCAGATTGTGGACATTCTACAAGCATATTTTTCACTAAAACCCTTGTGATTGCAGAGCACTTTAGATTCCATAAAAAAAACCCAAGAGGAGGTGGAGTCAATTGCACAATTTATGACAGTGATTAAAAGATTTGCAAAATATTGACAGCTTGGAGATGTGCTGAATGACGCTACTTGGGACAGATTTGTTTGTGTTCTACGCAGCTCAGCAGAAGGCTATTGAAATTGCTGTTCCTATGGAACTGGCTGCAAAGGAAGCCTTGCAATTGAGTTTGTGTACGCAAAAAAAACCAAAATGTCCACTGTATCGGTATCCAAAGCTGCAAAATCTCATTCATATTACTGGTGTGCAAAGCCAGAGCATTCTGCTGCTGAATACTGGTGTAAAGACGTGGAATGTTGAAGCTGTGGAAAGAAAGACACAAAGCATGCCTGTAGGAAGAAACAGCAAAATATGAATAAAAATAGTAAGGACAAACCAAGGCAGCATTTAAACAAAATAAAAGGAGAAATACCCATGCTGTACAAAAGGATCAAGAAGAGTGAAATGACATACAGTCAGAGGAGGGGTTATCATAATATGTACTGGTCATTGCTGGTGCTACACACAGGTACTGGGTCACACCACTGCTGGAAGGACATGGTATCTGGCCCTCTCCCTCAGGGTTCTTCTTGCTTCACACATCACTTTTCAGGAGCGGACAAAGCAGTTGATTCTAGGATCTGCAATGATCGAATTTGAAATCCTGACCTTACACCAGCCAATTAGATAGAGTGATGTCAGGATAATACTAATTCAACATGTTCGGGCACATTCAGGGGATTTTGCTGAGTGTATCCCTATCAAGAACAGCAGGTGAGCCACGAGGGTAGCAGTCCACATCATTGTCTGTCCCTGGGGGAAGCAATATAGACCTGCATGGTGCAGGTGGAAATGGCACTTTGTGAATGTATTTCATGGTCAGAAAATTCAAGATTGTTAGGGTTACACGACAGATGCAAACAATTGTCAATTAATGCACTTTCCCAAATCACACAGGCAGCTGATGGTCAAGTACCTTCATCCCAGAAGGAGTTTTCAGAAAATGTGTCTCAGGAACACAGGGATTGAACAAACTGCATTTCAAGTTACCTTTCATAACCTGAGGATGTCCAATGCACTTCCTAATCAATTAAGTTATTTGGAAGTGTAGTCATTGTCATGTCAGGAAATTCAATAGCCAATTTTCAAACAGCAATATGATAATGACCAGATGATTTGGTTCAGTGATTTTTTTTTAAAAAAGAGGGCAACTATTGGCCAGAGCACTCGGAGAACTTCCCCACTCTTCTTTTAATTGTGTAATGGGATTTTTATGCCCGCCAAATGGGGGACTCAGCTTAATGTCTCCTTTAAAATTGGCAGCCTAGATTACAAGCTCCAGTTGCTGGAGTGGGCCTTGAACTGAAGACTGACTATGACACAGGAATGTTACCATGGAGTCAAAGTAGGCAAACAAAAACAAGTGGATTGTTTATATTCTGTATGGTTATCACAATGCAGAGTTTGAGGACCACGAGGTATGCTTTGAAGACTTAACAATGGGAGCTCTTTATAGCAATCCTAGACTGACCCCGAGCTCCACCCTCTAGGGTCACATGACCCACACTCTTAAAAAGGGGCAGCACGCACCACAACCTATATATATTACAGTTTATTAACGACAAAAGGATTTTAAACGCTGTTGGGTGGGGGCTCAGAAGATGTTCCCAAACTCCTTATCATAGAAGCACTGCAGTGCGGAAGGGGGCCATTGGGCCTAGAGTCTGCACTGACTTTTTGACAGAGTTTCTTACCCAGGCCTTCTCCTCACCCTATCCCCACAACCCCACACACTTACCATGGCTAATCCATCTAACCTACACATTTTGGGACACTAAGGGGCAATTTACCATGGCCAATGCATCCAACCTGCACATCTTTGGACTGAAGGCGGAAACCAGGAAACCCACGCAGCCACCCAAGGCCAGAATTGAACCCGGTCCCTGTCACTATGATGCAGCAGTGCTAACCACTGTGTCACCATGCTGTCTTATGGGCAACTCTTGATATCTTAATTTCTCTCGGTAAACTCACATGTTGCTATGAGAATTTTAAATGAATGCTGTGCAACAAAGTGCTATTTGAAATCAGAAGTTACAAAGTTCAAAAAATTCCAACAGAAAGATAATGTTGCACATCCATGGAGTTTCTTTTTCGCTGTAACTAGGTCATTCACCAATACTAAGGAATGAGTGTTTTGGCAAGCGTGTTACATACACATCCAACTACAAATAAGGGTTTAGTGTTCTGAACAAGGACCTTTATGCAAGGACAATGTCGATACATGTAACATTACAAAGGTACTGAAACATCGCAACAAGCCTCACACCACAATCAGTCCCTCTGAGTAACAAGTTCCTGATCTTAGCTGGGTAAAGCACCAAATGGGCAGTCAGGACTTGCTCATTGAAAAGATGATAAATTAATTTTCAAATCACTTGACAGTATTTAGACATCTCTGCTGGACAGAGAGCCTGGGCCTATCTACTCATTCAACTACTAAATGATGTGCAGCACAGAAGAGAGATGGGCAAGAAGAAGAAAAAGCAAAATGTGCCTGGAGGTTCCACATGATTCCACCAAGGTAACAGCTTAAACTGGGCAGAACCAAGTCGAACAGTGCGTAAGTTTATCGAAATTTAAGCACAGGTCAGTCGGATCTACAACTATATTATGGCCAAATATCCATAATCTTCTGAGCCTTGTTATGGACAGGGTCGGTTCAAACAATTCCTCCTCTCATCACTCCTTCATAAATCAAAAGGTATTTTGATTGGTTTCCTTTTTAATAAGCAATAATGCATTTCCCAACCCCTCAGTTTTTGTGCAATTTTTACTAATAATCCCACAGCAAGTATGATGGAGAATGAACTGTTAGTTTATTGCACACATGCAAAACCGCAAAAGAAAGATTACAATGCCCCCCCACCACCCAGTAAAGAGAAAGATAGAGAAAGGAGGGTTTGACAGTACGGAGGCCACAGTGAAAATAAATATCGTTTCATGGGAGGCCCGGAGTCCAGAATCATAGTCTAATGAGGAACTCCTTCCTGAAGATCGGTGGCCGAAAATCAGAGTTTTTCCAGTGTTGTTGATTTCACAAGATGAAATCACACAGATAAATCTGTTTTGTAGACGTTGGTACAGAGCTTTTAGCAGAGGCAGGGTAGACGAGAACAAGTGTTCACCATGGTCGGAGCTCCTTGTGTGTGGCCTGCTAATCAGATTTCTAGTGCAGACAGAGCTAAGTAGCTTTGAGAGGAACATTAACCTGTTCAACAAGTCGGAGTCTTAGGTCATGTGACCTTAAGTCGCCACAAGGTCAAAAGGATGTTAGTATCTGGAATTCAGCTTGGTCTTCAGGGCCACTAACCTACTCACCATTGTAGGTTAAAAGGAATGTTCAGACCATTACCTTCCTAGGCTCTCTGAATCTGCTGGCAAGCTGATCTAAGAAATGCAAAATGGCCTATGTGTAGATCCCTTTGAAATTAGGCTGTGCAGTTCTCAGGTTTGTTAGTAGTTCCTCAGAAATAAGATGTGATATCTCCGATACTGCAATGTGGTGTGGGTGAAGAGATGGTGTCAAGGGGAGATGACTAGATTCTCTCTTGTCGGAGATGGTCACTGCTTGCTACTTGCATGGCACAAATTATTTTTAATCTGGATTAATGCAGTGCCCTGGGATTTTATTAGTCAATTACCAGGCCAGGCTTGAATGTTGTTCAGTCTTGCTGGACATGAACAGTATTTGAGGAATCATGAATGGTACTGAATATTGTGCAGCGACTATCACTGAATATCTACTTCTGATCTTATGATGGAGGAGGTAATTGATGAAACAATATAGGACACTATCCTAACGAACTCCTGCAGTGATGTCCTGGGGCTGAGATGGTTAGCCTCTAACAGTCACAACCATCTTCCTATGTGCTTGGTATGACTCCAACCAGTAGAGAGTTTTCCCCCGATTCCCACTGACTACAGTTTTGCTGGGCCTTCCCAATGTCACAGTTGGTCAAATGCTGCTTTGCTGTCACTCTCACCTCACCTCTGCAATTTAAATCTTTTGTCCACATGATTATTTGAGTCCAGAGTCAATGCTGAGGTGCATTCTGCTGTGCATGTCCTAACTTACAGCCAAGCTTCTTGTCCAACACTGGCTCCTGGTTTAAAATTTTCATTCTTCGCTTCAACTCCCTCCATGGCCTTGCTCCATATGTGGCTGTGTCAAATTTTGTTTGATAATACTCCTTTGAAGCACCTTGAACATTTTACTATTGTGACGGTACTGTGCCTTAAGAAATGTATTTTAATCATGTTTCTCTGCAGTTTCAAACAGGCCCTAGTGTTTATTGTTACTGTAATGTCTGTAGCCGGTGTCCGCTTAATTGTTGTTGAAGCAATATGATGGGCATCTTGTTTATTTTTAATCTGGACTAATGCAGTGCCTGGGGATTTTATAACCCTTTTGGAATTGCTGGGTGGAGCATGATTGACAGGTCAGGTGTTGCCTTGAAACAGTTTTTTTCCCACAGAAAAGTCCAGGATTTTAATTTTGGTTTAGTTGTTAGCTAGAAACTGGTGGAGGCAGGCAGTCTCTCTGTCTGTCTCTCGCACTCTCTCTCCAGAGGCACGCTGGAGGTTCCAGAACTGGAAAGCCCAAGAGTTTTAATCAACTCAAGGGACCAATTCACAGTAGTTGTTAAAAAGCGGCAAAATCCAGCATCATGTGAGCATACTTGCTTTCTTTGTGCCATGCCTACAAAGGGATATATGTTTGTGGGTGATGTTTGACTTGGAACATTATAGTTAGCTGTTTAGGTTTATGCAATATGATGGTTGTTTTTTGTAATTGCTAAAGGTCACGCTAATTTTTCTTATTATATGTTGAATGCATTCTTAAACAAATTTGTTTGATAAAAGCTTCCTAGTGGGTCACTTGAATCATACTTGGAATAAACAGCTTTTGCTCAACTGTGCCAAATTCAAAGTTAAAAACATAGGGTCTAGATTTTCTTCATAAAACTCTTTGGAGTTTCTGGCCTGGGTCATAACACTATGTTAGGGCTATAGAATTGCTACAGTGTAGAAGGAGGCCATTTGGCCGATTGAGTCTGCACTGACAACAATCCCATGCAGGCTGTATGACTATTTAGCCCCTTATAAATACAAGTTGTTGCTTATACATCTGATCAACAGATTTAAATTTTTTTTACAAGTTTGACTAAGAGATAAATGCTGCTCACCTTGAGATTGCCAGTCTCATTGTGAAAGAGAACAATTTTCCCATTATACTGCCCCCATTCCTTGCTCTGAGTTGGAGCTTTGTTCCAGTCACAAACTGCTGCCCAATCAAGCTGCTTATTGGGAAATTTCTTATTTATTCTGTGCAGAAACTTGGGCACAATCTCATTCAGCCAAACAGGCAAATTTTCAGCACAATTTGCCAGTTATGCAGAAACTCCATGCCAAGAGCTTTCACACAGACTCAAAGTACATGCGCTCAAAGATAAGCCACATCATATCCTTCCGTTATGTTATGTCAAAAGGATCACTGCAGCATTTCTACATTTTTAAAATCCAGTATTCAATCCTTTTCCCAAATTAATAGTCACACAGCTAAAGTGAACACCAAGGTTCCCGTTGTCAGCATCCTAGGTTAACATTAGAGAGGCAATCTTTCATTATTAATGACAAGAAAATTATCCACAACATGGTACTGAATTTCTATTACGCAGTCCTGGTAGTGAAGCTCTCTCCCTAAAGTGTAACATTAGAAATTTACAATGTAAAAGTTCGCCTGAGCATTGTGGCCTTTGCGTGTTTGCAGATACAACTCACATGAGCAAAAATATTTTTTTTTAAATGATACACATTGAAATAAACGCACTAAAAGCCATACCACTGCATTTCCTGTTCATCTATGGTTCAGAATCTACTGTAGTAGATATTGCACTGCCCCATAGGGTTAGAGTGGCACCTTGCACAACTTTCAACTTCTAATGTATCCATTGTCAAATTCCAGCATGTGAACTGAAACAATGCTGTCTTTCCTCATTCTTTTAACATCGCCCGGAACTGAAAGCAAATTTACCTACGTATTTAGTAAACACCTTTACAGGTTTTAAGACAAGTGGTAGAAAACCTTTGTTCCTACCTGAGTAAACATGGAGTCTGTGGCATCCCTAAGCCCCTGTTTCTTCACCGGTGTGATGTTGCACAAAGTAAAAAAAAGTATACAAACCAGCCAATAACAATAGCCCTAACACAGCTTCCTTTTCGACAACAGCTATTGTGTCTAACAGGAATGCAGTGTTGCAGGAAATGAAGCGAATGCCTTTCACAGTTTCTTGCCCATGTCCATATAGAGGATGTTTCCCTCTATTCAAAGCCCGAGAGGGGTTGGGTCAGTTTATAGCAAATAGGCGGACGATGGGAAACAAAAGGAGAGGAGGGGCAAGCAACAAATACTTGAACACAGATTGTTCTGTTCATTCCAAACAAGGATTAAAGTTTCATTTGCTGAACATGCTGATGACAGCAAATGGATTCAGAACAATGTATTACATTGGTCATATGCTACAGAAAAACAGTCAGACGCATTTCCCTCGGATAAGAGATTTCCTAACTTCCTATCTCTGAAAATTAATCAAGGTTTTTCTTTGTTACTTACGAGATACTTCCCAATCTTTTGGCAATTTTAGTTGATCACAGAGGAAGCTTCAAAATTCAATTAAAAAGTCAAATCGTCTCAAAATTATACTGTAATCCCAGTTAAATTTTCCCTTCTGTTCCTAACAATTTTCTCCTTTCCTTCCTGTCTTTCCGACAACATTGGTTCCTACATGCTGCAAGGCACATCTGTTGAACCCTTGAACTCCTGGCTCAAGGTTGACTTTGCACAGAATACCCTTCAGCAGTGTATTCACTTGTAAATTTTGACCAAATCAATTCTTCACTACCTCTCCAAATTTGAACCCTGGTGATCAATGCAAGCTGGTCTCCCAAGTCAATTTCATCCCAGCAATAGAACTTCCGACTTTAACTCTGGACTTACCAATATTGTTTCCTTCCAAGACACCCCTCTTCTAATCTCTGCCACGCCTCTGTAAACTGAATTCCCTCCCTGTCAATTTGCATGCAATTTTGGCTGCTACTCTGAACACAAGTCAATAACTGGTATGATAAAAAAAAACTATACAAACCAGCCAATAACAATTGCCCTAATGCAGAATGCAGATTCTCTTTTCACTCTCAGACTAACCTCCTGTCTCCAATCATGCCATCGCCTCAGACATGTTGTCCCGCCTCTCTCATGCCCACGCTTCCTACTCCCAGCCTTTGAACTTTCCTGATGCTATTCCAAATTTGCATCCTTCCTGAATGAGCCTACAGTTACTCACTAGGCTTCTTTCCGCAGTCTCCAGAGAGCACCAATAGGGTAAACAGGTTGGGAATCTACTCACTGGAATTTGGAAGAATGGAAGGTGATCCCATTGAAACAGATAGGATTATTCCCACATACAAAATTAGTGTGTAAAATTAAAGTGCATGAGATAGGGGGTAGTGTATCGAGATGGATTTAAAAAAACTGGTTGGCAGGTAGGAAACAGAGTAGGAATAAACAGGTTTTTTTTCCAAATGGCAATGTGAGGTTATCCATTTTGGTAGCAAAAAGCAGGAAGATAGATTTACTATCTGAATGGCCGTAAATTAGGAGGGGAATGTGCAATGAGACCTGGGTGTCCTCATACACCAGTCATTGAAGGCAAACATGGAGGTGCAGCAGACAGTAAAAAAAGGCAAATGGTATGTTGGCCTTCATAGCGAGAAGACTCGAGTACAGGGGCAGGGATGTCTTGCTGCAATTATACAGAGTCTTGGTGAGGCCACACTTGAAATATTGTGTGCATTTTGGTCTCCTTATCGGAGGAAGGATTTTTTCTCTCGATGGAGTGCAGAGAAGGTTTACCAGACTGATTCCTAGGATGGCAGGACTGACGTGTGAGGAGAGACTGGTTAGGATTGTATTCACTGGAGTTCAGAAAAATGAGGGGGGAATCTCGTGGAAACATATAAAAATTCTAACAGGACTAGACAGGTGAGATGCAGCAAGCATGTTCCCAATGTGGGGGTGTCCAGAGTAAGAGTTTTAACAACAGCAGGTTAAAGTCCAACAGGTTTATTTGGTAGCAAACACCATTAGGTTCTGGTGTCCAGAACCAGGGAGTTACAGTATGAGGATACAGGGTAGACTGTTTAGGACAGAGATGAGGGGAAATGTCTTCACCCAGAGAGTGATCAGCTTGTGGAATTTGTTACCACTGAAAGTAGTTGAGGCCAAAACATTGTATGTTTTCAAGAAACAATTAGATATAGCTCTTGGGGAGAAGGGGATCAGGCTAATGATCATAATGAATGGATGGCATCAGGTTTGAAGGGCTGAATGGCCTCCTGCTCCTATTTTCTGTTTCCATGTTAAGGAGTGTTGTACCCAGATACTTTTGACTAGTTTGCTTACTCTAAGGTTTTACCCCAGTGTCCTTATTTGCAAGATGGACAAAGGACAAACACAAGTAAAAGTTCAACAAGTTTATTAATAATAACACTATTAACCCTCAAATTACCCACATAAAACAAGAGGGTACTCCAGATTCAAGTATACTACCCGTAAAGATTGGTTGAACTGCAGGCTCGATTCTCTGAGTCCCTCTGGTCCGTCGTCACGAAGGTGAGTCTCGATGGCAGCTTCTTCCTTCCTTCTTCGGTCAGTCTTCCGAATGGGCAAGGCCGTCTCCTTAGTCGAGTCTTCGCTCCTCTGTGTCTCAGTGTGTCCCTTTATCCCCCAGCCTGCTTGCCTTTCCAGAAACCTCTCTGGCTTCCGGCCAATGAGGTTCCAGGAGGGGGTTCCAACACCCAGTGGGTTTCTTAATGTCTGCCTGACAGGACACCAGGGTCTGCCCCCCAGGTGTCCATCTCCATGTGTTGTTGAACTTATCAGATAAGGTATCTACAGGAACTCTTGGTGACAGAAAGTCTGGCCCGATCTGGGCTTCTAACAATAGGCCGATGCATTTCAATGAGGTGCCATGATCTCCTGCTAAGTCTCAAGTAGAGTGTAACGACCTTTGATGGGTGGTTGATGGGTCAGGCACAGACACGTTTGTGTATTTGTATAATTGGCCTGCCTGAGGTTTGACTGTGTTTGATTTCAATATGCCCAATTCTTTAATTTAGGATATCCAATTTTATCAACCTTAAAACTAAGCCCTGTTTATATCACCACAGGAGCTTGGCAGGATAAATACTGAGAGAATGTTTCTCCTCATGGGGGGAGTTTAGGATCAGAGGGCATAGTCTGAGAATAAAAGATAAGGAGGAGTTTCTTCCCTCAGATGGTTGTGTCGTTGCAACTCCTTGACACAGTTGTGGGGGAAGAGCCCTTGTTTATTTGAGGCTGAGATAAATAGATTTTTGATCAGTAACGAATCAGGGTTATGGGGAAACAGTAGAAAAGTGGACATGAAGAATGTCGGATTAGCCATTATCCTATTCAATGGCAAGGACCTGTCTGCCTTTTCACAAAAAGATCAAAAGGAAGCAGAGTAGATCTCCTCATGTCCCAGCCTATATTCAGAATATCTGACTATTTCATTGCTGTTTGTGGCATCTTTCCATACAGGTGACAACAGTTGAAAAGTATTTCACTGGATGTAAAATGTTTTGGGATGTTCTAAGCTTGTGTAAGGAGCTATATAAATGAAAGATCCCTCTTTCCTTTCTCTAGTCCACAGTACTATGGCAATTTGCAGCATGTATATCACAGGCTGGACAAAAAACAAAGGACAGTTCAGACTGAGGTCTCAGTCCATTTCCCCCTGTTCTATATGGCCAACAGATGGTTACTTTTCTTCAGCTATTAAAAGGAATGCCACCCATTTCTAAAGGAGTGATGAAATGTACAAACAAGGAAGCAATAGAATTTGCATTCGTATAGCACATTCCAACATCACTGGAATGTCCCAAAACGTTTTGCAATATATTACTTTTTGAAGTTTAGTTACTGCTGTAATATGAAGCAACACAACGGTCAATTTAACCACAGCAAGGATTCAGATATGGCAAAAGAGGTCAGGTGATCTTTCGCATCCATTTGAAAAGGCAACTGGGTTTCCGCTCATCTCTCATCTGAATGACAACACCTCTGTCAAATGTAGTTCTTCCATAATACTACACTGAAATACATTCTAAACCATACACTCAAATCTAGATATTATAATTCTTTACCCGAGGGAGAGGTTTAACTTCTTTGTTGCAGGTGTCAAAAATACAGGGAGACCTCCCATTTTCAGGCCACCCTCCCTGAAGATTATGAAGCAATACTAATATGAAGCAGTACTAATGTGACAGCAGCCCAACAAAAACCACTCCTCTCAATTTTTGTTCAGCACATGCCTGAGCCTTGGAACACAGCAAGAGTGGAGAAATCGAACATACATTCCACAGCACTGCGCAAGTTACAGCTCTTAATCATTCACAAGCCCTTTTCACTGTACATTATTAAATAATTCATCTCTTTTCCCATCAGGTAGGTTTCTCAGGTTTACCCAGTGCATGCGCAAAGTAATTCTAGTAACTTTAATATTTATTGAGTTGAGCATTGCCCAAGTGTTGCCAAGCGAGTTGATATGAAAGCTCGTTTTGGGTACTAGCTGTTTGAGGTGCACACATTAAATACTTGTGACAATGCTCAATAGTGTAATCAAACATGAAGCCACCAGTGCATGTCTCACCAAATGAGTTTTCATAATCTGCTTTGATGTTACATTTATTTACCCTACAGCACTTCCATCACTACAAAGCTAAATTAGTTTCTGTCAGTACTACACATAATTTACAGAAACAGGTCGCTCAGTCCAAAGGGTGTTGGTTTATATGCTCCACACGAGTTTCCTCCCACTTTATTTCAACAACCCTACCAGCATTTCCTTCTCTTTCTTTCCCCCTCTTATTTACCTCATTTCCTCTTAAGTGCATCTATGTGATTTGCCCAAGTATTCCTGGTGATAAGAGGTTCCACATTCTAACCACTCACTCAGGGTAAAAGACATTTCTACTGAATTCCTTAGAAAATAATAAATCCAATATTTAATGGCTTAAGCTTTGGCTCTTCAAATCAAATCAACCCACCTCAATTTTAAAACCCCTGATTAGGTAACCCTTCAGTCTTCTCTAGGGAAAGAGCTCCAGCCTGTTTCCTAATGGTTAGAACCTTTCACTTCCGAATCAACCTCGTAAAAGGGAAAGTTGTGAAGGGTTGTAGTGTGGTGTTTTCTCCACACCCTCCAACAACTCCTGGAAAATTAGAATCTGGTACATGAATGTTGGCCCTTGGCAAAAAGGTTGCCCGCCAGAAATTAAAGTGGTAAATTGCACCTTCAAACAACCCCAGATGCACAAGTGTGCACACAGGCTCAATATTACTGCCAGCAGTCCTTAGGGGTCCATTCCATAGCGTCAATAGAATGGGATCACTGAACTGGAAGTCAAGATGAACTGAACTGCTCGCTTCTATTTGAAGAGTTTCCTTTAATTAAAATTGAGTATAGACATTATACTACATTTTTCTCTCCTGCAACATACTTTCCTTTTGCTCATTATGCTATGAAAGTGGTGCAATGGAGTAGAACTTTCCGTGGTTTGGCAATCACTTTGGACTGGGGCTCTATATCGCCCAGACTTCCAAACTGGGCCTGCTGAGAAATGAGGAGTGTAGCTGCTCCTGGAGGCTTTCAGTGCAGTGTCAAAGTATCAGAACTTTTACGGCACTAACTGCTGAAATTTGGTATGTTTAAATGCCTCTTTGCTGAAGTGTCATTTTGACAAACTGGGAAAGAGGATTAGTATGTACGGTGAGTGCATGAATGGTTTAGGTGAGTCAGGGAGGTAGAGTAGTGGCTGGTGGTGGGGAAGAGAGAGAGAAGTGGGTGCTGGGGGGTAGTCGGTTGGACCGCTGAGAGAGTCAGAATCATCCGAAGTCTCCAATTTAAGTCAGAGTTTCAGAGGGTTCCAGACGCAGGGTCATTGCCCAACAGAATTCCTGAGTAGCCCTTACGTGGGGACTTCCGAAGGGTTTCACTGTGCACCTCCTGGATACCTCCAGGGTACAACCTTCTGGGAACAGAAGATCTGGTTCACACAGAGACATGGTTCTTTTGGTAGAGGTGACTCTTTGGTGCCTTGCCCAAGTGGCTACTTTTCAATGTAAACTCAACAGGGAATGCCAAAAGGCATTTTGGCCAAAATAACCAAGTTTGATTAATGCCTGCACACATGGGGGATTTCACCATGGACCACTGGATAACAACCAAGAGCTAGAATCCTTTATAAATTCTTCTTTCACAGCCTGGGAGTGTTAACAATAACTCAGCTACTGCTGGGATTAGCTAACTGAAACCTCAGAATTTGGCCACACAGACCAGGGATTAGACTTGGGACTTTGCTTATCTGTAAAGTCAATGCCACATCAAGTAGTACATTTAACCACTTAGCAATTAAATAGCCTTGTATGTACGTATTTCACTGCCATTCATCTTTTCTGTAGGAGTCTGGCATACTCATCTTGGACTCTGGTGAAAAATATCAACAATAACCATAGTTACTTGGCATAAATCTCAATGTGGCTTTCTAACCAATAAAGAGTGCTACCAGAAAAGGAACTCCAGGTGATTTTTTCTATTCTCCTTCCTACTAATAAATCACTTTAGTTTCAGAAAAAAAAAATCACTTTAGCTCGACACTAGATCTAAATATTCAATTGGAGTTAGGGGAGTGGAATTTACAACTGGGAGTTGCACTGGAACTTGTGCCTCTATGATCTTTTTCCACACCAACATACTGATAGGCTGTTGCTCCTCTAAATAAAATAATAATGAATGTACTTCACCCTACACAACCCCTCCCATTTCTTATCTACACGCTACTGCTTGACTACATCACCTGAAGGTAGTGCGTGTTGCTACATGTACACTGACAACACCCAGCTCTACATCATTACTTATCTCCACTCCTCCAATGTTGACAAATTGTCAGACATCCAATACTGCATGGGCAAAGATTTCTTCTCATTAAATGTTGTGAAGACTGAAACCACCATTTTCGGTCCCCACTCTAAACGCAGTCCCCTAGCTACTGACTCCATCCCTCTCCCTGGCAACTGTCCAAGATAAACATCACATTTGATCCCAAAATGAGCTTCCGATCTCATATTTACACCAGTATGAAAGCTGCTATTCCAAACCTCTGAACATTGCTGACTTCACCCCTGCCTCAGCTAATCTGCTGCTGGAATCCTCATTCATCCCTTTGTTACCTCTAGACTTGATCTGAATGCACTCCTGGCAGGTCTTCCACACTCACTCTCTGTAAACTTGTCTCTTGTCTGTGTCTTAACTCAGACCAAGTCCTGTTCACCAATCACGCACCTTTTGTGCTCACTGACTTACAATGGCTCTAGTCAAGCAATGCCTGGATTTTAAAATTCTCAGCTTTGTTTTCAAATCCCTCCATGGCCTCACCCACCCCCATCTCTGTTACTGCCTCAGATGGATGCACTCTTCTAATTCCGGCCTATTGAGCATCCCAGATTTTAAACATCCCACCATTGGTGGCTGCGCCTTCAGTTGCCTAGGTCCTAGGCCTCTGGAATTCCCCTCCTATGAAACTGCATCGTGACCTCTCGTGCAACCTTTAAGATTCACCTTAAAACCTACTCATTGGATAAACTGTTGGTCATCTGGCTGAATCTCTGTTTATGCGGTTCAGTGTAACACTTTGTTTTATAATACTCCTGTGAAGTGTCTTGGGATGTTGTTTTGTTACATTAAAAAAGGTATATAAATATATATTGTTGTTGAGAGCAAACCTTCTTTGATAAATAAACTCCATCAGGCTAGATCAACAAGTTGATTTTTTCCCCCAGGGACTATCATCTACAGAAAAGTAAGTAAATCCCATTCTTTTGTGGAAGCAGATCAGTCACTCTAGCTCTGGACGCATTCTTCATTATTGATCAAGTTGCCTCTTCCTCATCAGATTCCCTCAAATTGTTTTTGACAAATTTCTAAAATCCATCTGGGTTGGAACAGCATCACTGCTGTAACAAAAAAATTCCACTTCCGAACCACAACAATGCAATGGGTAATATTTAATTTGCTGTGATCCAACCTGACAACTAATAGGTAGATAGTTAGATCCATAGAAATTAACTACAAAAAGATGCCATTTGGTCCATAATTGCTTTGATACTGATAGGTCACTACCTGGAGCCAGCTTCTCTATTCCCTTACCCATTCCCCTATCCTTTTGTATTCTTCCTCGTCAAATACCTATCCAATTTCTTTTTATTTTGCTCTGTATCTTAAATGACCTTTACAGAATGCATTTCACGTCCTAATAAATCATGCGGCGATGGTTAGATTCTCTCGTTGGAACTGGTCATGACACTTGGTGCAAATGTTACTTCACTGTGAAAAATCTAACTTTTTCTAATGTTAACTGAGTCTATGCCTCCATGCTACTGATTCACCAAATAGTGGAACCATACGTCACTACCCACCCCCAAAATCTTCCAAAACCTTGAAAATGACAGATACCAACTGACCTTTCCTATCCCAACTAAATCAAACCTCAATTTTTTTCAAAGCTCTTCTTCTTACCTCTCATTCTTTTGATATAATTTTAGTGAATCTTAATTGTAATCTTTCCACGTCTCCAGTATTCTTCATTTAATGAATGACTAGAACTGCACGCAAGTCCAACTCCTAATCAATTGCATGTACACATTTGTTTGCATTTCAGGGTAGTGTCCTATGCCCATCCATCTTTAGCTGCTTCATCAATTACCTTCCTTCCATCATAAGGTCAGAAGTGGGGATGTACACTGATGATTACACAATGTGTAATGACTCCTCAGTTACTGAAGCCATCCATGTCCATATTCTTAGGCAGCAACACCTGGGCAATGTCCAGGCTTGGGCTGATAAATGGAAAGTAACATTTGCACCAAGTGTCATGACCAGTTCCAACAAGAGAATATCTAACCATCGCCGCTTGACGTTCAATGGCGTTACCATTGCTGAATTCCCCACTATCAACATCCCAAGAGTTAACATTGACTTGAAATTGAACTGGACCAGCTGTATAAATACCCTGGCTATAAGAGGTCTGTAGCGAGTAACTCACCTCCTTACTCCCTAAAGCCTAGCCACTGTCTATCTCCACTTTTCTGGATGAGTGCAGCTCCAACAACACTGAAGAAGCTTGATACCATCCTTGATTGGCATCCCATCCACCACTTTACACATTCACTCCCTACATCACTGAAGCAGTGATAGCACTGTATGTCATATGCAAGATGCACTTCAATTCACCAAAGAACCTTCCAAAACCGCGACCTCTCCCACTTAGATGAACCAGGGCAAGCAGGTGCATGGGAACACCACCACCTGCAAATTCCCCTCCAAGCCACACACCATCCTGACTTGGAGCTTTCTCACCGTTCCTTCATTGTTGCATCACAATCTTGAAACTACCTTCCTAACTGTACTGTGGGTGTACCTACATAAAATGGATTGCAGTGATTCCAAGATGGGGGCTCACCGATCGCCGTCTCAAGGGTGATGTGAAGATGTGCAATAAATTCTGGCCTAGCCCGTGATACCTGCATCCCACAAAGGAATACATTTTTAAAAATTAAATGCACCCCTATAAATTCCACCTGCCCTATAGCCTTTTCCATATAAGCTCCCACCACTGTGGACGGCACAGTGGCACAGTGGTTAGCACTGCTGCCTCACAGTGCCAGGGACCTGGGTTTGATTCCTGGCTTGGGTCACTGTCTGTGTGAAGTTTGCACTTTCTCTCTCTCCATGTCTGTGTGGGTCTCCTCTGGGTGCTCCGGTTTCCTCCCAAGGTCCAAAGATGTGTGAGTTCCATGGATTGGCTATGATAAATTGTCCATTAGTGTCAGGGGGATTAGCAGGGTAAGTATATGGCGTTACAGGGATAGGCCCTGGGTTGGATTGTTGTTGGTGCAGGCTTGATGGGCCAAATGGCCTCCTTCTGTTCTGTGGGGATTCTATAATTCTTTAAAAGCTCTGTGTATCGTAGGAAGCCTGGTATAGCTCAGTCCCATTATTACATCTGCTACAACCATAAAACTCAAGACAAGTTTCTTCCACAATTTATTTCCCACTATTTGGAAGTTTAGAATGTATTTCCAGTCTGCTAACAAATCATCGTATAGACCATTAATAAAAGACCTTTCTTTTCTGTCTGTAGTAGGTCAAGTGGAGAATGTTACAGTTAGAGCCTATCTTAGGAATAATGTTTTTTGTATACCAAGATCTCGATTAACTTGGAGAAAGATGAGTAGCAATCTACAATAAAAATACTTAACTGGAGGATGGATAATTTCAGGTAAACTGAAGTCAAAGATCAGCAGGCAAAAGGCTTATGGAGCAATTGCAACTTTTAACAGGGAGATGGTTTGGACACAGTCTAGATACATTCCTGGAAGGTGAAAAGGACAGCAAAACAGCAGAGCTCACTGGATAACAGAGGAGTTAGCGGTTAGGATGAAACTGAAATCGGTGTTTGACAATGTCATTTTGATAAGACCAGGAAAAATCAGTTTTCATTTCCTGCACCTCGTGGTGCACAAGACCGGAACTCATCTGATTCCATTGCGAGTTTTTTCCTGGAACAGTTTGCTAGCCTGTCACCACAGACTTTAGTTTGAGGTCAGAGATCAAGCATCTCTGACCAGGAGTCTCTCCCACGCTTACTGCCAGCCATTGGGGAGGCGATGGCCTAGTGGTATTAATCCAGAAACTCAGCTAATGTCTTGGGAATCTGGGTTCGAATCCCACCACGGCAGATGGTGGAATTTGAATTAAAAATATATCTGGAATTAAGAATCTACTAATGACCATGAAACCATTGTCAATTGATTCACTAATGTCCTTTAGGGACGAAAAACTGCTGTCCTTGCCCGGTCGGGCCTACATGTGATTCCAGAGCCACAATAATGTGGTTGACTCTCAACTGCCCTCTGAAATGGTCCAGGAAGCCACTCAGGCAATTAGGGATGGGCAATAAATGCTGGCCAGCCAGCGACGCCCATGTCCCATCTATGAAGTAAAAAAAAAATTAAAATCAGAAGAATTGACACTCAACTTCTTGGCCACGTTATAAATGCACCTTCCTTGGCCATCAAGTCCTGCAGTGGGACTTGAACCTGAGCTTCTGGATTAGAGGCAGGGATGCTACCCACTGCGTCAAAAGACATCAGGGAAAATCAGACCTAATAAAGTATAGAGGAGAAGTGAAAAAGGAAATAAGAGGGACAAAGATACAATGCAGAAATAGGTTGATGGCTAACGTGAAATGGAATCCAAAGGTTTATGATAATTATTCATTAGTAAAGGAGTTATCATACGAATGATGGGGCCAATTAGGGAACAAAGAGGACATCTATTGGTTGAGGCAGAAAGCATGGCAGTGTTGTGGGAAAAGTACAACTCGGAGTCAGACTTAAAGATTCAACACACAGTTTTATCGGATAAAGCTTTGGAAGAAGCGCTGGGCTCTCTACAGTGCACACAGTCACCATCTTAACTTTACAATGGCAGTTGAGCATCTTTATACTTTTCAAATAATAGACAAGTGCGGACATTAGCCGTTAGCACATCGTTATACAAATAATAGACAAGGACGGACATTGACAGTTAACACATCGTTGTACATGGAGTAGATACATTTAGGTCCCCCATCAATGACTGATCTCATTATCAAAGCTCTTTGTTTTGGGTTCTGCTTTATCTCAAGCTAAGGTGCCTCCAGGTCTGATCTGTTTCCTGCAGCAATTTAAACACTAACAGGTTTTAACTCTTTGTGTAATGTCTGTGCCCAAGTCAGCACATCCTAATGTCTTTCCCAGAGTCCATTTTGTGCCAGATAACCATTTTGTGTCAGGTAACCATTTTGTGTCCTTTAATTTTGATTTTACTCCAACAGCAGAGATACTAAATGAGTATGTTACACCAATGTTGGGGGCTTTGCCAAAGCTTTGGTAAACAAGAAGGTAGCTGGGAAGCTTGATAAAATAAAAATAGAGCAAAGTGGTTAGAAAGGCTGGTGGTACTTCAATTGGATAAGTTACCCTGTCTGAATGGAATTCACTGTGGGCTGCTGAGGCAAGAAAGAATAGAAATTGCAGAGATGCTGGTTACAATCTTCCAATCCTCATTAGATGCAGAAGTGGTCCTAAAGGTCTGAACAACTTCAAATGTTACAACCTTGTTCAAAAATAGGGATGAGGGCTAAACTTGGCAATTACAGACCAGTCAATTTAATGTCAGCAGTGGAAACAAATTTGAGAAACAATACTGTGGGAGAAAACAAAATATGGACTAATAATGGAGAGTCAGCACAGATTTCTTAGGAAGAAAATCCCGTTTGACTAACTTTGATTGAATCTTTTGACAAGATAACAAAGGGTGAATTAAGTCAATGCTTTGATTGTGTATGTGGACTTGGAAAGGTGCACACTCTGACAAAATTAAAGCCTGTGGGATAAAAGGAGCAGTGGCAGAATGGATACACAATTGGCTAAGGAAAAGAAAACAGTTGTGATGAATGATTATTTCTTGAACTAGGAGGTGGTGTACAGTAGTGTTCACCAAAGGTTCAGTACTGGGACCACCGAGGTTTTTGATATCGGTTAATAACTTGGACTTGTGGACACAGGGCACAATTTCAAAATTCACAGATGACACAAAAAGACAGTAATTAATTCAAGAGGCTAGAGGCAGGTTGATGGAATGAGCAGGCATATGGCAGATGAATTCCACACCAGTATATTTACTAAGAACAGAAAATGCTGGCTAAACTCAGCAAGTCTGACAACATCTGTGGACAGAAACAGAGTTAACCTTTTGGATCTAAATTACCCTGCTGTCGAAGGGCATTTGGATCCGAAAAGTTCTCGGTTTCTCTCCACAGATGCTGCCAGACCTGTTGATGTAATCCAGCATTTTCTGTTTTTATTTCAGATTTCCAGCATTCAGCACAGTATTTTGCTTTTAACCAATATATGTGATACGATACATTTTGGTAGGAAAAATGTTGAGCAATTGAGGGGATACCAAGAAGAGAGAGACCTGGGGGGTCTTTGTACACAAGTCTTTGAAGTGGACAGGACAGGTTAACAAAGTCATTAATAAGGTATACAAAATCCTTGAATTTATAAATTGATGTATAGAGTGCAAAAGCAAGAACTTGCTTTGAACCTATATAAATCACTAGTTTGGCCCTAGCAAGAGTATTGTGTCCAATTCGAAGCAACACACTTGAGGAAGGGATTTGGAGAGAGTACAAAAGAGACTTACTAGAATGGTCCCAGGAAGGAAGGATTACAGTTATATGGATAGACTGGAGCGCTTTGGAAGCTTATCTCAAAGCAGAAAAAGATTAATAGGAGATTTAATGGAGGTGTTTAAAATCATGAAGGTTTTGAAAGAATATAAGAGGGAAAACTTTATTATGCAATGAGTGGTTAGGATTTGGAATGCCCGATAGGATGGTGGATATAGATTCAAAAGACACCTCAAGGAGGAAATTAGATAACTACTTGAATGAGACAAAATTGCAAGGATATGGAGAAAGATCAGGCAAGTGAGATTGACAGGATTGCTCTTTGAAAGTTTTGGCACAGACTCAATGGCCCCCATTTGTGCAATACAATTCTACTGTTCCATAATTTTGACTCAATTAGAAAGGTCACACCACTTTCATTTTCATTCTTGCTCTCCGTGAAAAGTATAAAAGTTGGGGATATTTAGTTCTCAATCCTGACATCCAATTAAAGCCATGTTTCCACTAAAATATTAAATATAATCTCCCTCCATTTTAGTTGTTGCCTTGAGTTTTAGCACATTACGTTTAGTGTTTGAAGAAGGGAAAGGGTTAATGTTTTTTTTGTACTCAATGTATTTTGTACCTAAAAGGTTGAACTTTGTACCTGGAATGTATCATAAACATAACCCTTCCTTATGGCTAGTCTCCCCTTTGTTTAAATTGCTCCTGGTAGTAGTATAAGCCATTTGTTCATGTCTTTCATCTTTAACTTTTAGTAGCACAAGCCATTTGTTCTTGGTTCCCTCGCTTGTTTATATCGTTCTGATAAAACAGACAGTTAAATATAGATGTTGGGTGGTAAGTCTTTCTTTCCCGTAGGCTTGTCTATGATTTAAACAAAGGAAGCAGCTACCAAATGGTAGAGTGCGAGAATGGCCGTTTGAAGGAGGACTCCCACTGGGACAGCTGCAATCGTACACAGTCACTTCAAAGGAAAAGCTGCGGGAAGAGCAGGGGACCAGAGGTGGCACCTTGACTTCAACAGTTAAAGGAACTATAATTTACGATCAAGAACTGTTAACTGGACTTTGCTTCATGACTTGTATTGGGAACCCTGATGTATAAAGGTCCACGCTTCTTGTGTTCAGAGAGAACTTTGGCTTCCGCTTTCAAGGGGTCAGGTTCTCCCTCAAGCTTGTGAGAATAAAGCCTGACTGTATTTTGACTCATACCAGCCTCAAGGAGGTATATTTACCGACTTCAGTGTTCCATACAAATAACACAACTCTGACCCTTTCCCATCAGTGCTCACTTTTCATTTATTTACTTAAATACTTTACTATTTACCTCAAAGTATAACTCTAAGCCAACCTTCCCAGTTTATTTATTTGGAGTGATTTGAAGAATCACAATAATCATTCAGAAGTGCAGTACTGAGGTACAGCTGCACTGTTGAAGGTGCCAGAATTGGGCATTAAACTAGCACCCCATTTGCCTGGACAAAGTGGCCTAAGTTTCCAGCTTGAACCTCCAATCTCCTATAATTCTTCTTGCTGGGCAGAATATTATATGAAGTCCTTGGATTAGCCAGTGCCATTGGATTCAATTCCTCAACAGTGCGTGCAATGTTATTGTATTATACTCCTAACAGGTCAGAATTACAATCTATTAAAAGGGAACATTTACTTCCCTAAACAAAGTCATCCTTGTGACTGATGGTGAACAGGTATGTGTCGGAACAATCTGATAAAGGCCTAGTTTGACAGTGATGTCTTTCAGGATTCAGTCTGACAAGTGATGGTACTAACAATCCCACACTTGGTGGTGGATATGGAGGTCTTGACCCAAATTACCTTCTGTGCCCTAGATTCCTTCAGAGATCAAAACGATGCCCACATGGAGGCGTAGTTCATCATTTGGGGCTGGAGTGACAGCAAGTGCTGATCAGCAGCAGGATTTTTCAATGAAGCCATTAGACTTCATGGTATATGGAATCCTAGAGTCACCTTGTTAGTGGCACAAGATATACCCAGTGGCATACATAGGTGAGGCTAGGTGCTGCTTGATATATATGACTCCCAAGTACAATAAAATCAGCTGTTGCTGGACTTGTTTTTGTAAAAATGTTCCTAACGTGGACACCAATTCCCAAATGTTGGTTAAGAGACCGATGCAAGATTAGTTTGGCTGAGTGTGCTCAACTCTTGCCTAAATGGGATATTTGAGTCATTGCTGAGGAGTTTAAAAAGAGAAAAAATTTCAGGTGGACCCAAGTGATTGCTGATTTCATAGGGACGAATCAACCATATCTCACAGCACTGAAATCAGCATGGGTAAGATGGCAGGCTCCCTCGCCTGAAAGAAGTTAGCGGTCCAGTTGGATTGTAGCTTTCATAGCTATTGAATCCACGAGTTACTAGAGATAACCTTCAAACCAGTCAGCAACTGATGAGCTTCCCCACACTCTCCCAGAAGATGCACTGAATAAAGGTATTCCCTGGTCCGCTGCCAGGTAAGGCAGGCCAGCCAGTTCCATGCTCAATTCAGCTGCAGTAACAACAGCAAAAAAGCGGCATCTCGGCCTTTTGGCTAAGATGCAAATGAGATCAAGCCTTGGAGAAGGAAGACCTGCGCCTCCTCCAATCAGCTTGGCTCATGTAGATCAGGCCCAAGACAGGGTAAAGGGTCGCATGCCCTGTCTTGTCAGCCTGGATCGGAAATGTCTCAACTTGTTGAGACTCTGAACTGGACTTGATTTGATTGAATTGGAAAAGTATATTAAAAAAAACAACAGCTGGGTTATTCATTCATTTGAAGCTCTATACCTGTAGACCAGATCACTATCCGCTTTACTCCATTGAAGCATTAACTCCAAGGTTCTCACCATGATCATTATTTTGCTAGAAGATGCATGAAAATTGGGTGCAAACAGGGAGGAGCTCAGTTGTGACAGCCTCAATCTGAGCTGACCCCCAACATTGAGCATTGAGGCTCACACAAAGGTAGCAGAGGGCTACGACTGTCTTGCATGAAGCTGTAGACCAGGATGAACTAGCACCTTCCAGAGAGGAAGAGGAAAACAAAATGGAGCTATTTCCTTTTGTGCAATGCAGTTGCAGTGTAGATAAAAAATGACGGAGCTTTACTGAAGTAAACACATGAACAGCTGTTTACGATCTAGTCTGTGGTACAAACCTCAGTTTGATCATCGAGCCCCTACTGCCTTCACATACTGGGCTGGATTGACAGCATGCAAATGTGAGCTGAAATAATGTTTATCTTGGTGAGCTACAAACAAACTAATCTGTAATAAAAGGTCAACATTTCCTTGGTAAACGTTTGGATTGGTCTAAGTTCATGCAGCGTAGGATTTCATGCCAGATGTGGCTTCATGCACAAATACCTTCATTCCAATCTTCTGACTAGATTAACAGCAGGAACTTGTAAATCCATTCCCAGTGCACAAGATGTTTCGATGAGAACATCCACTGCAAGGAAATGCAGCATCATCTTTTTTTAAAAAAAACGCTCTGTTGATTGTTATAATTTCAATCAGGAATTCATAGCTTCCCAAATAGAGACGCCTGCTTTTAAACAATCCTTCCACTCAGCACTTTCCAGTGTAGTGGGGCCTATCAGTCTGCCACAAAGTTTCTAACCTGACAGAGGGGAATTCAAACAGTGCAACTTCATGCCAGTTTTTTGTTACAATCCCTACGGGGAAAACTGTAAAGCAAAATAACTACATTTACCCAAATAATAACATTACCAACAAGATTTCACTTCTTGTAGCTTCTACTTTAATATAAAATCAGAACCAATGCAAAACAAACCTGAATTAACGAGCAAATGACTTCAAATCAAAAGGTAAATTTCATTCTAAATAGTCACTACAATAAAATGGAATTAGTGATCCAGATGGATTTTTACAATAATTGACAATGATTTCATGTTCATCATTACCGAGACAAGTTTTTTAAAAAAAAATCCAAATTTAATAATTTAAATTCTACCATCTGCCATGGTGGGCTTTGAACTTGTGCCTCTGGATGATTGACTCCAGTGACATTTCCGTGACTCCATCACCTTATCCGTAACAAAGATACTGCTTACACAACCGCAAGCATTTCCCTTCAACATGCATGGCATTTCGTAGCTACACAATTTCACAATACGCTATTCTTCATTCGAGCAGGGTAGGAATCCTATTCAACAACTCACCACAGAGTTTTATGGGTGATGCGCGATAAATCACACAGGAGGCAGGACGTACCTGGGAAATAAAGGCTTTTATTGCCAACAATAACAGAGCCAGTATATACAATATACAATCCCAGACTAAAGGGTCACCAGGCAGAGCAGTGACCTTTATACCTCTCCCAGGAGGCGGAGCCAACTGGGGTGTACCATAGGACTATATTAACAGGTAGAACAGCCCAACCCTAACCCCAACAGTAACATATCTACAGACTCATAGTACTGGCCAGACCATGGCTCAGCACTACCTGGTGGTAACCAACAATGGTTCACCACATTCACCCCTCCTTTTAAAACAAAGGCCGGCGGGGCACAAAACACAGAACAACTGTTCATCTGTCTAGAAGTTCAAGCGGTCTGGGGGACCGCACCGTCGCTGTGACCTCCTCAACACCAGCGATGACACCGGTTCAGGCAATCGCGGTGACGTTCTCTCCAAGGCGGTGTCCAGCGACTCCTCCAGTTCCTCACGGGCCGGTAGGCCCCGAGGTGGTGACAATCCGCTGAACTCGGGCACGCCTTGAAGTGGCGACCATCTCCTGGACTCAGGCAAGCTGTACACGGGAGTAAGAGGGTTAAGTGGTGGTCCCGATACTGCCCGCGCTGTGTCAGGAGGGGAGATAATGGTTGGGGGGTCCCTAACTGGGGGTGTGGGAGCGACAGGGGTTTCCAAGCCCCCTGCTGGCGCCAGATCTCGAATCGAGACAGTGTCCTCTCGCCCGTCAGGATATGCCACGTAGGCATACTGAGGGTTGGCGTGGAGGAGATGGACCTGTTCAACCAAAGGGTCGGACTTGCGGGTCCTAACATGCCACCGCAGGAGGACAGGTCCTGAGTACGTCAACCAAGACGGTAATGAGGTCCCAGAGGAAGACTTCCTAGGGAATGAAAACATTCTCTCATGAGGAGTAGCGTTGGTTGCCGTACATAGGAGTGAGCGTATGGAGTGGAGCGCATCAGGGAGTACCTCTTGCCAACGGGAGACTGGAAGACCTTTAGACCTCAACGTCAGTAAGACAGCCTTCCAGACTGTAGCATTCTCTCGTTCAACCTGTCCGTTACCCCTTGGGTTGTAGCTCGTGGTTCTACTAGAGGCAATCCCATATGAGAGCAGGTATTGCCTCAAGTCGTCGCTCATGAACGACGAGCCCCTATCGCTGTGGATATAACAGGGGTAACCGAACAGGGTGAAAAGATCACGTAATGCCTTGATAACCGTGGCAGCGGTCATATCAGAACAGGGAATGACAAAAGGGAATCGTGAGTACTCATCAATCACATTGAGGAAGTACACGTTCCGATCTGTCGAGGGAAGGGGGCCCTTAAAGTCCACACTCAGTCTTTCGAAAAGACGAGTGGCCTTAATGAGGTGTGCCCTGTCAGGTTGGTAGAAGTGCGGTTTGCATTCCGCGCATACTCGGCAGCTTCTGGTTATGGACCTGACATCCTCCACCGAGTAGGGTAGATTCCGGGCCTTTATGAAGTGGAAGAGCCGAGTGACCCCCGGGTGGCAGAGGTCATTGTGGAGAGCCTGTAATCGATTCTCCTGCACACTAGCGCATGTTCCACGCGACAGGGTGTCCGAGGGCTCGTTGAGCTTCCCTGGACGGTACATGATATCATAATTGTAGGTGGAGAGTTTGATTCTCCACCTCAAAATTTTATCATTCTTGATCTTACCCCGTAACGTGTTGTTGAACATGAATGCCACGGACCGCTGGTCCGTGAGCAGAGTGAACCGTTTTCCCGCCAAGTAATGGCGCCAATGCCGAACGGCCTCCACAATGGCCTGGGCCTCCTTTTCCACCGCCGAATGTAGGATTTCAGGGCCTTGGAGGCTGCGAGAGAAAAAGGCGACGGGCCTGCCCGCCTGGTTAAGTGTGGCGGCCAGGGCGAAATCAGATGCATCACTCTCCACCTGGAAGGGGATGGACTCATCGATAGCGTGCATCGTGGCTTTCGCGATGTCGGCTTTTATTCTTGCAAAGGCTAAGCGAGCCTCTGTTGTTAGGGGAAAGGAGGTAGACTTGATGAGCGGACGGGCTTTGTCCGCGTAATTGGGAACCCACTGTGCATAGTATGAGAAGAAGCCTAAACATCTTCTCAGTGCTCTGATGCTAGTGGGCAGGGGGAGTTCGAGGAGGGGACGCATACGGTCTGGATCAGGGCCAAGGACCCCGTTTTCCACCACATATCCGAGGATAGCTAGGCGGCGCGTGCGAAATACACACTTCTCCCTGTTGTAGGTCAGATTCAGGCGAGATGCAGTGCGTAAGAATCTAAGAAGGTTGGCATCGTGGTCCTGCTGGTCATGGCCGCAGATGGTGACGTTATCCAGGTACGGGAAGGTAGCCCGCAGCCCGTTCTGGTCCACCATTCGGTCCATAGCATGCTGGAAGACCGAGACCCCATTCATGACACCAAAAGGAACCCTTAAAAAGTGGTACAGGCGACCATCCGCCTCAAAGGCCGTGTATTGTCGGTCCTCTGGGCGAATGGGGAGCTGGTGGTAAGCAGATTTTAAGTCGATGGTGGAGAACACCCAGTACTGCGCAATCTGGTTGACCAAGTCAGATATATGCGCGGGAGGGGATACGCATCCAGCTGCGTGTATCTGTTAATGGTCTGACTATAGTCTATGACCATCCGGGGTTTGTTCCCATTCTGAACCACCACGACTTGCGCTCTCCAAGGACTAGCACTAGGTTGGATGATCCCTTCCTTGAGGAGCCGCTGAACTTCAGATCGAATGAAGATCCGATCCTCAGCGCTGTAATGCCTGCTCTTTGTTGCGATGGGCTTGCAGCCTGGCACGAGATTCTAGAATAGGGAGGGTGTGGTAATCCTGAGCGTTGAGAGACTACATGTGGAGCGCGTTGGGCAATTTAGAGGCTGCGGATCTCCCACTGAAAGCGGAGGGAGTGGCCCATCGTACTACAGGGTTACACTCTTCAGGTGGACCATAAAATCTAGTCCTAGGAGTATCGGCGCGCAAAGGTGCGGTAACACAAGGAGCCTGAAGTTCTCATAAACCGTGCCCTGCACCGTCAGATTGACCACGCAGCTCCCTAGCATGGTGACAGACCGGGACCTGACGCCATCGAAATTGTCTGCTTGACAGTCCGAATCTGGAGACCACACCGCTTCACGGTGTCAGGATGAATGAAGCTCTCCGTGCTCCCGCTGTCAAACAAACAATAAATCTGGCGTCTGTTTACCTGTATGTCCATCATGGACTTGTCGAGTCTGTGAGGCTTGGCCTGGTCCAGGATGATCGACGCCACCGTTGGTTCGTGGGTGCAACTGCAGGCAGCTGAGATGGTTGATGACGACCCCTGTTGGTCATTCACGGTCGGTGCCGACCAAAATGGCTGCCCCCATAGGTCGCACGTGGACGATGGCGCCAAAACCTGCGGCCCCTGCAGGTCGCACATGTCTTGCGACTCCGTCGTTCGGAATGGCGACGTCCTGGAATCGAACGTGGTAGAAGACCTTGAAGACGCAGAAGACAAGGAGGCCGGCTCCGGGGAGTCACACACCGCACTGCTGTTTTTGGATGGAGGTTTGGTCCGGCATACTTTGGAATAATGTCCCATCTTGCCGCAGGCGGAGCACAACACCGCTTTAGCTGGACATCGCTGCCGAGGGTGTTTCACCCCCCCACAGAAGTAACACCGCAGGCCACCTGGAGCTGCTGCCGTCGTCAGGTCCGAGGCTGGAAACGCAATCGCGCAGTTTTTCGGTCCCGCTGAATAAAGTGGAGTCTGCGGCTGCCCCTGCCACGCTGTCTCCACGCGGTCGTCGGGGTACATCTCCAGACTTTTGGAGGCCGTTTCTAGAGCGTCAGCTAACTCTATGGTTTTAGTGAGATCGAGGTTACCTTGCTCCAACAGCCGAAGGCCGATTCCCGCCACAAACGCATCTTGAACTAAGTCGCTCATGTACTGGGCTGCCGACACTGACTTGCAGTTGCACGCTCTGGCTAGCTGCTGAAGTTCACACGCGTACTGTTCCGTCGTTTCGCCGGGCTGCCGCTGTCGAGTGGCTAGAAGGTGTCGAGCATGGATCTCATTCGGCGGTTTGTTGTATCGCTTTTTGAGAAGCTCGAGGGCCCCTTTGTAGTCGGGGGCCTCACGGATCGCTAAGTATACAGCGTCACTTACCCTCGCGTGGAGGACCCGGAGTCTGTCGGCGTCGTCGGTGACCGCTGTGGAGGCGTCGAGGTAATCTTGGAAACACTTCAACCAGTGGTCGAAAGTGTTCGATGCTCCCGCTGCACGTGGGTCCAACGTAAGCCGTTCGGGTTTAAGCATTTGCTCCATGTTTTCTTTTGTTTTAAAAAAAAAAGAATTTACTTGTTGGCAATAAAATTGATGCGCGATAAATCACACGGGAGGCAGGATGTACCCGGGAAATAAAGGCTTTTATTGCCAACAATAACAGAGCTACTATATACAATATACAATCCCAGACTAAAGGGTCACCAGGCAGAGCAGTGACCTTTATACCTCTCCCAGGAGGCGGAGCCAACTGGGGTGTACCATAGGGCTATATTAACAGGTAGAACAGCCCAACCCGAACCCCAACAGTAACATATCTACAGACTCATAGTACTGGCCAGACCATGGCTCAGCACTCCTGGTGGTAACCAACAATGGTTCACCACAATGGGTATAATCATCATCAGCAAGGTACACTTCTACAAACCCTCTCTCTTTTGGGTCATGATAGTCCTGGTGGTGGGAGTATTCCAGAGTTCCTTTTCAACCCACCAAACAATAATACCCCAGTCCATCGTTTGGCCACTTTTGGGAAAACCTTTGGCTACGAGTTATTTACACTGCTTTTGGGTTTTAAAACGTTTCAACCAGCTCACACAGTGCCTCCAAAGTTCCTGTCTCATCTGCCAAACAGAAAACCTGGTGTCTGCCTAAAAGAGATTTGGTTCTTCTCCTCAAAGAATTCTGTGCTCCTCTGTCTGCTTTCTTTTTGTTTGCATCTGTGCCTTTACTCTCTAATTCCTCTGCTTTTAGTTCTCGTGTTTGGTTGCTCAGCTTCTGGCTCAACTTCCTTCCTGGTGGTACTGCTTCCAGGTCAAGGGTTATTCCAAAAAATTATAACTGATCCCTTTACAATCGATTGAAATGCTTAAAAGCCCCTTTCAAACATTTTTATAAACAATTGTCGATTTCACGCACATTTTAAAGAAACTACAAATTTCCTTCACTGGACTGCTTCCGGGTCAAAGGTTGTGACAAAATAGCAAAGATTATTTTTACCAGAGATGTTGATGAGGCTCAAAATAAAAGAGAAGAGTGAAACAATTGTAGAGAACAATTAGGATTTTCTAAGTTTGTACTGAATGTATATATGGAGAAATAGCAAGATGGATTGAAGCAATAAATACAGGAATAAAACCAAAACATGCTTGGAAAACACAAGGTCATCAGCACCATGGATTCAGTGGCTGGTTGCAACTTCAATGCCCATAAACAATTATCACAACACTGACCAGAACTGAACTTGGGATCTGACAAGTCTGCATGACATACTCACTGAGCTACGATTAAAGTAATTGGGTTTTACAGCACAAAATGAGGCCCTTCGGGCCATTGTGTCTGTGCCAGCCATCAAGCCTATCTATTTTTCTATACATTTGTATTTTTTCATATGGTTCATTGGATAGTCACTGTAAAAAGGGCCACGTCAAGACAATGTTCAAACAATGTCTGGAAATACTGAATATTCACTCCTGGCATCGACCATATGACATGCACTGGCTCTGCATGTTACGGTTAATACTATCTGGGACAGAGTGGAATAGTAGCATCTCAGTGTTGGTTTGACAGTCATGTTACAGACAAATATTGCTGTTTGCCATCTCATAATACGCATTTCTAGTAATGCCTCATTTTGAATATAGGCCGTGATTCTCACAAAAGATTAGCACAGGAAGCCAAGAGATTCCCGCGTCGGCTGATTTGTGGGTTTGCGCAAACGTTCATGCCTCGCTTTCGTCTCCCAGCGCCGGATTTCTGGCGGCGTCAGCTCCATGCTGGAAATGGGCGGGGAGGCACAAAGACAATTTACATGGTCATTGTAATATAATTTAAATATGATTAGCAGATCCGGAAATGAGGTCCCTGGGCCTGCTAGCATTTCCCACCCACCAGAATATTTCACTCCAGTAGCTCCCCACTTTCAGGGAGCTCGCAGCTGTGGGTGGTTGGGGGGGGGGGGGGAGAAGAAAGAGTTAAAAGGAAGGAGAACTCAGGAGATGTTATTAATTGAAGCGTTAAAATTCAAAAATATACAAAAACTAGCATAAGGGCACTTTATCCAAATGCTTATACCATTTGAAACAAGGTAAATGAGTTGACGGCACAAATCATTGCGAATGAGTACGATTTGGTGGCCATTACAGAGATATGGTTGCAGGATGGTCACGACTGGGAGTTAAATATCCAGGGGTATCAGATTGTTCGGAGGGACAGACAGGAATGCAAGGGAGGTGATGTAGCTCTGATATTTAAGGATGACATCAGGGTAGTAGAGAGAGATGATATTAGGTTCTATGGAGAAAAAAAAGGTTGAATCCATTTGGGTGGAAATTAGAAATAGTATGGAGAAAAAGTCACTGATAGGTATAGTCTATAGGCCACCAAATAATATCACGGTGGGGCAAGAAATAAACAAAGAAATAACTGATGCATGTAAAACTGGTAACAGCAATTATCATGGGGGATTTTAATCTACATGTCAATTGGTCAAACCAGGTAGGTCAAGGCAGCCTTGAGGAGATTATAGAATGTACCATGATAGCTTCCTTGAACAGTATGTAATGGAACCTACGAGGGAGCAAGCTATCCTAGATCTGGTCCTGTGCAATGAGATAGGGATAATTAATGATCCTCTCGGTAGAAGTGATCACAGTATGGTTGAATTTAAAATACAGATGGAGTGTGAGCAGGCTACATCCAATACCAGTGTCTTGTGCTTAAACAAAGGAGACTACAATGGGATGAGGGAGGAGTTGGCTAAGGTAGGCTGGGAGCAAAAGGACTGTAGAAAGCGAGATCATCAGCCATGGGTATCCAAGGAAATAAAGGATGGTATCAAATTGAAAGAAAATGCATACAAAGTGGCAAAGATTAGTGGGAAACTAGAGGATTGGGAAAACTTTAAAGGTTAACAAAAAGTCATGAAAAAAGCTATAAGGAAAAGTAAGATGAATTATGAGAGTAAACTAGCTCAGAATACAAAAACATAACAAAAGTTTCTACAAATATATAAAATGAAAAAGAGTGGCTGAAGTAAACATTGGTCCTTTAGAGGATGAGAAGGTGGATGTAATAACTGGAAATGAGGAAATGGCTGAGACATTGAACAGGTATTTTGTGTCAGTCTTCACAGTGGAAGACACAAAGAAGGCTATGGCAGGTGAGGACCTAGAAACTATTATCACGAAAGTAGTAGTGTTGGGCAAGCTAACAGGGCTAAAAGGTAGAAAAGTCTCCTGGCCCTGATGGAATGCATCCCAGGGTATTAAAAGAGATGGCGGGAGAAATAGCAAATGCACTAGTGGTAATTTAACAAAATTCACTGGACTCTGGAGTGGTTCCCGCAGATTAGAAAACAGCAAATGTGACGCCACTGTTTTAAAAAAGGAGGTAGACAAAAGGCGGGTAACTATAGGCCAGTTAGTTTAACTTCTGTAGCAGGGAAATGCTTGAATCTATCAAGGAAGAAATAGCGAGAGATCTGGATATAAATTTTCCCATTGGGAAGATGCAGCACTATGCCACCCTAAATAATTTAATCTAACATTAAAAAAATGTTTTCTTAGTTTCCTTTCTTCCCTCTATTTCTCATTTCAGTAACTGATTAACTGTAATTCGCCCTATTTCATCATTGTTGTTTGTTTCTCCATTTTAAATTTCATTGATTACGGAGATAGATTGTTGATCCCTTAAGTCCCCCTACCTTCCAGGTGCACCACTGACCTCATTGCACTACACCATCATCAACTCTCACTTCCAACAATTTTCAGCCTAAAATTAATGTTTGCTTAAGAGCAAAAACAATCCAACTCATAACACTCACTCAACAAAAAAAAAGTTTGCATTCACTGCTTTCCATAACTCTTTACCTCTCCGCACACAAACCTCCGTCACCTACTCAGGACAGACTAAAACGCTTCACTGCCACCATGGAAGAAACACTTTCAATCCAAAGTGAACTTTAAAATATTTAACTTTATTTTTAAAAAAAGGGCAAAAAGTTTCACGAGTTTTAAAAGAAGACAATAACTTGCCGATCACAGCAGCAAATTGCTCGCTTCAGTCACCATGGCCAGTTACTGAAGGAAATTTCAATTGTCAGACCAAAACTGCACCTAGACACCATCTGGTTTGATACAATGCCAGGAGCCTCCATGAGTCAGCCCCATTCTGTGTAACATTATTATTGCAGTTGCTCAGACACCAAGACTAATTCAGACTATTGCCAGGAAAATACACAAGTTTATGCGAGGCTGCTGGAAAATGCTGCTGTAAGGGGAGGCGAGGACATAGTCATTGGACTACTATTCCAGAGGCCCAGGCTAGTAATGCTCTAGGGACACAGGACCAAATCCCGCCATGGCAGCTGGTGGAATTTAAATTCAGTGAATAAATCTGGAATTTAAAGCTCGTGTTAGTAGTGGTGACTCTGAAACCATTGTAAGAAGCCATCTGGTTCACTAATATGCTTTAGGAAAGAAAATCTGCCATCCTTACCTGGTCTGGTCTACATGTGACTCTCGACCCACAGCAATGTGGCTGACTCTTAAATTCCCCCGAAAAGGCATAGCAAGCCACCCCGTTGTATTCACAATCTCTACAAAGTTGAATACAAGCAAGGAAACCAAACGGACAATCTGGCATCAGCCTAGGCACCAGAAATGACAACGGCAAACCCAGCCCTGTCAACCCTGCAAAGTTCTCCTTACTAACACCTGGGGTTTGCGTCAAATTTAACTAGTCAAGCAATAGCCTGACAGTCATACTCGTGGAATCATACCTTATTGACACCATAATCGCCATCCCCGAGTATATAAAGTCCCACCTGCAGGACACCCCACCACAGGTGGCAGTGGCACAGTGGTATACAGTCTTGAGCGAGTTGCCTTGCAAGTCCAAAACATCAACTCCTAACCCCATGAAGTCTCATGGATACAAGCAAGGAAAACTCCTGCCGATTACCACCTCTTACACTCTCACAAAAGAGAATCTAACCATCACCCTTTGACATTCAATGCCATTACCATCAACATCTTGGGGGCCACCATTGGCCAGAAACTGAACTGGGCCAACCATATAAATACTGTGGCTCCAAGAGCAGGTCAGAGGCTAGGAATCCTGCAGTGAACAACTCAACTTCTGATTCTCCAAAGTCTGTCCACCATCTACAAAGGCACAAGTCAGGAGTGTGATGGATACTCTCCACTTGCCAGAGTGAGTGCAGCTCCAAAAACACTCAAGCTTGACACCACCAGGACAAAGCAGCCCACTTGATTGGCACCACATCCACAAACATTCACTCCCACCACCACCGACAAACAGTGGTAGTCATGTGTATCATCCACAAGATTTTCTGCAGGAACTCAACAAAGCTCCTGAGGCAGCACCTTCCAAATCCACAATCACTACCATCTAGAAGGACAAGGGCTGCAGACACATGGGAATACCACCAGCTGAAGTTCCCCTCCAAGCCACTCATCAACCTGACTTGGAAATATACCACTGTTCTTTCGGTATTGTGGTTCAAAATCCTGGGACTCCTTCCCTAACAACACTGTAGATGCACCTGCACCGTCGGGACTGCAGTGGTTCAAGGCGGCAGCTCACCACCACCTCCTCAAGTACAATAAGGAATAATCAATGTCCATATCCCATAAATGATTTTTTTTAATTCAGTAAATTAATCAGTACTCCATGTTGAACACCACTTGGAGACACTAAGTGTGGCAAGGGCACAGAATGTATTCTGAATGGGGAGTTTCAATGTCCATCACCAAGAGAGACTTGTTAACACCTCGACTGACCAAGCTGGCCATGATCTTAATGACTGCTGGCTGGGTCTATGGCAGGTGGTAAAGGAACAAGCAAAAGGAATAAATCTACTTGACCTCATCCTTACCAATTTACTGGTTGCAGGTGAAATCAGACAGTATCGATAGGAGTGACCACAATCCAATCTTTGTGAAGATGAAGTTCCATCTTCTTATTGAGGATACCCTCCATTGTGTTGTGCGGCACTCGCACTGTGTTATATGGGATACATTTGGAATAGATCTAGTTGGTCAAAACTGGGCTTCTATGAGGCACTGTAGGCAATCAGCAGAACTGTACTCCATCGCAATCTGTAACCTCATAGCCCAGCATATCACCCATTCCACCATTACCACCAAACCGCGGATAAACCCTGGTCCAATGAAGAGTGCAGGAGGGCATGCCAGGGGCAATACTAGACACCAGTAAAAATGAGGTGTCAACTTGGTGAAGCTGCAACACAGGACTACTCGCATGCCAAACAGGTGATAGAGCTAAGCAATCCCGCAACCAATGGATCAGATTTAAACTCTGTAGTCTTACCCCATCCAGTCGTGAATGGTGGTGGACAATTAAACTAACCAGAGTGGGAAGCTCCACAAATATCCCCATCCTCAAATGATGGGGGAGCCCAGACATCAGTGTGAAAGACAAGAAGCATTTACAACCACCTTGAACCAGAAGTGCTGAGTGGAAGATCCATCTCAGCTACCTCCTAAGGTTCCCAGCATCACAGATGCCAGTCTTCAGCCAATTCAATACTGCGAAAGGGCACTGACAACATTCCAGCAATAGTGAAAACTTGTGCTCCAGAAAAGTCCCAGAGCTACAAAGGCATCTACCCGGCAGTGTGTAAATTGCCCAGGTATGTCTACAAAACAAAGCAGGACAAATCCAACCTGGCAAATTCCCAGCCTACCAGTCTACTCTCAATCAGCAGTAAAGCAATGGAAAGGGCCGTCAACAGCACGATCAACACAGCAATAACCTGTTCATTGATGCTCAGTTTGGGTTTTGCCAGGACCACTCACCTCCTGAGCTCATTACAGCCTTGGTCCAAGCATGGACAGAAGAGCTGAACTCCAGAGGCGAGGTGAGCGTGATTGTTCTTGACATCAAGGCAGCATTGTCCAAGTTCGACATCAAGGAGCCCAGAAAAACTGAAATAAATTGGGAAGTTTTCCCCCGATTCCAATGATTGGAGTCAAACATAGCACAAAGAAAGATGATTGTGGTTCTTGGAGGTTAACCATCTCAGATCAGAATATAGTGCTTGAATTCCTCAGGGCAACGTCCTAGGCCCAAACATCTTCAACTGCTACATTAATGACCTTCCTTCCATCATAAGGTCAGAGGTGGGGGTGTTTGTTAGTGATTGCACAACAGCACCATTCATGGCACCTCAGATACTGAAGCAGTCTGTGTTCAATCTAACCATCACCTTGACATTCACTGGCATTACCATCACCGAATTCTGCACTAACAACATTCTGGGGATTCCCATTGATCAGAAACTGAACTGGACTAGCTCCACAAATACCACGGCTACAAAAGCAGGTCAGAGGCTGGGAATTCTGCAGCTCGTAACTCACCTCCTGACTCCCCAAGTCTGTCCACTATCTAGGAGGCACAGGTCAGGAACGTGAGGGAATACTCTACCTTTGCCTGGAGGAGTGTAGTTCCAACAACACTCGACAAGCTCAACACCATTCAGTAAAAAGTATCCCGCTGGACTTGGCACCCCAACCAAGACAAGCACACACTGGCAACAGTGTATATCATCAGCACTGTAGCAACTCACCAAAGGCTCCTCCAACAACACCTTCCAAATTTGTGATTTCTACCACCTAGAAGGACATGGGCAGCAGATGTATGCACCACCTGCAAGTGGTCCTGCAAGCCATACCATCCTGACTTCTTCATCAATTCTTTACAGTTGCTGGGTCAATATCCTGGAACTCCATTCCTAACAGCACCTACACCAAATTGGCTGCAGTGCTTCAAGGCGGCAACTTACCACCGTCTCAAGTGCAATTAGGGATGGGCAACAAATACTGGGGCCTAGCCAGCAATACCCAATCCATAAAAGAAAAAATAAAAACAAATTGAATTGTTAATGGATCTTTTCCTTGGTGTGAACATTTTTACCATATACACAACCTTTTACCCAGAAGCTTCCTCATATTTTTCAGTTTTATTATATTAAGAATGGAAACAGAAAAGAGGCTCTGAGCAATTGAAAGTACAGTACTATATGATTCCAAGTCCTCTTAGTGAAACAATCTCATTTATGTTGTAAATGTATTTCACTAGCTGGAAGGGAAAATACCTCCAATATCAGCCCTAACACTGGTTCTATCCTCCATCCTGTCAGTTGGTTCATGATGCAGAGCAATGCCAACAGCGTGGGTTTAATTCCGGCACCGGTTAAGGTTATTCATGAAGGCCCCGCCTTCTCAGCATTGCCCCTCCCTGAGGTGTGGTGATCCTCAGGTTAAATCACCACCAGTCAGCTCTTCCCCTCAAAAGGGGGAAGCAACCCATGGTCATCTGGAACCCCCTCCTGGGGGTTCCCCAAGTCAGACTGATAGTAATGGGGCAGCACAGTAGTTAGCACTGCTGCCTCACAGCACCAGGGACCCGGGTTCAATTCCTGGCTTGGGTCACTGTCTGGCAGAGTCTGCACGTTCTCTCCATATTTGCATGGGTTCCTCCAGGTGCTCCAGTTTCCTCCCACAATCCGTAAGATGTGCTGGTCAGGTGCATTGACCATGCTAAATTCTCCCTCAGTGTACCCGAACAGGCCCCGGAGTGTGACGACTAGGGTATTAATTTTCACAGTAACTTCATTGCAGTGTGAATGTAAGCCTAATTATGACACTAATAAATAAACTTTAATTTGAATTTTGAACCCGAGGATGCTGAGCCTGTTGGGCTGCAATTTGTTTACCAGTGAATTCTCACCTCTCACAGAATCCTAGAATCTCTACAGTGCAGGAGGAGGCCATTTGGCCCATCGACTTTGCACCAACCACAAACCCACCCAGACCCTATTCCCTTAACCCCACATATTTACCCTGCTAATCACCCTGAACAAAGGGTCAATTTATCATGGCCAGTCAACCTAAGCTGCACATCTTTGGATTGTGGGAGGAAACCAGAGCACCCAGAGGAAACCCACGCAGACATGGGGAGAACGTGCAAACTCTGCACAGAGAGTGACATGAGGCTGGAATTGAACTCAGGTCCCCGGCACTCTGAGGCAGCAGTGCTAAACACTGTGCCACTGTACACACACATTTGACATGCCATTGAGTGCCATCAGGGTATTCAATCACAAGGACATCATAACAAAACCCAATTCTGACCTCTCCTAGCATTCATGTGCATGCATTTCCAACAGGAATGAATGAATAACAATCAGGTGCAGCGACCTTCTTTGCTTTCTTACCCTCTGTAGGTCAAGAACATGCAGAAAAATGTTCATGCAACACATACCTCACAATGGAAGCAACCTTAGCAGAACCATAATAGCATTCCACTTACCATTTGGGGAAGTACGGAACTGGGTGAAATGTGCTCAAAGTGTGGTCGTTCCAAACTTGTGTCTTTTCTACTAATGCTCCGCTACCAAAACAGTATTCTATCTGCTCCATGATACATAATGAAATGTATCAAAGTAATTATCAATACTGCTTTTTAAAAAAAAACTTTATTTCATAAGATATGCTTGGAAGTGAGTCACCAAGTACAAAGGTCACAATGTATACACCTCCCATTATTCTGCTTAGTAAAATGCTATCAGTTAGGGAGGGATCCTGCTCAGAATCACCAGTTTCACTCTTTTTATGTTGCTGGATTTCTCATGGTCAATTTAAAGCATCAAATCCTTGATGCAGTGCGGTCTACAGGCACAGGCTATCATTTGGCACCTCACCCACATGGCATTATTGATGCACCAGCAAGCTATTCGATCACAGGTGGCATCCAGCAAAGCTAGATCCTGTCTTCATCTGACACCTACAGACTCACATTGCCAGCAGAAATCAGTAGATAGTTAACACATGTGGTAATCGTGATTGATCCAGACTGGGATAGTATTGTCTCACTGAACATGGCTAAATTAATGAACTCATAGTAAGAATTTTAATAACACCAGGTTAAAGTCCAACAGGTTTATTTGGTGGCAAATGTCATTAGCTTTCGGAGCGCTGCTCCTTCGTCAGATGGAGTGGATATCTGCTCTCAAACAGGGCATACAGAGACACAAAATCAAGTTACAGAATACTGATTAAAATGCGAATCTCTACAGCCAACCAGGTCTTAAAGATACAGACAATGTGAGTGGAGGGAGCATTAAGCACAGGTTAAAGAGGTGTGTATTGTCTCCAGACAGGACAGCCAGTGAGGTTCTGCAAGTCCAGGAGGCAAGCTGTGGGAGTTACTGATAGTGTGACATAAACCCAACATCCCGGTTTAGGCTGTCCTCGTGTGTGCGGAACTTGGCTATCAGTATCTGCTCAGCGACACTGCGCTGTCGTGTGTCATGAAGGCCGCCTTGGAGAACACTTACCCGAAGATCAGAGGCTGAATGCCTGTGACCGCTGAAGTGCTCCCCCACAGGAAGAGAACAGTCTTGCCTGGTGATTGTCAAGCGGTGTTCATTCATCCGTTGTCACAGCATCTGCATGGTTTCCCCAATGTACCATGCCTCGGGACATCCTTTCCTGCAGTGTATCAGGTAGACAACATTGGCCGAGTTGCAAGAGTAGGTACCGTGTACCTGGTGGATGGTGTTCTCACATGAGAAGATGGCATCCGTGTCGATGATCCGGCACGTCTTGCAGAGGTTGCTGTGGTAGAGTTGTGTGGTGTCGTGGTCACTGTTCTCCTGAAGGCTGGGTAGTTTGCTGCAGACAATGGTCTGTTTGAGGTTGTGCGGTTGTTTGAAGGCAAGAAGTGGGGGTGTGGGGATGGCCTTGGCGAGATGTTCGTCTTCATCAATGACATGTTGAAGGCTCCGGAGATGTCGTAACTTCTCCGCTCCGGGGAAGTACTGGACGACGAAGGGTACTCTGTCCACCGTGTCCCGTGTTTGTCTTCTGAGGAGGTCGGTGCGGTTTTTCGCTGTGGCGAGTCGGAACTATCGATCGATGAGTCGAGCGCCATATCCTGTTCTTATGAGGGCATCTTTCAGCATCTGGAGGTGTCTGTTGCGATCCTCCTCATCCGAGCAGATCCTGTGTATACGGAGGGCTTGTCTGTAGGCGATGGCTTCTTTAATGTGTTTAGGGTGGAAGCTGGAGAAGTGGAGCATCATGAGGTTATCCGTGGGCTTGCAGTACAGTGAAGTGCAATTACGGACAAGGACAGGCAGTGAGATTTTAGTTCAGCTCATATCTTTTGCAATGTAAACATTATACAGCATATTACCTCCATTAAATTACTTCTCTGCCTATACCATCCCTTTTTTTTTATTCATTCACAGGGTGTGTGCATTGTTGACTAGACCAGCATTTATTGTCCATCACTAATTGCCCCCAAGAATGTGGTAGTGATCTACCTCCTAGTGAGATTCTCACTAACTGTCCTGTCTGGAGACAATACACATCCCTTTAACCTGTGCTTAATGCTCCCTCCACTCACATTGTCTGTACCTTTAAGACTTGATTACCTGTAAAGACTCACATTCCCACCATTATTCATGTAAATTGAGTTTGTGTCTTTGTGCCCTGTTTGTGATCAGAACCCCCACCCACCTGACGAAGGAACAGCCTGTTCCGAAGGCTAGTGGCTTTTGCTACCAAATAAACCTGTTGGACTTTAACCTGGTGTTGTTAGACTTCTTACTCTATAAGAGGTCAGAGGCTGGGAATTCTGTGGTGTGCAACTCATCTCCAGATTCCCCAAAGCCTATCCATTATCTACAAGACAAGTCAGGGGTGTGACTAGCCTGGATGCGTGCAGCTCCAACAACACTCAACCAGCTCGGCACCATCCAGAACAAAAACAGCCTGCTGGATTGGCTCCTCATTTGCCATCTTAAACTCTCACTCCCTACATCACTAATGCACAGTGACAACAGTAAATGCCATCCACAGGATGCAACGCAGCAACTCACCAAGGTTCTTTCAACAGCCCCAGAAGGACAAAGGCTGCGGATACATGCCACCATGTACAAGTTCCCCTCGAAGCTACATGTGACTTAGAAATATGCCATTGTTCCTTCACTTGCTGGGTCAATATCCTGGAACTCCCTACCTAACAGCATTGTGGGTGTACATACACCACATGGACTGCAGCAGTTCTAGGAGGTAGATCACTATCACATTCTTGGGGCAATTAGTGATGGACAATAAATGCTGGTCTAGTCAACAATGCACACATCCTGTGAATGAATGAAAAAAAGGGATGGTATAAGCAGAGAAGTAATTAATGGAGGTAATATGCTGTATAATGTTTACATTGCAAAAGATATGAGCTGAACTAAGAGAAGCAAGTTGCAATAAATGGCTGGTTCAAGAGGGGAAAATTGAAGAATGGTGTTGCGTACCATGGACTGATATAAACTGTTTAGCTGTTAGCTGCTAAGTGAAGCAAAGGCAGTATGACATACATTAAAGGGCAATCGAGTCGACTTAAGCACGTTGAATCATGCGGTGGATATGACCCATGTTTCACCTGGAGAGTGGATAACTAGGATATATATTACACACTATAATATATAGGGGTAGTAAATATAAAAAGAGGCACATTTCATTTCAAAGTAAAATCCTCACTTCTTGTTACACCTTCCTTATTAATGTAAAACATTTCATTCTGCTGCCAGGTGACAAACCAGTCACCCTTATCACTGTGTGAGTTACAGCAAACACAGACTGCAATAGCAACCTTTCAAAGGAGGGAATAAGAAACCGAGATCTATCTTAGAAATAAATTATATGGAATAAGCATGATGATATAAACTGCTTGAGTTTCACTCTCATGACTTATTATACTTCAGACATCATTTATCCTCAATCCAAAATAAATATCAAGATGACCATCAAGGATTGGTAATTTATGCAAAATAATCTCACTGGTGCCAGCTTCCTTATAATTCAATTGGTAAATGCGCGGTGAATCAGAGACCACATTGATCAAAAGCAAGATTCTGCCGATGCTATAAAAATAGAAAATGCCGAATTATTCTGATGAAAGATAACTGGCCTGAAACATTAACACTGTTTCTCCCTCCACAGATGCTGTCAGGTCTGCTGAGTATTTCCAGCATTTTCTGCTTTTTATTTTAGACCAGAAAGATTCTCTGCTTAATTACGGTTTCTGCCAATTTTACATTTACAACTAGTCTCTTCTTTGCTCATGCTATGTACTGAATCCAGAAGGAAAGTGATTCTATTTACCTGGGTGAGATTAGAAGCAAGATTAGCTTTGATGATTTTCATGACTAATCAGCCTACTGATATTTGCTTAGGGATGGTGCTTGTGGAACTGTATCCCAATGTGAGTTAATACTCGGTGAGTAAAAAAAACAGTAAAACTGAAAGGCATAAAATAATCTAAATATTAACAAATCCACAGGTGTAATTACATTAAAGATAACACAAAATGTACTTTAATGAAATACTGGTCTGTACTGTTTATACAACACACTAAGTAGGATCTATATAAAAGTAACATTTCAACTTGTTTGTCCATTTCCATAGATCTGGTTAAGGAGAGATTATGGAGGAAGATTAGTTGTGGCATCATCTGGTTTAAACATATGAATTTCAGTTGGATGATTAAACTAGGAGCTGGACTACAGAAAGATTCATAAAATTCTGTCAATATTGATTCTATTCTTCTCTTTATGTGAAGACACAAGCATAAATTCAATAACAAACTAAAAGGACTGGAGTATAGGAATGAAGAAGTTATACCAGCTATGAACTTATTGAATGCTACAAGCTTGAGGGCCAAATGGCCCACTCCTGCTGCTATTTCTTATACTATTAAAACAACAACAAAAAGAACCTTTTGGGGAGCTCTTCTGATGATCTAAAAGTTTTGTAAAAAGTACTGAGCGATACAGACCAAAAGGTACTGGATTTGATTTCCTGTCTGTGCTAAAATGTATAACTTCATGTGACTAGCGAGTGCTACAATTGGACAATGTCACTAGATTAGGGAAGGACAGAAAATCAGCCAAGATTGCTGTGCCTAATCTCCAAAAGACCCCACATAGGAAACATGCCTTTATGGAGGCAGGTTAAGGAGATGATAGATTCTTGCCTTCTCTGACCAAATAGCTGCTGACATGAACTCTCCTGGTTTACATTTGAAGAGTGGCCAGTTGGAAGATGCTCAGAGGCAGGCAGCTGACCAAAGTAACCTTAAAGAGACATGGGATGGAGCAAATTACAGTCTAAAAATGATTAATTGTGGATTTTGGAGATCTGAAATTAAAACAGAAAGTGCTGGAAAAACTCAGCAAGTCTGGCCGCATCTGTGGAAATCTGAAGTAAAAACAAAGTCTGCTGAAAGGCACGACCCCAGCCTTCAGCCGAGGTATAAACCACTTAAACTCAATGTGCATCAAGTAATATGCAGACTGGCCAAGTTTTCTTGATTAGCTAATAAATAAATTCACTTCCTCACGTGGAACAGAACTGAACTTCCAATCCTTGGAAGGTTTTGTGAGGATGAAGGCAATTACTGCAGAGTGAGGTGCCGCCAAATTTGCTGGGAGATAAGAGCTTTCTTGGTCTCATCCTTTATCTTTTTCTGTTCAATACTTAGCTTCGTAATTATTTTTTTGTAATGAGGTAAATGCATGTTTCTGAAACTTTGTTGAGTTTAGTTGTGAAGGTGAATTGGAATGTTAATAATTTCCCAAACAAATTGTGTTGACAGGCATCCAATAATTCCAGATGAAAACTACATGTATGGACAAGATTGTGCTCAACAATATTTTATCGCCCTGTCTGCTGTCATTCACTGTCCAGATTAACAGAGTAGTACCTTAGACAAAGGATTGGAGAACACATCACCACCATGAAAATAAGTCAGTATCTGGAGAGAAATTGGAGTAGCTTGGGATGGGGAGGTAGGAGGTTGCATTCACTGACTCTACTGTTGCCCTGTAATTAATTGTGCAACTCCACTACAAGGAATCTCTCATCATTGTTAATTTATCACATAGATCAACGACAGAAACATACTGTGGCCACTAAACGGCCTAAATTCTGCTTTTAAAAAAAACACCCAATCCACTCAGCCAATGTGCTGACGCGTTAAATAGTGGCTATAAATCCAGCAGCACACACAACTTGGGCACTGGCAGTCGAAACTCCGGTTTCAAAGGCGAGATGCAAACTGCTGGAGAGTCACCTTTGATCTTGGTGTTGTTTTCCCAATGACTCAATTAGTTTTACTGCCTTGTAATCCCTCCCTAACACTTGCCCACTCAGAGCCGCTTGTCAATGGGCCGCAACTGCCAGCATGGTGAACTGCACCCAGAAACAACAAGTTAGTCAGGCTAAGATCTCCTGAAAAAAAATAACATCTATTGGCGATTTGATGCATCGGCGCATTAACAAAAAAATGAAATACGCGATCCCGTTTACTTTTTAAAAAATCAACATTATCATTAATCTAACCCTAAAATTGCCGAGAACTTGAATGGAATTATCAATCCAGAAGAAAAGCGACAGGAGTTTTAACAAAAATGAAACAACTCAATCACTGACTGGTACACCTGGTACAATATTGTCTGCCCGGTGGGCGAGGGGCACGGCGGGGAAGTCGCCACCTTTTACCTGCTGAGGAGACTCTGTGCCGCCTGGCAGCCGGAGAGTTGTGTCTGGAGCCGGGGTCCCTGTCGATCGCCCCTCGCACCTCCTCCTCTTCCTCCTGAAACCAGGCTTCCGCCATCATCATACGGAATATATTAGAGCAGCAGCTGCCAAAACAGCCTCTAATGAGAGGAGCGGCAGCGAGTCGGCGCCAAGCCGCCCGACAGCGCGCTGAGCCGCGACTGCACAAACTCAGCCAAGCGCTCCAACCCTCCACCTCCTTTATAACTCCTACCTCAACACTACACCGGAGGAAGTGGCTACCTTTCAACAACTTCCGAAATATTCATCTGCCGACAGGAAACTCGGGAGCTAAACCAAAACAAAAGGTGGCGGTAGCGTTTGGAGATCCCAGTCCGAAACCGTGACCATCCACCGAGTAACTTTTCTTTTCTTAAATCGTTGGCTGAGATTTATCTTTGATTCTGGCTTTAACGCGCCAAAACAAAAAAAACAAAACCACAATGTGTTTCTGTGTGAAGTAACACATTTATAGTTACAATGACTAATAGAACGAGTTGTCTTTTTGTAGGGACACAGTTTTTTCATGCAGTAAGTAGCCTATTCTCTCAACATTTTCAGCTATGCATTCCCACCCAGAGCTTGTGGGGTCAGTGTGATGGCAGGCATACTGCGTGCCAGCAGGTGGCATCCAACTGCTTCGGCCATGTAAAGGGAAATCCCGTGGGAGAGAAGATGCCCTCCTTGCCACTCAAATCCTGGCCAAAATATAAATAAATCAGAGCTGATGCAGGGCTAGACTCGAAACTTCGGCTCTATTCTCTCCCCACAGATGCTGTCAGATCTGCTGAGATTTTCCAATATTGCCTGTTTTTGTTTCAGATTCCAACACCCACAGTATTTTGCTTTCATTAAAGATAAATGAGATCCTGAGCCACATGAGTAGGAACACCTGGCATATGGAACTCCAGCCCTTAGCAGATATTGAGTTTTATTAACACCTGAAAATAGTAGATGTCTGAGGTAACCCTGGTGTTCAACATTTTCCAGTTGCTTCCACCAGAGTTATGGGAGGTGAATAACAGAACTGCCTGAATTTTCAGGGCCATTGCACTTTTAATATCTTAACAACCATGTTTCTGAGTAATCGCTGCTTTTTATGAGCTGCTGCAACATTCACTTTTAAAATTATTTTGTTTCCTGCTCCTTTTCCTTCACTAAATTGCACAGAAATTACAACAGTGAAACAGCCATTCAACCCAATCTGCCTATGTTGGTCTCTATCCTTTACACAAGGCTCCAAATCACATGCGCCTGTTTTGTCTCCATGTCTTTTTATGTCCCTTACCTTCAGCCACCTATCTAACCTTAAATATCAACATGTTCTTTGTTTCAATCACTAACTCTTGTTATTCAATGCCAACAACAACTGTTTGCATTCATATAGCATCTTTAATGTGGTAACATGTCACAAGGTGCTTCACAGGAGAGTCATCAAACTAAATTTAATGGAACCACAGAAAGAAATATCAGGGCAGTTCACCAAAAAACTTGGTGGAAGGGGTAAGTTTTAAGGAACTTGTTAAAGGAGAAGAGGGAGGTTTAGGAAATAATTCTGGGGTCAGTACAATAGGAAATTGTACTCCATTGGTGGAGCAATGAAAATTGGGTCTGCAAGAGGCCGGAATTGAAAGATGACAGGAACATTGGTGATCAGTCATAATTATTTATAAATAACCTCTTCAAACCTGAATTCATTTAGAATTTTATTAATGTTGGAGATAAGAATTTATTTTAACATTTTCAGCCTGTCCCTTTTATCCCATCTTTTTTTCCCAATCTTTATTTTGCTTTCGTACATTAGTTTATTTATTAATGACACAAGTAGGCTTACATTAACACTGCAATGAAGTTACTGTGAAAATCCCCTAGTCGTCACACTCCGACGCCTGTTCGGGTACACCGAGGGAGAATTTAGCATAGGCAATGCACCTAACCAGCAGATCTTTCCGACTGTGGGAGGAAACTGGAGCACCCGGAGGAAACCCACACAGACACGGGGAGAATGCGCAGACTCCACACACACAGTGACCAAGCCAGAATTGAACCGAGGTCCCTGGCGCTGTGAGACAGCAGTGCTAGCCACCATGCCACCCACGGTTTTAAATGTAATTGATATTTCCTGGTTTAGTCCCTGCATGGCTCGATGATGATTCTTCAGTCTCATAGATTGAAGAGCCTCCCTGTTTATTGCCCTGCTTACACATGTCAGATCCATGGTTGAGGGTTGGATCAGAAACATGATGACAAAAGTCTATGTAAGAGTCCACAAAAATACTGTGGCTAACTATCGGTGTATTGAACAGCGAGTACTATTTAAAGCTAGTGTTCCATCACTACTGACTGCAAAATCCAGGCCAATATTGTGTCCTCTTAAGGATAAACCACATAAACATTTTGTTATAATGATGTCAGTGATGGTGGTGTTACTGCATTTTTCTGTGTTCAGATGGAAACAAAAACATTTTTGCTACCTTTAATTAACACTGGGCTGAGAAACAAACTTCGAATAAGTTCGTAACAACATTTTGGACTTGCAATATAATAAACTATCCAACAAGTTACACACAAGGAAAATAAGCGTTGTGGGAGAACGATATGCGGCGATGAATGATTCAAGGAACAGGTTTTAAAGGAAAGGGCTCTGTGAGAATAGCTCAGATTGTGAGGCAAAGATGGATGAAGACCTAGCACAGAAGGCATGATGAGGAGATGAGTGGGATCTGCAAGGGAAGCCAAAGCTGACAGAGCAAATGGCATATGCAGGACCATAGTGTTGAATGAGATTGCAGAGACAGCAAGGGTCAGGGCCCTGGGTAGGTAGGAAGGGAAAAAGGATGTCTTCAGGGGCAAAATAGTGCAGATGCTGAAAATCTGAAATTAAAAAAAATGTTGGAAATATCCTGCAGTCTGACAAGCATCTGCAAAAAGAGAAACAGTATGTTTCAGGTCGATAACCTTTCATCAAACATATGAAATGTCGGCTTGTGTGTTAGTTGATAGGGTGCCAATAATGGGACTGATAGAAAATCGGACTTAGGCAAGATATTTGTGAAGGTCAGTACCTGGAAATTCAGCAGGAGTACTTCGGAGCAATCAAGGCTGGAGATTTTTTAAGGTACCTATAAAGGGAGTGCAGCCTATAAAATTAAATGTAGATATGGTCCATGGACTCTGCAAGATTGCAAAAAGGGTAGGTCTCTTGGGAGCCCTTGAACTGGTGCAACCTACGATTGTACAGCACTGTTGCATGCGCCACCCTCCACCCAGGTCCCCGATGTAGTTGGGGAGGATCCCTCCATAGAGGCATGGATCAGGATTTTGTCAGAATGGACTGAGGCTGGATGAGAGGAGGGAAATGTTACAAAATTATGCTTTAAACAAAGATCAATCAATTTGCTTAAGAAGGAAATTTCAGAAGCATTGACAATCATGATGAACTCTTGTGCAGTTCTTCTGGGACAAGAGACGCAACTGGGTCACTGTTGAGGTTCTGAATCTCCTGCTTAGGGAGGGCGGTCAGGCCCTGGTGTACCCAAGTGGTGTCCTTCCGCCTTCAGATCCTACAGTGATACCTTTATGTTTAGCCCCCTCCACGATGGTGTCCCCTGGTGACGTATTTCTTGCGCCAGGTGTATGGCTTGAATTACGATGTACAGCTCCTGCAGAAAGGCCGGAATAGTCTTCAGAACTCCCTACAGGTGTTGCCTGTCTTTTATCAGGACCTACTCAAAGTCTGAAGCATGGTCGCCTCGCACCGCAGCTTTCCCCCTCTTGTTCATGAACCGCTGCACAGGAATCCACTCTTCCGCTAATGCAACTTCAGGTGGCTGGCGGAGAGGAGGGCTCTGGCTGCCAGGCTAACCAGGATCAGGAATGTGTTGGGTGGCAGAAGAGTGGGCTGGATGACACCCCATGAGCTCACCGAGCGTGCAGTGGTGGACGTCCAGCTCGCGGCTAATGCCATCCATGCTCAGACCCAAAGGCACACGTGGTCTCCAGGAGGTGCAACTGTGCGGTGGGATCCCGTTCCAGTGTACCCCTGCTCAGATGGAATTTCACATTGGCCCCAGGCCTAGACCCCACTTCCCAGGCCAGGCACCCCACTGTTTGAGCCATCTTGCAGAAATGCCCTCCGTCCTCTTTGTCACTGCACAGAGGCAATTCCTGTACGGGCTGCTGCTGCACATTTTCCACTACTGTCTCCTCGCCCGTACACCCTGGCAGGCCCTGTTGCCATCCAGCAGTGCAGATTCCCATTGGAAGTCACTCTATGGAGGGATCCTCCCCAACTACATCGGGGACCTGGGTGGAGGGTGGCGCATGCAACAGTGCTGTACAATCGTAGGTTGCACCAGTTCAAGGGCTCCCAAGAGACCTGCCCTTTTTGCAATCTTGCAGAGTCCATGGACCATATCTACATTTAATTTTATAGGCTGTACTCCTTTTATAGGTACCTTAAAAACCTTTTATTGATGTTATGTTTGTACTTTAGTCCCACGCTCCTGATCTACAGGTACCCGGTGCAGAGAGGTAGGAGGGGGGGAAGGTGGAGCACCTGCTCGTGAACCTGCTCCTGGGCCTGGCCAAACTTGCCACATACAGGTCCAGGCAGCGGGCGACCAAGGGGGTCATCGAACCCAACTGTCTGCCCCCCTACCATGGCTACATTCGCGGCCCGGTGTCAGTGGAGAGGGAGCATGTGGTGTCTGAGGGCACTGTCGAGGCCTTCCATGCTCGTTAGGCACCGCAAGGGCTGGGGTGTATTATTGACCCCTTTAATCACAGTTGGTTTGATGTTCTAAGTTTCCTTTCTGATTTGTTTTTTGTTTCGGGCAGTTCCCTTTTTAATTTGTCCCTCAGTTAATTTAATTTAGTTTATTTGGTTAGTCAAAAAGAATGACAATCATTATGAGGGAGTCAGCAATCACTGGAGAGATGCCAGTAGATTAGTAACAAACTAATATTTTGGCCATATTCAAAAGGGCATACATTCAGCAGTAGACTCATAAGCCTTACTTTAATCCTATGTAAAATAATTCATTGATTATGTAAACAGGAGGATTGACTATGCAACAATAACCTAGTAAATAGCATTAAAATTACTTTTGAACAGAAATATACTGTCTGACAAAGTTATGTGATTTCTTTTAGGAAATGACAATCCAAGTGGACTGTGACATTGGGTTCATATTAAGCACCGTCCATAATGGCTAAAGATGGATGGCGGAGGGAGATAAAAATTATGAATACAACCCTAACCCACCTCATACTCGCCTGCTCTGACTTTCACAGCAACTGGTTGTGTGCTTCTCGGCCTTTTGGCTAAGATCAAGTGTGGTCTGGTGATGCTGCACTTGGTAGTGGCCATTGGGTTGCATTTAAGCTTCATTTTCATATGAAGCAATTTTTAAAAGCGGTATCTCGGCCTTTTGGCTAAGATGCAAATAAGATCAAGCCTTGGGGGGCGGAGACGTCTGCCTACTCCAATCAGCTTGGCTCATGTAGATCAGGCCCAAGACAGGGTAGAGGGTTGCATGCCCTGTCTTGTCAGCTTGGATCGGAAATGTCTCAACTTGTTGAGACTCTGAATTGGATTTGATTGAATTGGAAAAGTAAAAAAACAAAAAAAAACTGGTTGTGTGCTGAGCCTATATTCTGTCTTGGAGAAGCAGGCCACTATTTATGGGCAGTATGGTGGCACATTGGTTAACACTGCTGTTTCACAGCACCAGGGACCTGGGTTTAATTCTAGCCTTGGGTGACTGTGTGGAGGTTGTATATTCTCCCCATGTCTGCTTGGGTTTCCTCTGGGTGCTCTGGTTTCTTCCCACACTTCAAAGATCTGCAGGTTAGGTTGACTGGCCATGTTAAATTGCCTCTCAGTGTTGGGGTTATTAGCAGGGTAAATACATGGAGTTATGGAATAGGGCTTGGGTGGGGTTGTTGTTGGTGCAGGTTTGAAGGGCCAAATGGCCCCCTTCCACACTGTTGAGATTCTATGATTTTTCTATGATTAAACTAGACTCCCACAATGCAGGGAACCTGGTTTAAATTTAAACAGTTGCCAGACCTGAAAAATCTGGCAGCTAAATGAAGACAGGAGCTGCTGTTTGCAGAAAATCCATGATTTTTAGAGGACTGCTTGTGAGAAGAATAGGACTGCTCCCCTAAGCCACTCAATATATGTGTCAATCGTGCTCTTCATCGCTGCCCTGATCATTTTTATGCATTCCTTAGTGCCTGTCTGCCTATCCTGGTGCTTCTGCAAAGTGCTTCCTCAATGGATACAGCATGACTGATAGGAGGTTGTTGACCTTCAATTGAGGAGACTGCAGATGGCTTTCAGGGGAACCTCAAGCAGCTCTGTGCCGAGAAGTTCCATCTTCAGGCTGCACTATCTTGGTCTTGGCTGTGGCAGTCTGGGCTGGCTGGCTGACGAGTAACAGTAAGGGCATTGGCCATTTGGCAGAGGTAGGAGCAACAATGTCGTTGACCTGAGAAAGGACACCAAGTTCATTTTGTATGGAGCTGCTGCCATTCTCTGAGGTAGCGCCTCAGCAATCTACTGATCTGCTAGAGAACAGATTGAAAGACTGTTGTGACACCCTGGAAGATCTTTTTAACAATGGTGTTAACCATGAAGATAGCAGTCTAAGCTTCCACTTACAACACCCAGACCTTTGAAATTGGAAACTGACACAAGCCTAGAAAAACATAAGAACATAAAAAATAGGAGACAAGTAGACCAATAAGTCTGCTCCACCAATAATCCATGGTTGATCTGCAGCCTCAACTTCACTTTCTTGAATGTTCCCCATATCCCTCGATTTCAGTATAAGTTACTGAGAAAAAAGAAAATGTTTACTAAATAGTGCATTTAGTCATTTGTTTCAGTAAAAGAAACAAGATGGGAAATCTTGCTGTGTCAATCCTTCATCTGATACTGGAAATTTGAATCTTTTTTTATAAGTTATCAGTCTCTATGGAGATTGTGACACATTAGCTTTGAGTGTTGGACAGCAGAGCATTTTTGTTCTATATCATTATATTTTGGAATACTTTGATTTAGTGTTCATACTCAACAAGAAACTTTATTTTAATTTTATTTTTCAGAGTAACTCATGTCACCGAACCAAAATACAATGTGCAGTCCATAGCTATGCCTTCAGAAAATAATTTGCAGATGTAGTCATCAGTTTGTGACTGTTAAATTTAAGAACAGTCCTGAAACACACTCAAAAAGAAATGGAAATTGTAACATTTTATTTATGAAACTTGACCAAACAGTGAATCAGCCATAAGTTTGAATTTGTCCACCAGTTACAAGCACATTTATGGAGCACCAAGCACTGCTGATTTGCACTTTCCACTGCTCAGAATACAGTGTCACCCTTGGTGTACTCCTCATTGTCTAATGCCATCCACACAGCAAAGGTTTAGTGATTGGGGCTCTGTGAGCTAGATGTGGAGTTAGCACATTAGATGCATGCTTAAGGCCAAGACATCAGGCGGCAGTAAGCCACAATCAACCATGACCCCACCAGGGCTATCTCCCACACAACATTTAGGCTGCAAGATGTGGCTCCTCGACACTTGTAGTTTCTGCCACTGGCCAGCTGACGGGCAACAGCACTGACTGAGTGGCAATGGTAGGATCAAGAATGTTGGCATCCTGAGGGAGGAAAGCACATTCAGGCATTTCAGAACCACTGCCACTTCTCTATGGTGTTACCTCAGAAATCTTATATAATCTACTGGCTGACAGAATGCTGGATTGTCGTGAGATCCCAGAAAGCTTTTTTAAGCACTGATCTGCAACCATGATTGGAACAGTCTGAGCCTTCATGGCAAAAAACAGATTTCATCACAGTCTGAGCTTCCACTGCAGTCCTTGGTCAGATGACTTCTACTTGTTTTTCAATAGAAGCTGAGAAATTAGCCATCAGATGTCGCATTCATTGTTGGCACCATGAATGTTCCCAGAGATTTGGTCACCCTTTATGCTAGAAAAGACTGGCTCCAAGGTCTCCTGTGTCAAGTTGGAACCAGGTTCCACAGACTTGGAAAGTGGCAGCAGACTCTCTGGTAGGCCAGCCAATGCAATACATATCTCAATATGCATACCATCAGCACCTTTCTGTACTCTGCCCCAAAGCCCTCATCTGAGATCTCTGAAACAGAACAGTGCAATGCCACCTTCCTGGTAGCTGGTACCCACTCTATTCTTTCCTCCTATCCTGACTGGAGCCACTTGTATTCAGTGACTTCTGCTACCTTCTAAAGTACATGGAATACCTGTATCTGAGCTGATAACTGTATATGTCAGGTAGAGGGATTGTGTTTTTTGTCATCAATGTCTTCTCTTCTCAGTAAATTTGCTGATGACACCAAGATTGGTGGAGTAGTGGATGAGGTGGAGGGCTGTTGTAGAGACATAGATAGGATGCAAAGCTGGGCTGAAAAATGGCAAATGGAGTTTAACTCTGATAAATGTGAGGTGATTCATTTTGGTAGGACTAATTTAAATGTGGATTACGGGGTCAAAGATAGGGTTCTGAAGACTGTGGAGGAACAGAGAGATCTTGGGGTCCATATCCACAGATCTCTAAAGGTTGCCACTCAAGTGGATAAAGCTGTGAAGAAGGCCTATAGTGTGTTAGCTTTTATTAACAGGGGGTTGGAGTTTAAGAGCCGTGGGGTTATGCTGCAACTGTACAGGACCTTGATGAGACCACATTTGGAATATTGTGTGCAGTTCTGGTCACCTCACTATAAAAAGGATGGGGAAGTGCTGGAAAGAGTGCAGAGGAGATTTACCAGGATGCTGCCTGGTTTGGAGAGTAGGTCTTATGAGGAAAGGTTGAGGGAGCTAGGGCTGTTCTCTCTGGAGCAGAGGAGGCTGAGGGGAGACTTAATAGAGGTTTATAAAATGATGAAGGGGATAGATAGAGTGAACGTTCAAAGACTATTTCCTCGGGTGGATGGAGCTATTACAAGGGGGCATAACTATAGGGTTCATGGTGGGAGATATAGGAAGGATATCAGAGGTAGGTTCTTTTCGCAGAGAGTGGTTGGGGTGTGGAATGGACTGCCTGCAGTGATAGTGGAGTCAGACACTTTAGGAACATTTAAGTGGTTATTGGATAGGCACATGGAGCACCCCAGGATGATAGGGAGTGGGATAGCTTGATCTTGGTTTCAGATAAAGCTCGGCACAACATCGTGGGCCGAAGGGCCTGTTCTGTGCTGTACTGTTCTATGTTCTATGTTCTTGCACAATCGGATATTTGAAATTATATAGGCACAAGAGCAGGTTTTGGGGTCAGGGAATTGGGTGGAAGCAAGAAGTGCATGGTTATATCATCTGTAGATCATAGACCATAATGGATTGCAGGAGGAGGGTAAAGGGGAAGCTGCAAGGATGGATTAGGCAGGAATACATCTTTATCCTCAATGCTTTCAGATCCATTTCTGGCCACTGCCTCACTGTCTCTTCCATGAGGTTCAGTACATGCAGTCATGCCTTCTCCCCCAGCACGGTTGGTTACTGTTACTGTCTATTAGGGTCACCTTGTCCTTCAAGAGAGGGGAAGGTCTGACAGTGGGAATGGTGCATGGGCAGGATTTTCTGGCCCTTCCTGCTGGCAGGATGTTCTGGTCCCACTAAAGTCCACCCTCCCCTGCTCCGATTATCTTTTTAATTTGGTAGTGGGCTTCCCACCCCTGAGGGCACCCACCCACCCTAATTTACAAACCACCCCGCTGAAAACATGCCTGGCTTGGGCACATAACATGCAACCCTTGTTTATTTTAAGACTTAAAGTAAGAAAGTAATCCATAATTGAAAGGAATCAGACAGTATTCTTAGTTAAATAAATGTATAATTAAAATTATCCAGAGTTTTTTCCAGTTAAACACTGGGAAGTCCAAAGCCATCATCTTCAGTCCCTACCATAAATTGTGAATAATTCCTGATTCCATTTCCATCTCCAATCACTGTCTGAGGCTCAACCAATTTGTTTGTAACCTCAATATCCTACTCAACCCAAAATCCAGCTTCTGACCCTCTCTTCTCCATTACAGAGATCAGTTATTTCCACCTCCTAACATCTCCAATGCACTTCTGGCTGGCCTCTCATCCTCCATCTTTTTTAATCTCAAAGACTTTCTGCCTGTATTCTAATCCACATCAAGTCCTACTTCCATACAGCCCTTGTCCCCACTAATCCACATTGGCTACTAGTCTCCCTCTGCCTCAAAATTTAAAATTGTAACCTTTGCGTTGAAATCCCTTCCTGTTCTTGTTCCTCCCAATGTAACCTACTCCGACCCTACTTCAGCCTCAGGTGCATTCTCCTCTGCCATCCCCCGCCATTGGAAAGGCAATTGTCTTCAATTGCTTAGGTCGAGAATGCACTGCCTGGAAGGTTCAAGAGGACATTAAATGATTACTTGAATAGAAACAATGTGCTGGAGTGCAGGGGAAAGGCACTAAGTCATAATGCTCATTTGGAGAGCTGATGCAGACACAATGGGCCGAATGGCCTCCAGCACCTTAACAATTCTCTGGTATAAACCTTGGAATTCCCTCTGCAAACCCTTTTGCCCTCTCCATCTCCCTCTCTGGCTCCCCTTAAACCTTGACTGAGTTTGTGGCCACCTTTCCCAATATCTCCTCCTTTGGTTCAACATGAATTGTTTTGGCTATACTTTTGGGATGTGCCTTGGGGCATTTCTCGATGTTCAGAGTGCTGTGATAATACAAGTTTTTCTTGTTTTTATACATGTCTTTCTCGTAAACAGGCATGAAATGTTCCAATTTAGACACAATGAAACAATTTTATCCATCTTCCTGATAATTTTTACCATCATCCTTTGAGGCAACTAAGAGCAGGAACTGTGGCTGATTTTTACCTCCATAACTAAAGGGTGATGAAGAATGTGCTGAATCTTGGCCCCCCTCTCAGTTGAACTCTAACTCAGCACTTATCAAATATTGAATTTGTGGTTCATGCTGGGGTATAGTTATACAGGCAGTGATGACCATTCATCGTGTAAGAGCCTAGACAGTTAGCTTCAATGGGCAATTCTATTGTGGGGGAGCATTGTAGTGAAGCCAATTCCACCCTTATTTGATCCCCAAACAATGCATTTTATTTTCTTGTTGAAGTTACTATATAGTTACCAGTTGTGGGAAAGTGTGTTGTTTTTTTCCCCTCACTAGCCCAAAGTCATTGGGTGGAATTTTCCCATCCCATCCGCCACGGGAATCGTAGCAGGAAGGACACAAACCATGCAAAGATCCGTTGGCCTCGGGTGGAATTTTCCGAACTTAGGGTGAGCACGACTGGAAAATCCTGCCCATTGAGTCAGGAGCTTGATACCAAGCCAATTGACCCTAATAATACAGTTAGCGTGGGAGTCAAACAGGAGTGGGCAGCTCAATTTTCAAAGTCTTTTAAAGGGTGGTACTATCTTCAGGACCTGCCCTTTTCCTCCTATCCGTATGCTGCAATAAACACAATACTATGGCCCACACTGTCCCCCTCCCTAACCTGCCCAAACCCTCCCTGTCTAAGACCTGGAATTACCTGGCTCAGGGATCCATTGGGCTTTATTCTTCTTCTTGGTTGCAGTCCCAGTAATGTGCACTAACACACTCTTAGCAGTACTGGGACTGGTGGAGCCACTGGCCAATTGGATTGGTTGGCAGCTCCCAGAGGTCTCCCCAGTGACAGCTAGACGTCCCACACTGGCCATATTTAGCCTGCCTGTGGGACAGACTTGTGTGGAGTGGATTGGCTCGGCTCCACACCTACTTGTTGTTTCCCACAGTTGGGGGGTGGTGGAGTTGTCCATCCTCCTATATTTTCTGTCCAACCTGCATTTATATAGCAACCGCAACATAATAAAGCATCCCACGGCACTCCACAGGAACATTATCACACTAAATTTTCATTAAATCAAATAAGGAGATATTAAGACAGGCAATCAAAAGCTTTATCAAAGAGACAAGTCTTAAAGGAAGAGAGAGAGGAAGCAGAAATGTTTATGGAGGGAATTCCCGAACTTAGGATGTAGGCAATTGAAGGCATGTCCGCCAAAGGCAGAGCGATAAGATTTGGGGCATGAGGAACCTGAGATCGTGGAGGGTTGTAGGGTTGGTGGAGTGTGCACGGGTAGGAAGGAGTAAGACAATGAATAGACTTAAAAATAGGCTGAATTTTTTTAAAATTGAGGTGCTGCCAAATTGTAAGCCAAACACAGGGTGATAGAAGAACACAACTTTGCGTGACTCAGGATACATAAAGCAGAATTTTGGATCGTGCTCATGTTTATGTAGAATGGAAGATGGAAAGCTGGCTAGAGAGAATTGGAATAGTCTAGCCTAGAGATAACAAAGATATAGGATGAGGGTTTAAGCATCAGATGAGCTGAGGCAGTGGCAGAGGTTTCCCATGATGCGTGTCTTTCATTTTATATTATAACTTGTGAATAAATCTTCTTAAAGTATATGACTGTGTGTGTTAGAGCAGTGGGGCTGGAAACAAACTTTTAAAGTAAGTCCTTTGTAAGCAATCGCAGTCTGTGTAGAGATTTTAAAATACAAAACAAGTTGTTGCCAAGTGGTCTTGCATTATTTTCTGCTGAAAACATCAGAATTGGTGCAAAATAAGACTACAATCAGATTAAATTACATAAAGGACTGTATCTAAGAGTACAGTCAGCATTTTGAAGAAAATAAATGGCCTGAATTTCGATTAGTAAGATGATCTTGTCAAAGTTTAAGGATAGAGTTGATTTATGTACCACAATTACATTTGTGTTGGAAATACCAGAAAACATAGTTCCTCAGAGTTTAGATACCACACATGAAATATTGGAGCTTGACCAGGATCAGGACTATTTCAATGGACCATTGTGTCTTAAAGAACAATTATTTTTCTACCTTTTTTTTTCATTTAAAGGACATGACCGTTGCTGCTGGGCCGGCATTTATTGCCCATCTTGGGTCCCTAGGTTACTACTCCAGTGACAATACCACTATGCCACTACCTCTCTAGGCCCTTGTTCCAGAATTTACCCTGAAAATGATACAAGCAGCCTAATTCTTTTTTATCACCCATCTTTAATTGTTCTTTCATTTATATTCAAAAAAGAAAAGTAATGTAAAGTATTTGCCACTCTTTCCAAGAGATAATGGTTCATGCTGAGGTATAGTTAGAAGTCTCACAACACCAGGTTAAAGTCCAACAGGTTTATTTGGTAGCAAATTGCCGGCATCTCCACATCAGAGGTATAGTTGCACAGGCAATCATGACCATTTATTGTGTAAGAGCCTGAACTGTTAGTTTGAATGGGCAATTCTACCTTGGATGAGCATTATAGTGAAGCCAATCCCATCCTTATTTGATACCCATACAATGCATTTTATTTTCTAGTTGAAATTACTATATAGTTACCAGTTGTGAGAAAGTGAGCCGATTCTTTTCCCTCACCCACCCAAAGCCATTGAGTCAACTGTAGTGTTCCTCATATGGAATCATAGAATCCTACAGTGCAGAAGGAGACCATTCGGTGCATCGAGCCTGCACCGACAACAGTCCCACCCAGGCCCCATCCCCGTAACCCTATCTATTTACCCTGCTAATCCCCCTGACATTAAGGGGCAATTTATCATGGCTAATTAACCTGCACATCTTTGGACTCTGGGAGGAAACTGGAGCACCCGGAGGGAACCCACGCAGACACAGGGAGAATGTGCAAACTCCACACAGCCACCCGAGGCCGGAATTGAACCTGGGGACTTGGCGCTGTGAGGCAGCAGTGCTAATCACTGTGCCACCGTGTCACCCTGACAGCTTTCCAGGTATATACAGTTCGTCTTAGATAAATTAGAGTTTATTCAGCATAATAAGAGGAGAAAGATATGGCAGCGATTCAGCAGGACAGGCCTAGCTATCTGAGCATCTTTCCTCATTATTGAATCATTTAAAAATGACATGCAAGCCACGGAAGAAGTAGCTCATGGTAATTTCTTGTCTCTGAGGAATTTACACAGTCAACATAGAGCCACTAAAAGTGGTGCTGCATGAATGAATTTCACCCCCCCACCCCCACCAGCTCTTGTAAACATCGTTGTTGGTTTCTACGACAAACATATATTTGATGAAATGACACCTGGGGGGGGTGGGGTGGCGGGGGGGGGGGGGGGGGGGGGTAGTTTTCCCGTCCCACCCGCCCCACGGGAATCATAGCAGGCAGAGGGTGGACCGTGCAAAATTCAGTTGACCTCGGGCTGGATTTTCCTGTTTTGGGGTGAGCGCGGCTGGAAAATCCCACCCCTAACCTCCTATCCCATGTAAATTTCCGAAACATAGATGATACATTTACTAGCTACATTTAAACATGTGACTGCATGTAAGAACTTCCTTACATACCTTAATGGGCTACATCCTGCACTCAAATCTACCGTTGAAATGGTGCAGTTTCCTTGATGTGTGTGGTGAACCATTGTTGGTTCCCACCAGGTAGTGCTGAGCCATGGTCTGGCCAGTACTATGAGTCTGTATATATGTTACTGTTGGGGTTAGGGTTGGGCTGTTCTACCTGTTAATATAGTCCTTATGGTACACCCCAGTCGGCTCCGCCTCCTGGGAGAGGTATAAAGGTCACTGCTCTGCCTGGTGACCCTTTAGTCTGGGATCGTATACTGTATATGGTAGCTCTGTTATTGTTGGCAATAAAAGCCTTTATTTCCTGAGTACATCCAGCCTCTCATGTGTTATATCGCGCATCAATGTGCTAGTTGAGAAATCTGTCAATGGGTTCTCTACTCTGTCTACCATAAGCCTACTTTCACTGATCAGCATACATGTTAGGATTTTTACGGTACCACACACTGTACGATTGGCCTTATCAGCAGTCTTGTAAATAGGGCCCGAACAATTAGTTCACCTGTAAGATTGAGGCACAAAGGCTACCCTTTGGGATATTGTCTACCCTGATCAGATCACTGATCGCTGTGTATCATGCAAGCTCACTTTCGGCCTTTGAAAATGTCCAGTCAATTTCAGATGACATTGGAAGGGTAATATTGAGCAACAGGTGAAGCTGCCTGTTGCATGCTGTTACTATGCAGCAACAGGATGCTGCCATCAAGCCAAAAAGACATTCTGCCTATCATACGAATAAGCAATGAGGTATATGAATTTCAGTGTAGGTGCAATACCAGGTATGTAGGATGGATGTCCCAAAGACTGGCAGATCATATCAAACAGCACATCCCTTCAGTTGCTCGCAACAGGCAAAGTACTAACTGTACCCGACAAGCCTATGCTTGCAAAATTCAAAACATGGGGAGGAATTTTCCTGTCCTGCCCACCATGGGAATCATAGCGGGATGGACCATGTAAAACTCAGTTGACCTCAGGCGGGATTTTCCGGTCTCGGGTCGAGCGAGGCAGTAAAATCCACCGATAGTGTCTAACATTAGATGTGATTCCTTGATTAGACAACACTTGCTAAACAATCCTGATTGTGCTAGGAATTACATTAAAATCTAATTTAAGATTATTAGCTGAGCTCATAGCGTGGCTCACTTACGCATTCTAGAAACCATTTATTTCACACCTAGAGCCTTGTCCTTTTCTGATATGTCTATGCATTGTACCTTTTCCAACTAAGCTTGGGGACCGCCATTTCTTGGATCAGTACCCATGGCACTACGTTGACAAATCAGAGTCAACCTGCCTGGTTCGAACCTGAAACAAAAGCTTAGCAGTTAACTGTTCTCTGCTGCATTTGCCATGATGATGGGTCCACTTGCCAAGTAATCAGCACTCTCTTCTCATGCAGTATAAATTGTTGTTCCCTTTACTTTTGGCGTGTGAGCTTGGGCAATGTTTGTAATATTTTCTTTTGGACTTGGCTTAAAACGGGCAATATCGGATTGGACACCTATTGTACACCTGAACACAACTTTCCCTTTCTGTTAACTTCAATACAAAGGAAAATCAGGTAGAGTGCATAAAGAGCAGTCAATCATAATTTGCCTGTTTTATACCATTCCCAAAAGTTTAAATTACTGCTGGTGACTAGAGGAAAACTATTCAATTTCAGGGAAAAACACTGCTGACCTGAGCCCGCTCTTACCCAACGTCAACACACATGGATAGTGACCAGGAGCAGGAACGTTGGCCATATATTTCCTCCATAACCCAGGAGATTTGCACAACTGTAGCATTCCTCCCAGTTCAATTCAGATTCCCAAATTGCAGGAATCAAATTTGGAAATAAAACCAGTTGAAACATTAAATTTACCTCGGAAACCCTTCCTGTCGAAAGAACCATGCAGATTTGCTTTCTATATAAAGTTCACGATGTCCATTGCACAGGCTCACATGGGAATCAATGTTCCTGTATCTTTCAGACCAGTGTTTTGTTTGGAATAACATCTAAGCAACAGGAGGTGGTGAAAAGCTCCATGTGACTCTTATATTGTTAGAGCTCCCCCTTGTGACTCTAATGATTATTGCTACCTCAGGAGGCCGCTCTCCCAATCAGGTACTGGTGGGGTGAAGGAGAAAATGTTACTGCTGGCCAGACCCATCCTGAGACATTTCAGAAATCAACATCTCACCTTAATCATGGCCCAACCTGATATGTCAAACGTTGTTGCCATTACCTCAGTTTCTAAAGCTGCTATAGATGATAAAAAATGGAATTTAGAGTATTTGTCAATTTTCATCATTTAGTAAATGTGTAGTATAAGATTTAAAAAATATATATTTAAATTGAAAATACAAAGGTACCAGAATGATTCAGACAGTAACTGAAAATATAAAATCCTACATGCTTTTTTACTGTTATAGATTCACAGGGTAGAAGTATTACTCATTTCCAAATGGACTTGGTCGATGTTATCCAGTTTTGTCACATAAGAAGTTAGCTTATGTTCTTTTATTCTTAAACTGCAACCCTGAAGCTGCCAGTGTTACCTAAACTGAGTATGGGTAAGTTTTACTAAAGCAATAATCATTTTAATAAAAGTTAATATTCTTTTTAATGCAATGTTTTTGCTAAAACTGTGATTGTGTTACTATGTTACCTACAATCCAGTAGGTATGGGGAACGTATCGCCAGAGCTCAACTTTAATGATTCTTTGTTTAAAACAATTCCCTCTGGCTCTTACAGAACCTATCCTACAAAATGAACAATATTTGGAGCAAATAAAGACTTTGAGAGGCTTTGATTATTATTTATAGCTTTAACTTCTTCTGTTCTGCAAAAGAGAATTCAATGGTTGCAGTAAAGTTTTGGTCAAGAACCTATTTCAAAATTAGATGACTCATCACAATGTTGATTTCAAAAGCTATGTAAAAACCTAGAATTCCCAGCTCCAACTGCACAAATATAACTCTGCAATGTTGCATCAGGCAAATGTTCAAGATTATACAGTGTTCACATTGTATGGTAGCTGTGATCTATTCAGGCACAGGATTTAATGGCAACCGCAACATGTCTCCCCACCAGTGTGTGAGGCAAGCCATTTAAAACTCCCTTCAGTTTGGTGGGACCATGATATCCCATTGGGTGGGAGGGGCTGTAAAATCCTGGCCAGTAAATTAAAGTAGACCTAACTTTAGAAGATAATTGCAATAATATTTACAAACCAGCTAAGTGTCACGTAATCAAATGTCACATGATCAAATATCACGTGATCAAAACACCCCTTTCCTTCCAAGGAATATGTTCAATCAACATTGGATAGTCAGAGGCTTTTCCAAAGGGTGGAAGTGTCAATTACAATGGGGCACAGGTTCAAGGTGAAAGGGGGAGAGTTTAAGAGATATGTGCGGGAGAAGTTTTTCACGCAAAGAGTGGTGGGTGCCTGGAACACGCTGCCAGAGGAGGTGGTAGAAGCAGGCACATTAGCAACATTTAAGAGGCATCTGCTTGAGTACATGAATAGGGAGGGAATAGAGTGATATGGACTGAGTAAGGGCAGAGGTTTTTTTTAGTTTAGTTAGGGCATCATGATTGTCACAGGCTTGGAGGGCTGAAGGGCCTGTTCCTGTGCTGTACTTTTCTTTGTTCTTTGATAGCCCTAACTGGCTAATACCAGGGGAAGTGTATGCCAGTATGAGTTAACATCCATTAATAGTGGAGTGGTGGCCTTTCTTTTTTTTTTCAGCACAAACAGGCCCTTCGGCCCACAAGTTGCGCCGATCACATCCCCACCTCTAGGCCTATCTATAGCCCTCAATCCCATTAAATCCCATGTACTCATCCAGAAGTCTCTTAAAAGACCCCAACGAGTTTGCCTCCACCACCACCGACGTCAGCCGATTCCACTCACCCACCACCCTCTGAGTGAAAAACTTACCCCTGACATCTCCTCTGTACCTACCCCCCAGCACCTTAAACCTGTGTCCTCTCGTAGCAACCATTTCAGCCCTTGGAAATAGCCTCTGAGAGTCTACCCTATCCAGACCTCTCAACATCTTGTAAACCTCTATCAGGTCACCTCTCATCCTTCGTCTCTCCAGGGAGAAGAGACCAAGCTCCCTCAACCTATCCTCATAAGGCATGCCCCCCAATCCAGGCAACATCCTTGTAAATCTCCTCTGCACCCTTTCAATGGCTTCAACATCTTTCCTGTAATGAGGTGACCAGAACTGCGCGCAGTACTCCAAGTGGGGTCTAACCAGGGTCCTATAAAGCTGCAGCATTATCTCCCGACTCCTAAACTCAATCCCTCGATTAATGAAGGCCAGTACGCCGTACGCCTTCTTGACCGCATCCTCCACCTGCGAGGCCGATTTAAGAGTCCTATGGACCCGGACCCCAAGGTCCTTCTGATCCTCTACACTGCTAAGAATGGTACCCTTCATATTATACTGCTGCTTCATCCCATTGGATCTGCCAAAATGGATCACCACACACTTATCCGGGTTGAAGTCCATCTGCCACTTCTCCGCCCAGTCTTGCATTCTATCTATGTCTCGCTGCAACTTCTGACATCCCTCCAAACTATCCACAACACCACCTACCTTGGTGTCGTCAGCAAACTTACCAACCCATCCCTCCACTTCCTCATCCAGGTCATTTATGAAAATGACAAACAGCAAGGGTCCCAGAACAGATCCCTGGGGCACTCCACTGGTCACTGACCTCCATACAGAGAAAGACCCCTCCACAGCTACTCTCTGCCTTCTGCAGGCAAGCCAGTTCTGGATCCACAAGGCAACAGCCCCTTGGATCCCATGCCCTCTCACTTTCTCAAGAAGTCTTGCATGGGGGACCTTATCGAACGCCTTGCTGAAGTCCATATAGATCACATCCACCGCTCTTCCTTCGTCAATGTGTTTGGTCACATTTTCAAAGAACTCAACCAGGCTCGTAAGGCACGACCTGCCCTTGACAAAGCCGTGCTGACTACTTTTGATCATACTAAACTTCTCTAGATGATCATAAATCCTGTCTCTCAGGATCCTCTCCATCAACTTACCAACCACTGAGGTTAGACTCACCGGTCGGTAATTTCCCGGGCTGTCCCTGTTCCCTTTCTTGAATATAGGGACCACATCTGCAATCCTCCAATCCTCCGGAACCTCTCCCGTCTCCATCGACGATGCAAAGATCATCGCCAAAGGCTCCGCAATCTCCTCCCTCGCCTCCCACAGTAACCTGGGGTACATCCCATCCGGTCCCGGCGACTTACCAACCTTGATGCCATTCAATAGTTCCAACACATCCTCTTTCTTTATGTCCACATGCTCGATCCTTTCTGTCCACCGCAAACCAGCAGTACAACCACCCAGATCCCTTTCCACCGTGAATACCGAGGTAAAGTATTCATTAAGCAGCTCCGCCATTTCTAACAGTTCCGCACAAACTTTTCTCCCTTCACCTTTTAAGGGTCCTATGCCTTCACATCTCATCCTTTTACTCTTGACATATTTGTAGAAAGCCTTGGGATTCTCCTTAATCTTACCCGCCAAGGCCTTCTCATGACCCCTTCTCGCTCTCCTAATTTCCTTCTTAAGCTCCTTCCTACATCCCGTATACTCCTCTAAATCCTTAACACCTCCTAGCTCTCTGAACCTTCTGTACGCCTCTCTTTTCTTATTCACCAGGTTCATCACAACCTTCGTGCACCACGGTTCCCGTACCCTACCAACACCCCCCTGTCTCATCGGAACGTTGTCATGCAGAGCTCCAGACAAACATTCCTTGAAAATCTTCTTTTTAGATACCCAAAAGACTGAAACCTGACCAGATAGTGGAGGAGCAGCATATTTGCAGCCACACCTCAACTCAGATACCGACACCGTGTTTAGTTCATACATTGAGGTGGGATCTGCATATGGTACAACATTGGGCATGAATAGCCTGCAGCCAGGGTTTGGCAAGAACAGCCCAGTTACCAGCCAGAAAACCAATGGTCAGTGTTGAGTATGATCGAGTCTGGCATCAGACTGATGCAGAGCTCTGTGCAGATCCTGGAGCCCATCACTTCTGGCATGGAAATGGGAGCCAACATTTGTGGACTTAACCATGATGCAATACCTGATGGCTTTCCATTTCAGAATTTGCAAACTCCTAACGTCTGAGTATTGCAGTGAAAGCTCAGAAGTTACCTGAACACTATTGATTAGTGTTCAAAGGGGCTTGCAGTGTATCACAGCAACCCATCCTCCAACTGATTACTAAGATTGCTGAGGCAGTGCCCAGGACAGTGGCAGTGGCTTCCTAGAGGTCTCACAGCATTCATGTTTCTACCCCGTCACTCCATCCCTGCTAGCTTAAACTACTACTACCAATGCTCACATAGTGCAGTCTGAAGTCGGTCCTTCCAGGCCCAGAGCTACAGGGTTGTCCTCCAAGGTGTGGTCTCCTCCACTGAAAATCAGTAGCCTTCCAGCAGTCATGCTACAGCCACTGGAGTCACAATAAGTGGGGTCAGTCAGACAGGTAAAGACGCATGGAGGTAGATACTATGGGAATATCAATATTGACTTTCATATGCAGTGTAACATGAATGCATTTAATGACTAGGTTTGCAATGTTTAATTTCTGTTGGCTTTTTATTTTTCATTGCGGCCAAGTGGATGCTGTGAGAGCCAAAGACCGAGGGAAGGTAAGATATGGAATTTTGATGAATAGAGAATTCGGTTGCAGTTATTGGTATCACACTGGGATGAGCTCTTCACAGCCCAGCCATAGATGATCTTGGTTGCCTCCTCCCTTCCTCTTCTGCCTCCTCATGCTCCTGTTCCTCAGCTGCTCATCATTTGGCTGAATGACAAGTCCCCTCATGATGATGAGATTGTGCAGCAGACCATCTTGAATCCTGATACCCATTCTGTCAAGTACTGCAGGGCTCCTTCAGAGCAGACCAGGCAGCAGAAGCATCGTTTCCACACCCCAATGATCTGCTCTATTACATTCAATGTGCCAGCATAGCTTCCATTCTATGTATGCTACGCACATGTGCATGGGCTGTATACCAGTGTCTCCAGCTAAGTGGTCAGTAGATAGCCTTTTTCATCCATTAACCATCCTCTAGTTTGCTGTGAGGGCTCAAATGCAGTTGGCACAGGAGAGGAGACTGCCACAGAATAAAGGCAACATGACTGCTGCCAAGATACGGGACATTTACCTGCATGATTCACTGCCTATGGTCACACAACAGCTAGATGTTGAGGGAGTGGAATCTCTTTTGGTTCCTGTATAGGATGGAGATGATATGCAGTGTTTATAAATCAGAGTATACAGTCCACAGCACCCTGCAATGGCGAAATGTGAAATCCTGGAGAAGTCACACATTCCCTCTTCCTGCTTCACTCTGGGAATAAGAGTGAAATGTGGTTGGCTCTCCTTAAGAATGAAATCTCAGTAACTTCCCTTAATGAAACAATGAATGGCAAACTGCGAATATATATCACCAGCTCCGGCCTGGATGAAGCCAGATGCAGGTTCATTGCCCCCATCACTCTCGCAGCCACCGACAATGTGGTCCTTGTCGTGCTCTGAGATTGTGGTTGTGGCTGAAGCAGGTGACAGATTTCAGTGAGGACATGCTTATTGAAGTGCAAACATCTCACACATTGCTCCTTGGTGAGGAAGGAGAACTGCTCCATGAATATCCTCGGTGGGTATGACTATCTTAGGGGCAATTAAGGATGGCAATAAATGTTGGCCTAGCCATTCACATCCCATAGATTGATTTTAAAAACTTGCTGAGAGTCTTTCTCACACTCCTCTTCCTCCCTCTTCCAGCAGCTTGTCCTGCTCTAGATGTCCACTGCTCATTCTCCAACTCATGCTTAAATCCAAGGGGAATTCTTACATTTGTCCCCAAGTCTGGGAGCAATTTATTTGTGCAGAAGCCTTGAAGTCAACAAAAACCCCTTCACCATCTGCCACACCACTTCCTGTAGGCATTTGAACTTAAAAAACCATACAAAGCACCAAACAAAAAGTGCTGATGGTGTAGGTGGTAACTTTTAGCATGGATAGAAGGTTAGTGAACTAACAGAAAGCAGAGAATGTGGATGAATGGGTCATTTTCAGGTAGGCAAGTTGTAACTAGTGCAGTGCTACATGAATTAGTGCTGGATCCTCAACTATTATTGATTTGGATGGATGAAATAACTAAATGTATAATGGTTAAATTTGCTGATGGCACAAAGGTAGGATTAGGTTAAGAGCGGGCAAAATTTGGCAGATGGAATATAATAAGAGCAAATGTGAAATTGTCCACTTTAGCAGAAAGAATAGAACAGCAGTATATTACTTAAATGCAGAGAGAATGCTGAACTTTACGGTACAGAGTGATCTGGATATCACTGGTAAATGAACCACAAAAAGTTAGTATACAGGTACAGCAGATGGTTAGGAAGGCAAATGGAATATTGGCATTTGTTGGAAGGGAAAATCAAGTATAAAAGTAGGGAAGTATTACTACAGCTATTCAGGGCCTTAGAGAGACCGCATCTCTCAACTGACTCCTAGGATGAAGCTGTGCAAGTTAAGAGAGGGCATTATCTGCAATGTTGAGATCCAAAATGGCAACAAATCTGCATTGTATGTTCCTTACCATCATGATCTGCATACATCCTGTGGCCATTCACCTTTATACGGCATCTGGTACACTTTACCACAAAACTGTATGCACCACAGACACTATTTTGGGGGTTTACGGGAACTCTAGCATCCCCAGAGATTGACACAAATGATCCCAGTTTCCTGCCCATTAAGTTTAACCAGCTGATACTGTAAAGTATAAGGGAGAACTGAAAAGATACCATATGTGAATAGATCAACAGATAACAGGCAGGATCCCAAAAGTAGTTTATAAACATGTTCATTATGAAAGAATAGTCAAAGGGAGGGTGAGACTGATTTGGGATCAAAAAGAGCTCTTGTTCTGGAGGCAGAGGGCATAGCTGAGGTACAAATTGAGTACTTGGAATCTGTTTTCACTAATGAAAAGGATGTTGCTAATCTCGCAGTAAGGGAGGAGGCTGTAGAAAAATGTGACAAGATAAAAACTAGATGGCAGTTGGCAGTGTTCAAAGGACCAAAGACACAGTCCAGATGGCATGCAAGCTAGATTGCTGAAGAAAGTCTGGGTGAAATTGCAGACACCCTGGTCCACAACCTGTTTTGGTTTTTGGTACTATTGCTGAAGCACTGTAGGATTGCAAATATTATACCCCTATTCAAAATGGGGAGAAGGATAAAGCTGGCAAATACAGGCTAATTAGCTTAAGGTTGATAGTGAGAAAACATTTAGAGATATTAATTTAGAACAAAATTAATAGGTACCTGTATAAATATGGGTTAATAAATGAAACCCAGCATGGATTTCAAAATTGTGTTTGATTATCTTGATTGAGTTGATAGATTAAGTAATCGAGAAAGTGATGAGGTTAATGTTGTGTACATTTACAAAGGAATTTGATAAAGTACCTCAGAATAGACATTTTAGCAAAACTGAAGTGCAGGTGATTAACAGAACAGCGGCTGCCTGCATGCGGACTTGTCTAAGGGACAGAAAGCACAAAGGAGTAGTGCTAACTGGTAGTTTTTAAGACTGGATGAAGTGCACTCCAGGGGTCATTATTAGGACTACTGCTTTTTTGTTTTATCTATTGATCAACGTGACTTGGCTATACAGGGCAGAATTTCAAAATTTGCTGATGCACAAAACCTGGAAATGTAGTTAAGAGTGTAGTAAGGTAGTAACATATTACAGGAATACACAAACAGATTGGTGAAATGAGCAGACACATGGCAGATGAAATTGAATGCAGAAAAATGTGAAATGGACCAATTAGATAGGAAGAATGAGGAGAGACAATATAATAAAAATGCTACAATGTTAAAGGTGGTATAGGAACCTGTTGATCTACATGCACAAGCCTTTGCAGGTTGCAGTTGAAAAGGCTCTTGCAAAGGCACACGGGATCCTTGGCTTCGAAGCATAGAATACAAAAACAAAGAAATTATGCTAAAACTTTCTAAATTATCCCAGCTGGAGTATTGCGTCCAATCTGGGTACCAGACTTTAGGAAGAATGTTAACGACTTGGAGAGGTTACAGATGAGATTTACTAGAATGGTGCCAAGAATGTGAGATTTCAGTTATGTCAAGAGACTAGAGAAGATGGTTATTCTTCTTCGAGCAGGGAAGGTTCAGAGGAGCATTATTTGAGGTGTTCAAAATAATGAAAGGTTTTGAGAGAGTAAAGAAGGAGTAACTGTCTTCAGTGGCAGAAAAATACAGAGCCAGAGGAGAAAAGTTTAAGGCACGAGGGAAAAAAAAGGAGGTAACATGAGGAAATTTTACAAGGCTATGAGGAAAGGACAGGGAAAGGGATTGATTGGAGAGTTCTTTGAAAAAGCTAGCAGAGGCACGATGAGCTGAATGGTCTCCTTCTATGCTGTACCAGTCTACTCTATGATTTGGATTTCTTGGCTGGAATTTTCTGGCAGGATTTTCTGGTCGCCAACAATGCACCCCCACCATGGGTTTCCTGGCGGCGTGGGGTGGAGTCAGTGGGAAATCCCATTAACAGTGACAGGACCAGAAGATCCTGCTGGCAAATGGCATGTTCAGTAAGAAGTTTAACAACACCAGGTTAAAGTCCAACAGGTTTATTTGGTAGCAAAAGCCACACAAGCTTTCGAGGCTCTAAGCCCCTTCTTCAGGTGAGTGGGAATTCTGTTCACAAACAGAACTTATAAAGACACAGACTCAATTTACATGAATAATGGTTGGAATGCGAATACTTACAACTAATCCAGTCTTTAAGAAACAAAACAATGGGAGTGGAGAGAGAAAGCAGTAGTCCTCTCTCCACTCCCATTGTTTTGTTTCTTAAAGACTGGATTAGTTGTAAGTATTCGCATTCCAACCATTATTCATGTAAATTGAGTCTGTGTCTTTATAAGTTCTGTTTGTGAACAGAATTCCCACTCACCTGAAGAAGGGGCTTAGAGCCTCGAAAGCTTGTGTGGCTTTTGCTACCAAATAAACCTGTTGGACTTTAACCTGGTGTTGTTAAACTTCTTACTGTGTTTACCCCAGTCCAACGCCGGCATCTCCACAAAATGGCATGTTGCCTCCCGCCATGAGAAACACGCTGTGGGGAGACCAGGGAATCCCACCCCCCTTGTGTTTTTGGACCGTAACCAATTCCTAGGACCTGTATTGTTGCCATTTGCTGATAAGCTTTAATATGTGGGCTGGTTAATTAATAAATGAGGGATGCTTTTTAGTCTGTGGAGGGATTTACGTTATAGAAAGCAGCAGGATCAGTCAATTCTACCATGTTACTACCAGCTGGAGGCGACCTGTTAAATGCTTTAAATTCCTATTTCAATGCTAGGATTTTAATTTTGGAAGAATTCCAAAAATGAAACTGGGAAAAAGTCTGTGTATTGGAGGTTGGGGAGATCTTTCCAGAATTTTCACAGATTTCTTTTTAAATTAAGAGCAGCTGCATCAATACTCCACATTATAAGCAAGAGGCCCAAGAAATCACCACTTGGTTATCACAACTGTCAAGACAAAGAGAAGCAGAAAGCTAAATTGCTACATGCTGCTCAGCTCACATTTCTATTCACAGTTCTTCCCACAGCCCTAAACTAAATTACTTTTCCTTCAAAGGAAAGAATGTATTTCAACATCTTTACTGCTGATCCTTTAATTTGTACATAGAGCAACCACCCAATCTTGGCTTATATAGAAATCTTTGAAAATCCCAGAGAGAGGAAAAAGAACACCACTATTAACTACAGCATTCCAAAATTAGACATTCCTGCTGAACAAAATATCTTTTTACTTTCAGAAACGTGACAATCATAGGAAAAGAAAGCTTGATTCCCATTGCGTGGAATTCCTAGTTTCATATTTCAATGTGGAGTTATGCTAATTACAAATGACTAGACCAGTTAGAAAGAAGTTTGTGTAATATTTGTACAGTCTTTGCATGTTGACCATTTATTGCAGATCATTTGAGAATATCATCATTCATCCTTCAGTATTGAGTTAGACCATCTTCATTTGTCAGCCAGGTGTTGGGCTGTGTGGGTGCGAAAGTGGCTGATCAATCCTATCTTAGCATAAAAGTTCTAGTGCAGTGAGGACAAGACAGTAAAGCTGGGTAGGTAGTTGGGGGCACTGTTCTCATGGTTTTTACATACATTGCATTTGTTTTGGGCTGAGATTATCCATTGCTCCTCTTATGCTGATGTGCCTTTGATAATTGCACTCCTTTAAGCTGAGCGATCCTGGGCAAGGGTCTCCAATGATGCACTGTAAATTTTAGTGTCCATGAGGGAGGCTTTAAAGGTATCCTTGAAGCGTTTCTTCTGGTCACCATAGGAGAATGCTCCATTCTGCAGTTCACCATAGAAGAATTGCTTAGGGAGTCGGTTTCTGGTGACATGTCCAGCCCATAGGAGTTTTTGTCGTAACATTGTGAAGATGCTGACCATGCCGGATCTCCCGAGGACCTCTGTGTCTGGGACTTTATCTTGTCTCTTGATTTAAATGCTTTAATGGGGTGTATGGCACTTCAATCAGGGGAACACGTTTGGCTCTTCTCAGAGCAGTTGGCCTGCATTGGAGCCCACCTGACACTCCGCTCACACCTCTGGCTCCAAGAAGCTGTTAGCATGCGGGCAGGCTAAACCAGGTAAGAGTAGCTAATAGGCCTAAGCCCTCGGTGAGACGGGGTTTGTCTACCTGAGCATGTGAAGTCTGTTTCTGGCAGACTGTGTGGAGGAAACCACTAACAGGTTCAATGGAGCAAGAGGCAGAATCAGCAAAGTGTTGAGGAGCACGAAGAGCAGACGAGACATTAAAGATGTCCTGGTCATCCACTGTGCCCTGTCCTATCTCTATCATCAGAAGAAGTGACTCTCTGTCCTGCCACTGGATACTGGTGGACATGGGAATAGAGAATGAGACTGATAGCATACAACTCTCCCTCACTTAAATCTAATTCATGCACAAGTAATCTTTAATTGAGAATATGCTGAAAACAGGATAACATAACCTTTGTTGTTGTGTTCGTGTCAGTTCTCACAAAAGGTCCTTTCTGCAGTATCAAAATGTCTTTTTCTTTCCATTTACCAGCTGAAACTTAGTGTGTGTTCTACTGGTCTCCTTATAACGCAGCAGTCACCTCTTATAAATACCAGAAATGGTGCTTTCATAGTGTGTTGTACCAGTTTGCTGCTGGAGTTACAGTGAGATACTAGTGAAACTCCATCCTTCCCTCCATTCTCAGCCTTTTTGTCTTTTAGATGATGTTTTATAGGATTCTATTTAACTAATTAACACAAACATTCATCAGTACAACCTATAAACTGAGGTTCTGTAACACACATACAAATCACTACACACATAGATCCAGTTCTTCTGGTGTCCAGATGGTCATACTGCAGAGATATTCTGCGATATATCTCTGGAAACTTTGGTTTCTGGGGGAGCTCTTTGAAATCCCTTTGCATGGACGCCACTGGAATTGCCCAGTTTGTTTTAACTTTTGATGGGCAATCCCCTTGTGTTTGGAACCCTCCAAAAACACCTCCAACTCTGAGTTAGAGTCAGAGACTTTGGATAATTCCAATTCATTTACAAAAATAGCTACCCAGGTAGGCAAAAGCAAACCATGACTAACACCAGGGGTAACTACACAACTGACAGCCCCAACTCTCCACTGCCGTCCCCATGACCACTACCCTCCCCCCAATATCCATCCACCACCCTGACCCACCAAACCCATGACCCTGCAACTTCCTTTTAAACCCTCCAATCTCCCCGACTCAACCTCAGCACCCTACTACCCTGCCACCCTATAGTTTGCACTCTATCCGCTCTACCACCCTGTCACCCCATCCAGTTGCTCCCCTACCCACCCTGTCACCTAAAACCACGCCACACTACCAACCGTGTGACCTACCATCATACCACACTACCACCTACCACGCTACACAGATGGCATCCTACCACCCTGTTACTCACCTTACCCACTTACCTCACTCACATTCATTAACTAACACAGTGAAAAGCTACTTGATGTCGAAATGTCCTTGGCAGACAGGATTAAGGAGAATCCCAAGGCATTTTATTCATACATTCGGAACAAAAGGGTTGTCAGGGAAAAAATCGGACCTCTCAGGGACAAAAGTGGGGAATTATGCTTGGAGCCCAAAGAAGTAGGGGAGATCCTAAATGAATACTTTGCGTCGGTATTCACAAAGGAGAGGGATGTGTTGACTGGGAGTGTCTCGGAGGGGAGTGTTGAACCGTTGGAGAAAATCTCCATTACAAGGGAGGAAGTGTTAGGTTTGTTAGAGAATATAAAGACTGACAAATCCCCAGGGCCTGATGGAATCTATCCAAGGCTGCTCAGGGAGACGAGAGATGAAATCGCTGGGCCTCTGACGCAAATCTTTGTCTCATCACTGGACGCAGGTGAGGTCCCAGAGGATTGGAGGATAGCTAATGTGGTCCTGTTATTTAAGAAGGGTAGGAAGGATAACCCGGGTAATTATAGGCCGGTGAGCTTGACGTCTGTGGTGGGGAAGTTGTTGGAGAAGATTCTTAGAGATAGGATGTATGCGCATTTAGAAAGGAATAAACTCATTAACGATAGTCAGCATGGTTTTGTGAGAGGGAGGTCATGCCTCACTAACCTGGTGGAGTTTTTTGAAGAAGTGACCAGAATGGTTGACGAAGGAAGGGCCGTGGATGTCGTCTATATGGACTTTAGTAAAGCGTTTGACAAAGTCCCTCATGGTAGGCTGGTGAAAAAGGTTGGATCTCATGGGATAAAGGGGGAGGTGGCTAGATGGGTGGAGAACTGGCTTGGTCACAGAAGACAGAGGGTGGTAGTGGAAGGGTCTTTTTCCGGCTGGAGGCCTGTGACTAGTGGTGTTCCGCAGGGCTCTGTATTGGGACCTCTGCTGTTTGTGATTTATATAAACGATCTGGAAGAAGGTGTAACTGGGGTGATCAGTAAGTTTGCGGACGACACAAAATTGGCAGGACTTGCAGATAGTGAGGAGCATTGTCAGAAGCTACAGAAGGATATAGATCGGCTGGAAATTTGGGCAAAGAAATGGCAGGTGGAGTTCAATCCTGATAAATGCGAAGTGATGCATTTTGGTAGAAATAATGTAGGGAGGAGCTATATGATAAATGGCAGAACCATAAAGGGTGTAGATACGCAGAGGGACCTGGGTGTGCAAGTCCACAGATCCTTGAAGGTGACGTCACAGGTGGAGAAAGTGGTGAAGAAGGCATATGGCATGCTTGCCTTTATAGGACGGGGCATAGAGTATAAAAGTTGGGGTCTGATGTTGCAGATGTATAGAACGTTGGTTCGGCCGCATTTGGAATACTGCGTCCAGTTCTGGTCGCCACACTACCAGAAGGACGTGGAGGCTTTGGAGAGAGTACAGAGGAGGTTTACCAGGATGTTGCCTGGTATGGAGGGGCTTAGTTATGAGGAGAGATTGGGTAAACTGGGGTTGTTCTCCCTGGAAAGACGGAGGATGAGGGGAGACTTAATAGAGGTGTATAAAATTATGAAAGGCATAGATAGGGTGAACGGTGGTAAGCTTTTCCCCAGGTCGGTGGTGACGTTCACGAGGGGTCATAGGTTCAAGGTGAAGGGGGGGAGGTTTAACACAGATATCAGAAGGACATATTTTACACAGAGGGTGGTGGGGGCCTGGAATGCGCTGCCAGGCAAGGTGGTGGAGGCAGACACACTGGGAACGTTTAAGACTTATCTAGACAGCCATATGAACGGAGTCGGAATGGAGGGATACAAAAGAATGGTCTAGTTTGGACCAGGGAGCAGCATGGGCTTGGAGGGCCGAAGGGCCTGTTCCTGTGCTGTATTGTTCTTTGTTCTTTGTACTCAAATGTCCCCAAGATTTTCACTGTTAGCGAATGAAGACATACCAAAGTTTGGCAGCTAGTGCTGTAAAAAGGGGTGTGGCTTGGCTTCCCCTGATGATCCTGCACTATGAGGAAGGACTCTGAGCTGAGGAGGCCCAGTTCAGAAATCCAAGTGGGAAGTATTGAGCTCTGGCTGTGTGTGTGAAACAGGAGCAAAGTGGCAATCCAATGGTGAATCTGCCCATAATAAATGAAAAGGAACATTGGCAAACACTATCCCAACCACTACTAAAGTGTTATTTTCCTCGGAACATATTCAAAATTATTTGCTTAAGGACCTCATGAAGCTCCTCAAATCCATCATTGCTACCAAGCTCTGTGTTTGTCTCTTTCACCATTCATTTCTTTGCCAGAGATAGGAATGGGAGCAGCAAAATGAGCCATGGATACACAGCATCATGAGCCAAGTTGGAATGGTTAATTGGAACATGGATGCTTCAGTATCAGATTACTTCCAGGTTTCGCATCGTCAACTCACAAAGGTGGACATGACCCAGGTCTACGTGGCACAATTTAACATCAACAATTAAAGACCATTTCACAGTTGCAATGGAAGAGGGTGTCAAGAGATTGTGAGTGAGGTATTTAGAGGAGAAAGGACGTGTATGTCAGGAGAGCAAAGGCTTCATCCAGGTTCAGTGATCCATCTCTCAATGTTCTGCTGTGTGCACTAAGGTCAAGAAAGGAGGTCGTCTCTTTCAGCAATCAAGCTGCCACTACCTATTGATCTGTTTGAATGTACATCCTCACTTGCCCCTTCCTGTATCCATCATTGCCACTTCAATCGAAATGCAACCTGGTAATGTCTCAGTTTCCTAATTCTCCACATACATCCTCAAATGGTGCCTTCAGCACATTCCTCAAATGCGTGCCAGTGCCACTCCTCATGACTAATCTGCCTGATTGTCACCCTCACCAAATGTACTGCATCAACTGTACACAAACATGCTTGAGAGCCAAAGGTGTGTCATGTCACCCTTGTGGGAGAAGAGAACACAGAATGCCAGGGAGATGTTGAGAATCAGAGGTAGATCACAATAATTCATGGAGTTTTATCCAGCAGAAGAGAAAGCTTTGAGATTAGGGACATAACAGCCACTCTATGTAAAAGAGGTTGGTTGTGCATTGGAACAGTATGGTCTATTCATCTCACAGACTCACATCTACAAGACAAAGTCACCTTGACTTGACTTTAGCAGTTTAACCAAATATGATCACTTTAATCATGCATGTTTCAACATTTGTGAAGACCCATATCTAAACCAGAGTAGTCTGCCAGCCATGAGATAAAACTTCCTTCATATACATGCATATGTAATGAGCTGAAAAGCAGACAACCCGGTGTGGAAACCCGCCTTGCCGGTTGGCAGGAAACATGCCACTTTTCCCACCTGCCACAACACTTAGTCTCTGGAGTGGAAATTTCTGCCCAATCAATTAAGAGGGAAAGTAAAGAGGAAAAGAAGATTGGCAAAGAAAGAATACGAGTAGAAAGATAGTTAATATAAAAGGGAACCTAAATTTTTTTCCTGGCATGTAAATATTAAGTGGTGAATAGGAGGCAGGTAAAGCCTATTAGGGACAAAGAAAGGGATAGGACCATGAAATTGTTGTCGATTGTTGTAAAAACCCACCAGGTTCGCTAATGTCCTTTACGGAAGGAAATCTACCATCCTTACCAGGTCTGGCCTACATGTGACTCCAGATCTACAGCAACATGGTTGATTTTTAGATGCCCTCTGAAATGCCCAGCAAAATGCTCAGTTTAATTAGGGATAGGAATAAATGGTGGCCCAGCCAGTGATGCCCACATCCCAAAGGCACAATGTCCAGGCCTGGACTGAAAAGTGACAAGTAACATTCAGGCCACACAAGTGCCAGGCAATGACCATTTACAACAAAAGAGAATGTAATGGATTTAATGCTGAATTCCCCACTATCAACATCCTGGGGGTTACCATTCACCAGAAACTGAACTGGACCAGCCATATAAATACTGTGGTTACCAGAACAGGTCAAAGGTTGGAAATTCTGCAGAGATTAACTCACATTCTGACTCCCCAAAGTCTGTCTGCCATCTACAAGGCACCAAGTCAGGAATGTGACGGAATACTCTCCACTTACCGGGATGAATGCGGCTCCAACTACACTCCAGAAACACAACACCATCCAGGACAAAGCAACCTGCTTGATTGGCACCCCACCCAGCACCTTAAATGTTCACTCTCTCCATCACCAATGCACGTGGGCGGTACAGTAGTTAGCATTGCTGCCTCACAGTGCCAGGGACCAAGGTTCAATTCCCGGCTTGGGTCATTGTCTGTGCGGAATCTGCATGTTCTCCCCCTGTCTGCGTGGGTTTCCTCCGGGTGCTCCAGTTTCCTCTCTCAGTCCAAAAGATGTGCTGTTTAGATGTATTGGCCATGCTAAGTTCTCCCTCAATGTACCCGAACAGACGCCAGAGTGTGGCGACTAGGGGATTTTCACAGTAACTTAATTGCGGTGTTAATGTAAGCCTACTTGTGACACTAATAATTAAACTGAAACAGTGGCAACACTGTGTACCATCTACAGGATACACTGCAGCAACCACCAAGGCTCCTTTGACAGCACCTTTTAAGCCCTCAATCTCTACCACCCAGGACAAGGGCAGCATGATGAATTAGAACACCACCACCTGCAAGTTCCCCTCCAAACTACACACCACTTTCCTTGAAACTATATTGTCATTCCTTCACTGTTGCTGGAACTCCCTCCCTACACCACATGGACTGCAGCTATTCAAGAAGATGCCTCAACAGCACCTTCTCAAGAAAAATTAGCAATGGGCAACAAATGCCAGCGATGCCTACATCCTGTGAAAGAATAAATAAAACAAACGTACTTGCTTGTTTCTTCCTGGTTCGCTAAAATCTGCCTGGACAACCTCATCCTTTTTACCAATCTTGTTGTCACTGATGTGGACCACGATCACTGGCTCTTCACCCTACACCCTCAGGGAGAATGCTGTCAGCCGTTCACTGACATTCCTGACCCTAGCCCCAGGGAGGCAACATACCATCCTGATTCACATGTGCAGCTACAGAAATGCCTGTCCATTCCCCTCATTATGGAATCCCCCATTCCTATTGGTTCCTCAATCATCCTCTTGTCCCTGTGTACAGCTTAGCGATGCCATCGACTTGGCTCTGGCTACACGCTTCCAAAGAGCTAATATTATCACCAATATTTGGAATTGAATAATTATATGCACTTGGGAGCTCCACAGTACCTAACTGGTCCTCCTTGACTGTCTGGTGGTCACCCATTCCCATTCTTCCTTCAGTGTCATTAAGCTGTGGGGTGACCACATCTAGAAATGTGCTATCCATGAAACTTTCAGTCATGTGGATACTCTCAGAGGCCATCTGCTACTCAAGCTTCGAAACCCAAGAGCTCGAACTGCTACCACTGATGACACTTGCTTCACATGTAGTTGCCCAAGACACAAGAAGCATCCCGGAGTTTTCACATGGAACGGTTGTGCACTTTACTGTCCAAGATGCCCTGCCATGCCTTTCTATTTATTAGTAAATTAACTGGTTTAACAGAAATAAACTAAAGTCTTGCATTAAAAAAAACACTCACCAGCTCCTCACTAATTAGTCGCTTCCCTGCTGCTGACATCAGTTTCTTTCACATAGAGAGTTAGTTACTGAGTCATAGAGGTTTACAGCATGGAAACAGGCCCAACTTGTCCATGCCGCCCTTTTTTAAAACCCCTAAGCTAGTCCCAATTGCCTGCATTTGGCCCATATCCCTCTATACCCATCGTACCCATGTAACTATCTAAATGCTTTTTAAAAGACAAAATTGTACCCGCCTCTACTACTACCTCTGGCAGCTTATTCCAGACACTCACCACCCTGTGTGTGAAAAAATTGCCCCTCTGGACATTTTTGTATCTCTCCCCTCTCACCTTAAACCTATGCCCTCTAGTTTTAGACTCCCCTACCTTTGGGAAAAGATATTGACTAGCTGATCTGTGCCCCTCATTATTTTATAGACCTCTATAAGATCACCCCTCAGCCTCCCACGCTCCAGAGAAAAAAGTCCCAGTCTATTCAGCCTCTCCTCTTAACTCAATCCATCAAGTCCCGGTAGCATCCTAGTAAATCTTTTCTGCACTCTTTCTAGTTTAATAATATCCTTCCTATAATAGGGTGACCAGAATTGCACACAGTATTCCAAGTGTAACTTAAATGTTTTTATTTAGCTCATCATTGATACCTCAGACTCAAATTCACTAAAAAATTCAGAACTCTTTAGTGGTACTGATCCACGTCAGATCAGCCATGATCTTATTGAATGGCGGGGCAGGCTCGAGGGGCTAGATGGCCTACTCCTGCTCCTATTTCTTATGTTCTTATGTCTTATCCCTTCCTCCTTAATTTTAGTATTATCTTCTAGAGCTGAATAATTGAGTACTGATTTTAATTACATGATAAATTATCAACATGGTTTTAGATTTTTATACAAACTAATTGATCGAGTCTTACATTTTAATTGATTAATTTAAATTGCATTAGAAGCTTACCAGTATGCTAGCTCAATATGATTTTGACCTGTCCAGATCAGATTCACGGTACTATCACAGCACTGCTTCCTGTCTCACACCTCTCTTTATGCAAGGGAGCTTGACAAGATATCTGATAGCGCTGTACAAGATTATTACAGGGCTAGATAAAGTCGACAAAGAAAAACTGCTCCCTTTAGCTGACAGTATAATGACTCGGGGATTTAAGGTTTTGAGCAAAAGATGCAAAGGGAATATGGGGAAGAGCTTTTTAACCCAGTGAGTGATAATGCCCTGGAACTGAGCCACAATGTTTCTATCACTCAATGAATTGACTGACACCAATTGGTGGACTAGTGGATGGATGGTTACAGAATGGTTTGTGTAAAGTGAGGGATATGTTATTATTATTTTAGTTCAGTGTGAGTGACTAACTGAACCTTTGACTTATCACTGGCATCTTGAATAGCAATGTGGTCAGCTAGTTTTCCTCCTCGGCACTGGAATCTCTATCAGAAAGGAAAGCTGGAGAACTTGTTCCACCTGCATCTCTAATTCTTGCTGAAATGCAATGTTGTGCACAATGCAGTGCACCACGATTATCTTGGAGGTTGTCATCTACAAGGACTGAACACACTTCCTGACTTGTCCAGGCACCTGAAGCACAACTTGAGTATGCTAATGCTTTGCTCAATGACAATATTGTTATATGGCTCCCTGCAGTTCTCCTCATTCTCATTGAAGAAGTTCTTTACAAGTGTCATCAGCCCACGTTTGAAGGAGTTATCCCTTTTCACCTGACAGCCACCCTTTCTGGATTGTTCTAGCTTGGAACATAGGGACTGTCACAACATGAAAGCACCATGGCAACTCCCAGGGAATTGGCTCCGAATTGCATATACCTTTTCTTGTGGGTGCACACCAACTGCATATTGATGCAACGCAAACCCTTATGGCTGCCATATGAACCTGGCTGACCTGGGAGTGCTTGGATTGCAATCTGTGTGCAGTCAATGACACATCGTACCAATGGGAATCCAGCCAGAGACATAATTCCCAGTGCACATTTATTTTGGTTATTGTTATCACAGGCAAGGTGTATATACCTCCCAGCCCAATTTGTTGATCAACAGTGGGACTCTTGCTATATCTCCAGTGGTGGGAGGAACTGAATGGAAATAAATTAAGGATGGTGCTGACTTTCACAACCACTGGTAATGAATAGCTACCAGGTCCAGCAGAACTTCTACAGATGATACAGGTGACTACAGATATTTGCAACCAGCTAACATTATATCACAATCTCAGCATTCAGAAGCACTGCTCCTCAGATCTAGGAAACTGAGTCTTTGTGCACTCTTCAGATTGAATCTGGCCTTCAGTGAACTTGTCCCTTCTCTGCTGGCCACGTACAGCCTCCCCCCTGCCGCGTGGCCTGGTTGTTGCAGATTTTGTTCCATTCTCTTTCCTCAGTCCAATCAAAAGCAGGCATGACGTCACCCATTGTGATGTTCAATGTTTGAACAGCTCCAAATTCCCCAAATCACTTCTCTTATAACAATTACTCTCGTCAAAGAGGGAACTGAGAAAACAACTGTGAGTACTGAACTTTTAGTCCGATCTGGCTTCCCTTCCAATAAAATGCCACACAATCGCATCCCTGGCAACTTTCCTGACCCTTCCCCCCCCAGGAAACCCCATGCTGTAGCAGTTAATTGCAATTCCAGCTCCCAAATGCACAGTAGGAGCTCAAATTAAATAGGCTATCAGGCACCCTACCTCTCCACGATATGACCCTTAGAAGACTCAATGTTCACTGCTGTAAAAATACCTGTTGGGTGCGTGTGCAGTGGGTTGGGGTCATACTATAGAAATTTTACATTTTGACCCTGACCCTCTCCCATCCCATTGTGGGCGGGTGAGAATCAAGGCCCCTTTAGTCTGGTCTCTATTTGACACACAACAGTTGACTGCATTGTTTCTGGGAACGAAAAAATCAGCAACATCCCTGTGTCATCGCTTTCTCGTTACTCTCGAAAAACATGCTTCCGTGGAATTGGATGAAGACGAGTCTGGTCAAAAATGTGATATTCCCATTCTTAATCTGCCATCAACTCTGGAACTAAACCTCTGCAAGTTTCATCATTTTAGGAATGGAAAAGTGAAAATTAGAGGAGGAAAAAGGGAAATAAGAAGAACTGGCTACTGGCCATCCTAAATAATGCAACACTCAAACATTAATTATTAATTGAAGCTAACTGAAGACTCTATTTTTTTTTACCAGTTATGCCCAAGCTCAAGTACAATTTGTTTGGATGTTCCCTGCTGTATTCCTTTAACAACTGGGATTTAAATCCATCTCACTTACTGAACACTGAAGGAACTGATATGTATGAAAGAAGCCAACTCAGGTACAAAGGAATGTGGAATGTGTTTTGCTGAGCAAAGTACAATACAGAAACTGTAAATCATAAATGAAATGTGACTATAACAGAATCACTAAATCATGTTGATTAATTCAAGACAATGTCAAAGATGCTCATCTCATAAATGCTCCAGTTCTGAGAATTATTTTATTTGAGCTCTTGCTCCACTTCAATGGAAGTGACTCAAATTAAATGCTGTATACTCTGTGCAATGATTCCCTTCCTGCAATTGGATATGTCAAAGCTGGTTGCTATGCAAACAAGTTATGAATATATGTGTGTGCGGCACTGAAAACTGAAATCCTCATAATGTCAAACAATAATTTTCTAAATGAGCAAATGGAGAAAGTTTGGGAACAACATATAAGTTACCATAGGGCAGATCCTGAACTGGACTAGCCATATAAATACTGTGGCTACAAAAGCAGGTCAGAGGCTGGGAATTCTGCTCAACCTCATGGTTCATTATGTCCACAGGTACATGGGCTGCAAAAGTGATGTCTCTTTACAATTTATCTTATTGATGAGTGATTCGGCAGATCATGAATTGGCCAATTGGTTGTTACAATCAGTTCTGAGCAAGTTTTACACATAGATCTGCAAAGACCATACAGGAATTGAATACTGATAGCAATGCCGTGTCCATGTGCTCATTCGATATTGCTAGCCTGTTCACCAATGTACCGCTCAAGGAAGCCATAGACATTTGCATCGTGTCACTATATCATGGCAATTGAGATATGCCGCCATTATCTGAATCTGTATTCACTGAACTTATGAACTCAACAATCTGTGCAGTTAACTGACGTCATGTTTGCCCAAATGGATGGTGTTGCCATGGGATCCCCTCTAGTCCAAGCTCTCGCAACAGCTTTGTTGGTTTCCGTGAAATATGCATCTTCGACAGAATGACCACTGATCTCCTATCCATTGCATATTTCTGATATGTAGATGGTCTGTTTGCTATATTTGAATCTGTAGCTGCGTGTAAAAATTTCCTCATGTGCCTTAATGGGCTCCATCCTGCACTCAAATTCACTTTGAAATTGGGCTATGAAATGAGTTCCCTTTCCTCAACATGCCAGTTGAGAAATATGCCAATGGGTTTTCTACTCTGTCTATCGCAAACCTATCTTCACTTGTCAATACATATGTTGCGATTCTTACTGTTCCACATATTATAAGATTAGTCTTATTGGCAATCTTGTAAATAGGGCCTGAGCCATTTGTTCAGTGTGTAAGCTTGATGCTGAAATAGGAAATGTTCAGATTATTGCTCGCTGTATCTCACACAAACTCATGAACGGGCCTAAGGCCGCCGCTTTTGGACCTGAAAATTCCTATATCAAGTACTTTTAGTTAAGCTATAAAATTAAGCTATAAATAAGCTATAAATATCTCCCTTATATAAGCATCACTGAGTAATCTCATCCTGGCCCTCTCCTTCTTATTCTTGTCCACCTCACCCTCCACAGTGGCCCAAGAATAATAACATTCTGAAGGAGTTGGGGGCAGTGGAACTTGGGGGACAATCTTGGTTGTATGACTGTCAGACAGCTTTTGCTGCATTAACGGGATTGGACAGAGCCAATGAAAGTCAAAACATGCTTAACAAATCTACTGGAGCTTTTTGAGGATGTAACTAGTAGAATAGTTAAGGGGCAACCAGTGGATGTGGTGTATTCGGATCTTCAGAAAGCTTTTGATAAGATCTCTCATAAGAGGCTAGTAGGCAAAATGGAAGCACATGGGATGGGGGGGAGGGGGTAATGTATTGGCATGGATCGAGAATTGATTGACAGACAGGAAACAGAATGAGAAAAAGAATGGGTAATTTCCAAGTAGCAGGCAGTGACTAGTGGGATACCACAGCGGGATTTTCTCTTTTATTTGTTCGTGGGACATGGGCGTCGCTGGCTGGCCAGCATTTATTGCCCATTCCTAGTTGCCCTTGGAGTCAACCACATTTCTGTGGCTCTGGAGTCACATGGAGACCAGACCAGGTAAAGACAGCAGATTTCCTTCCCTAAAGGACATTAGTAAACCAGGTGGATTTTCTGACAATCGGCAATGGTTTTATAGTCATCAGTAGATTCTTAATTCCAGATTTTTAAAATTCAATTCAAATTCCACCATCTGCCATGGCGGGATTCAAACCCAGGTCCCCAGAACATTAGCTGAGTTTCTGGATTAATAGTTTAGCAATAGTACCACTAGGCCATCACCTCCCCATCAATGCTTGGGCCCCAGCTGTTCATGATATATATAAATAACTTGGATGAGAAAACCAAATATAACATTTCCAAATTTGTTGATGACACAAAACTAGGCGGAATTGTGAGTTATGAGGAGGATGCAAGGAGGCTTCAAGGTGATTTAGACAAATTGAGTGAGTGGGCTAACACATGGCAAATGCAGTGCAATGTGGCTAAATGTGAAGATGTACACCTTGGTGTGAAAAATAGAAAGGAGGAATGTTATTTAAATTGTGACATTTTGGGAAGTGTGGATGAACAAATGGATCTGGATGTCCTTGTACATCAGTCAATGAAAGTGGAGAGGCAGGTGCAGCAAGCAATTAGGAAGGCAAATGGCACATTGGCCTTCATTGCAAGAGAATTTGGGTTCAGAAGTAGAGATGTCTTAATGCAGTTATACAGGGTCTTGGTGAGATCACACCTGAAGTATTGCAATTCTTTTTCATCTCCTTACCTAAGAAAGGATACACTTGCCACAGAGGCATTGTAGGCTCATTAGGCTGATACCTGAAAAATGATAAATGATAAAATTCTAACGGGGCTGCACAGACTAGCTGCAGGTACTAGATTCCCCTGGTTGGGGAATCTAGTACCAGGGGACACAGTCTCAGGATACGGGGTAGACCATTTAGGACCAAGAGGAGGAAAGATTTCTTCATGCAAAGGGTAGTGAACTTGTAGAATTCTCTGTCCAAGGCTGTGGAGGCCAAGTCACTGAATGTAGTCGAGAAAGAGATAGATACACTTTTAAATTTTAATGGCATCAATGGGTATGGGGAGAAAGTGGGAATACAGCATTGAGATTGAGGATCAGCCATGATCACATTGAATGGTGGAGCAAGCTAAAAGGACCAAATGGCCTACTCCTGCTCCCAGTTTCTATGGTGGGAGGACATTAAATGGGAGAGGAATCATAAGGATTAGGAGCAGGAGTAGGCAATTCAGCCCCTTGAACCTGCTCCACCATTTAATACGATCATGCCTGATCTCATCTTGACCTCAACTCCATTTTCCTGCCCGTTCTCCACAGCCCTTCAAATCCTTACTAATTAAAAATCTGTCCACCTCTTCCTTAAATGTACTCAATGACCTGGCATCTACCACATTCTGGGATAGTGAATTCCACAAGCTCATGACCCTTTGAGAGAATTAATTTCTGCTCACCTCAGTTTTAAATCTGCCAACCCTATCCTAAAACTGACTTTCTCTTCATTTCAGGCAACAAGACATGCTTAATACTTTAAAAAAGTACATGGCTTTATTGGCTTTCTACATACAAACACAGGCAAATTATCCTAATGAGTGCGTTTCCTCCGGGTGCTCTGGTTTCCTCCCACAGTCCAAAGATGTGCTAGTTAGGTGCATTGGCCATGCTAAATTCTCCTTCAGTGTACCCGAACAGGCACCGGTGTGTGGCAACTAGGGGATTTTCACAGTAACTTCATTGCAGTGTGAATGTAAGCCTACTTGTGACTAATAAATAAACTTTTAAACTTTAAATCTTTAGTCCCAATTAGAATACTGTGTCAAATTCTGGACACGCATTCCAGAAAGAATGTCACAGCCTTGTAATGCAGAGTGAGGAGATTCACCCACATGGTATCTGGGATGACGGACTTTAGTAATGTGAATAGATTCGAGAAAGTGAAATGGTTCTTCTTAGAGCAGAGAAGGATAAAATGTGATCTCATCAAGCTATTCAAAAAGATGAAGGATTTTAATAAGTGTAAATAAAGTGTTTTCACTAGCAGGTGGGTTGGTATCCAAAGGATACAGATGTAAAGCCATTAGCAGATAAACTAGCATAGAGATGGTTTGGGTTTTTTTTACATGCAATGAGTTGTCATGATAGTAATGCACTGCCTGAGGGGGTGGTGGAAACAGGTTAGATAATATTCAAAAGGGAATTGAACATACATTTAAAAAGGGAAAAATGCAGGATATAGGGAAATATCAGGGGAGTGGGACTAAATGGACAGCTCACAACGATCTAGCACAGGCATGGGCGGGGGATCATCACCTTCTGTACTCAATGAATCTATATACTCAGAACGCCAGTTAGGTCTATTTATCCACCTGAAGAATATTAGGGATACATTCTGACATGGGCTCAGCATGTACTGAGTTCCCTGATACTGGGCTCAACACAGCTTGCTAACAGTTAGACTGGGCTCAGAATGGGGTAGGTGGCTTCCTCTGTATTTTGTGAATCTACGTACAGCACCCAAAACCCCAACTGGATCTTTGCTTACTTGCATTTATTTCAATGCAAGAGGCCTGACGGGCAAGGCAGATGAACTCAGGGCATGGATGGGGACATGGTACTGGGATAGTATAGCAATTACTGAAACATGGCTAAGGGGAGGACAGGACCGGCAGCTCAATGTTCCAGGGTACAGATGCTATAGGAAAGATAGAACAGGAGGTAAGAGAGGAGGGGGAGTTGCACTTTTGATAATGGAAAACATCACGGCAGTACTGAAAGGGGATATATCCGTGGGTTCGCCCACTGAGTCTCTATGGGTTGAACTGAGAAATAAGAATGGGGAAATCACTTTGATAGGGTTGTACTATAGGCCCCCATATAGTTGGTGGGAAATTGAGGAGCAAATATGCAAGGAGATTACAGATAGCTCCAAGGAAAATAGGGTGGTAATAGTAGGGGATTTTAACTTTCCCAATATTGACTGGAACAGCCATAGTATTAGAGGGTTGGATGGAGAGAAATTTGTTGCGTTGTATTCAGGAGGAATTTCTCATTCAGTATGTGGATGGCCCGACCAGAGAGGGGCAAAACTTGGGGAATAAGGAAGGGCAGGTAACAGAAGTGTTAGTGAGGGATCACCTTGGGACCAGTGACCATAATTCAATTGGTTTTAAGATAGCTATGGAGAATGATAGGTCTGGCCCAAAAGTTAAAATTCTATATTGGGGCAAGGCCAATTTTGATGGTATCAGGCAGAAACTTTCAACAGTTAATTGGGGGAGTCTGTGGGAAGACAAAGGGACGTCTGGTAAGTGGGAGGCTTTCAAAAGTGTGTTAACCAGGGTTCAGGGTAAGCACATTCCCCTTAGAGTGAAGGGCAAGGCTGGTAGAAGTTGGGAACCCTGGATAACTCGGGATATTGAGGCCCTGGTCAAGAAGAAGGCACATGACATGCCTAGGCAGCTGGGATCAAGTGGATCCCTTGAAGTGTATAGAGGTGTAGGAGTAGAGCTAAGGGAGAAATCAGGAGGGCAAAAAGGGGACACAAGATTGTTTTGGCAGATAAGGCAAAGGAGAATCCAAAGAGCTTCTACAAATACATAAAGGGCAAAAGAGTAACTAGGGAGAGAGTAGGGCCTCTTAAGGATCAACAAGGTCATCTATTGCGGATCCAAAAGAAATGGGTGAGATCCTAAATGAATATTTCTCATCAGTATTCACTGTTGAGAAAAGCATGGATGTTAGGGAACTTGGGGATATAAACAGTGATGTCTTGGGGAGTGTACTTATAACACAGAAGGAGATGCTGGAAGTCTTAAAGCGCATCAAGGTAGATAAATCCCCGGAACCTGATGAAGTGTATCCCAGGGCATGTTGGGAGGCTAGGGAGGAAATTGCGGGTCCCCTAGCAGAGATATTTGAATCATTGATAGTCACAGGTGAGGTGCCTGAAGATTGGAGGGTGGCAAATGTTGTGCCTTTGTTTAAGAAGGGCTGCAGGGAAAAGCCTGGGAACTACAGGCCGGTGAGCCTCACATCTGTAGTGGGTAAGTTGTTGGAAGATATTTTGAGAGACAGGATCTACAGGCATTTAGAGATGCAAGGACTGTTAGGGACAGTCAGCATGGCTTTGTGAGTGGAAAATCATGTCTCACAAATTTGATTGAGTTTTTTGAAGGGGTAACCAAGAAGGTTGATGAGGGCAGTGCAGTTGATGTTGTCTACATGGACTTTAGCAAAGCCTTTGACATGGTATCACATGGTAGGTTGTTGCATAAGGTTAAATCTCATGAGATCCAGGGTGAGGTAGCCAAATGGATACAAAATTGGCTTGATGACAGAAGACAGAGGGTAGTTGTGGAGGGTTGTTTTTTCAAACGGGAGGCCTATGACCAGCGGTGTGCCTCAGGGATTGGTGCTGGCTCCATTGTCATTTGTCATTTATATTAATGATTTGGATGAAAATTTAGGGGGCATGATTAGTAAGTTTGCAGATGACAACAAGATTGGTGGCATAGTGGACAGTGAAGAATGTTATCTAGGGTTGCAATGGGATCACGATCAGTTGGGCCAGTAGGCTGATGCATGACAGATGGAGTTTAATTTAGATAAATACGAAGTGATGCATTTTGGTAGATTGAACCAGGGCAGGACTTACTCAGTTAATGGTAGGGCATTGGGGAGAGTTATAGAAAAAAGAGATCTACAGGTACAGATTCATAGCTCCTTAAAAGTGGAGTTACAGGTGAACAGAGTGGTGAAGTAGGCATTCGGCATGCTTGGTTTCATTGGTCAGAACATTGAATACAGGAGTTGGGACGTCTTGTTGAAATTGTACAAGACATTGGTAAGGCCACATTTGGAATACTGTGCACAGTTCTGCTCACCCTGTTATAGAAAGGATATTATTAAACTAGAAAGAGTGCAGAAAAGATTTAAATCTCATGGGATCAAAGGTGAACTAGCTAGATGGGTAATGGGCATCATCCATAGAAGATAAAACTAGAGCATAGGGGAGAGATACAAAAGTGTCCAGAGGGGCAATTTTTTCATACAGAGGGTGGTGAGTGTCTGGAACAAGCTACCAGAGGTAGTAGTAGAGGTGGGTACAATTTTGTCTTTTAAAAAGCATTTATACAGTTACATGGGTAAGATGGGTATGGAGGGATATAGGCCAAATGCAGGCAAATGGGATAGCTTAGGGGTTAAAAAAAGGGGTGGCATGGACAAGTTTGGTTGAAGGGTCTGTTTCCATGCTGTAAACCTCTGTGACTCTATACCTAAATATTAGTACTGGCCCCGTGCTGAACCCAGTGACAGGACACTGGCACCCAGGACAGACTGAGTCCAGTGACAGGACACTAGCACCCAGGACAGACTGAGCCCAGCCTCACAGCTTTGGCGCCCAGTGCTGGAGGGGCGGCTCCCTCTGGCGGTGGTGGTGCTTATCCCGGGCAGGCTGGGCTCCGCTCTTCTCTGAACACAGGTTACTTTCCCAGCTCCACCCACCTCCGGCCTTTGCACATCACAACCTGGGCACTCCCTCCCTCACCGGTATTATTTTCATTTGTCCCTTTCTCGCCGCCACCCCCTCTTTTCCCAGGGAGCCGGTGTCACTGAGGTGCCTTTGAGAGGAGCTGCTGAACTTGTATATGTTTTGAGCCGGGAGGAAGTGACTGGCTGATCCAAGGGATTAGAAACTGTACAAAGCTCTCTCTCCCCCTCCCTCCGCCACCTGGCTTTCTGATCTAGGGAAGGAAACAGAGAAACAAGACTCCACATTGACACGGGGATGGGCAGAGCCCAGGAACTGGAGTAAGGGAAGGTGCAGACAGGAATTTTGCAGAGTCTCTGCTGCCTTAACCGGGTAAGTTTGAATGTCCCACTTTCGACACTCGCCAGGCCCGGGGGGGGGGGGGGGGGAAGAGGGAGGTTTAAAGCTCTTTTACTATTTGTCTGTTTCTCCCTCCTCCAGCTAATAATCAAGTAGCGAAGGACTATTATTTTATTTACCTGGTTTTTGCCCATTGGGGGTAACTCGATCCCTTTAATTCAAACTCTCCATGGAGTTGCTTCCCCCCCCCCCATTAGAAAGGGAAGCGCATCTTCTACACAGAGCGAGAGTCTGCCAGAGAAACCGGGTCACTCGGAAATGTACAGCTAAACAAGTTTACTTGTTAACAGGGAAGCTCAGGATAAGGTATTGTACCCACTCGCGGCGACACCTGTTTTTTCTTTCCGAGCTGTGCCTGGTGTTTTACTGGTTGTGAAGTGTTTTTGCTTTGCTTGTCCAGCCCACTGTAGACCGTGTTTGCAAAAAGGAAGAGAGGAACATTGAGAGAATATTGCAACGGGATCAGATTTTCATAGCACTTACCCCGGTTGTTCTGACAGTCGCTCATTACCCTTAAAAACCTTTAGATAACCAACCCTGAAAGCTGCTTTGATGTTTCTGGGGGAAGGAACACACTTGGAAATAGAACACAACTTGACGTCGATCGCTGTGAGACAGTTAATTCCTTTAACTAATGTCTCCCACCCCCCGAAATGTAATGAAACCTTGGTTTATGTGGAATAAGCTCAGCTCTTCGCTATTCCCCCTGTTAAAGTCCCACCCAGGACTTGAAGGAACAATTTGCAAATAGGGACATGTTCTGAAATCGGAGTGAGTGCTGTTTCCAGGGGTAGACAGGTTGATTTGAGAATTATCATGTGACGTGTCCCTTGGAACTGAGCTGGAACGGTTGTTAAGGAGATGTGCTTTGGGACATTACATCATTGCTGTTAACCCTTGTAGGTCAGTGGAGTAAGTAGCTTAGACTGTGTTTTAAAATGTACAGTTAGAATGTATTTTGTTTAGTTATTTTAACATTAATCTAAAACGCTGAAAGTTTGTTTTTAATGGAAATAAGTAAAAGTGCGTTTTGGATATTTTTTGGGGGTTGAAAGAATTATGCCTTTTGGTGGTAAAGTGTTTTGGTGAAAGTGTTTTATCTTCTATGGATGATGCCCATTACCCCAATGCACTGAGTGCATGTGGTGATCAGAACATGACGGAATTGCTGAGCTTGAACCCTAATTTGCTGATTAAAATTCTGAATTCCACGGGTAATACATGAGTCTTTAAAAGATGCTTGCTCGGGGATTTTCACAATAACTTTGTTGCAGTGTTAATGTAAGCCTACTTGTGACAATAAATAAACTTAAAGAAATGATCCTGGAAAGTTCATATGAGGAGGGCTTCTCATGCTAGGGATGTGCTGTGGTAACAATATTCAGTGGGCTTTGTTGGCACTGCCAAAGCTTTATAGGTCATTTGGTAGCCATTAGAACATCATTCTCTTCTGGTGCTCAAAAGCTATGCATCAGCTGAACCTGAAATCCCAGCCAGTGCTTGGCAACAGGACAGCAAAATGATGGCATTTTAAAAGTACTCTTCAGTAGATATTGTTATAGGGAATCCTTATCTAATTTATTAATTTGTGCTTGTGGAAGAAATAAAAGATGAATCGGAAAAACTATGATATCATAGAATCCCTACAGTGCAGAAGGAGGCCATATTTGGCCTATCAAGTCTACATGACTTGCTGACAGGCTACCTTACCCAGGCTCTCTCCCTGCCCTAACCCCACGTATTTACCCTGCTAAACCATCTAACCTACACATCTTGGGACACTAGGGGGCAATTTACCTTGGCCAATCCATCTAACCTGCACATCTTTGGACTGTGGGAGGAAACTGGAGCACCTGGAGGAAACCCACGCAGACATGAGGAGAACGTGCATACTCCACACAGTCACCCAAGCTGGAATTCAACTTGGGTTCCTGGTGCCGTGAGGCAGCAGTGCTATCTACTCTGCCATCATGCCACCCTTGAACTTATAAACAATTACTAACAAATAGGCTCTTACTATGTTCCAAGTTTGCGTTTTAAATCTGAGGTTTTATAGTGTGACTAACTGCTTGGTACGTGGTACTAATTTACTTGGTTTCCTGTGAACTTTCTAATGAGCTTAATGCTAGTGAGATGTTTTTGAAGATCTTCCCTCACTAGATCCATATGAAAAGCTAGTATTAGAAATCTTTAAACAGAAAGTTCGCTCGGAGGGGAAAACAGTCCATGTCCATCAAGTTGAAGTTTTACATTACAGACGTTTGGCTTATAATATGCCCCTTCCTGGACCAGAGTAGTGTGGCAACTTGGGCCTCTGATTATTAATGCAGAACAATGCTTTGGGAATGAGTTGCTTGTTCATCTGTATTGGAGGAGGGGCATAGACTGGCAGGACCAATGCCTCTAATAAAGATATTTTGCTTCTTTCTCATTGCTGTTCCTTGTTAATTACAGTTCAAGCCCCTAGTAATGGGTGAGACTTCTGTCTTCCCTGTTAAGCACAATACTTATACAAAAGACAAAATACTGCAGATGATTGAAGTCTACAGAGAAAATGTTAGACCTACTCAGCAGGTCAGGAAAAATTGGTGGAGAGAAACAGTTAATGTTTCAGGTATGTGGTCTTTTGTCAAAATTGGAAAATAATAGACATAACCAGTTTTCAACAAACAATGAGCTAGAGAAAGGCTGGGGAGGGGAGGACAAGGTCTATGATAGGATAAAAGGCAGGAGAGGTCAACCTGACAGAAGTGTAATAAGTGCAAGTCAAAAGAGATGGTCATACAGTCATAGAGATATGTAGCACAGAAACAGGCCCTTTGGCCCAACTCATTCATGCTGACCAGGTTTCCTAACCTGAACTAGCCCCATTTGCCTGCATTTGGCCCATATCCCTTTAAACCTTTCCTAGCCATGAACCTGTCCAAATGCATTTTAAAGGATGGTATTGGAACAATAGCCACTGGGAATGAGGGGAAACTCTCCACTGGTTGGAATCATACCTAGCACAAAAGAAGATGGTTGTGGTTAGCCTCCAACAATTACTTGAGCCCCAAGACATCACTTCAGGAATTCCTTAGGACAGCATCCTAGGCCCAACCGGCTTCAACATTCCCTCCATCATCAAGTCAGAAATGTGGATGTTTGCTGATGATTGCTTGGTGTTTTATTCCATTCCCAATTCCTCAAGCATTGTGGCCACATGTAGCACAACCTGAACACCATTGAAGCTTGGGCTCATAATGGCAAGTAACATTTATAACTCTAACGCCAGGCAATGGCCATCTCCAATATGAGAGAATCTAACCACTGTAATGATACTGTGCATTTAAGAAATATATTTATATCATGTTTCTTGTAAGGGGTATGTTTAAAATTCAGCTGTTTTTCAGGGTGCCGATTTATTTAAGGAATCTTTTTAAATTGGTAGCTGGGGGAACAGGATAAGTAAATGGGGTGTTTTTTTAAGCTAAGCTAATGTATTTGTGTTTGCTTAGGTTTCCCCTGGGGTTTCAGCTCAGAGTTTTAATTAGGTTGATTGACAAGAACTGAGTCATGTGCTTAACGGTAGGAACAAAGCTTGCAGGGAAAAACACTTTCTTTTTCATTTTAAAACAAGCAGCTACAGGAAATTCTGTGGCCTCTAATGCACCTCCTGATTGCCCAAAGCCTACCCACTATCTGCTAGGCACAAGTCAGGAGTGCAATGGAGTAATCTCCACTTGCCCAGATGAGTGCAACTCAAGAATATTCCAGAAGTTTGACACCATCCAGGACAAAGCAGTTTGCTTGATTAATACCCCAACCATCACTTTAAGCATTTACTCCCTCCTCCACTGGTGCACCGTGGCAGCAGTGTGCACCATATAATGGATGCACTGCCAAAATCTGCCACGGCTTCTTCAACAGATCCTTTCAAATCCATATGACCTCTACTACCTGGATGAACCAGGGCAGCAGATACATAGAAACATAGAAACCCTACAGTGCAGAAGGAGGCCATTCGGCCCATCGAGTCTGCACCGACCACAATCCCACCCAGGCCCTACCCCCACATATTTTACCCGCTAATCCCTCTAACCTACACATCCCAGGACTCTAAGGGACAATTTTTAACCTGGCCAATCAACCTAACCCGCACATCTTTGGACTGTGGGAGGAAACCGGAGCACCCGGAGGAAACCCACGCAGACACGAGGAGAATGTGCAAACTCCACACAGACAGTGACCCGAGCCGGGAATCGAACCCGGGACCCTGGAGCTGTGAAGCAGCAGTGCTAACCACTGTGCTACCGTGCCTGGGAACGCCAGTACTTGCAAGCTCCCCTGCAAGTCGCACAATATTCTGACTTACAACTATATTGCCATTCCTACACTGTTGCTGGGTCAAGAACATAGAACTTCCCTAACAGCACAATGGATGTACCTTTGTTACATGGACTGTGGTTCATCATCACCTTCTCAGTGACAATTAGGAATGTGCAATAAATACTGGTTTTGCCAAATCAAATCTTAGTCTATTTCCCAATCTTGCAGTTCCTCCTCTTCCATTGAGCATCTCATCTGATCTCTGCTCATTTGAATCTTTTGTTTTCCGCCCACCCAAATACCATCAAAATAGTGCCATCTTCACTGTTTTCCTTCATCATCCTCTGCCCCAAGTGACTCCTCCTCAGAAATTTCAAGCTCTAAACTAGACTATCAATCTCAGCTGGCCAACCATTTTCTATCCTCTCTAAACCTTGCTGCCTGTGACCAATCTCTCTCCAAGTCCTATTCAAAACATTACCCCTGTGCTTGTTGCCCTACATCCTTGTTTTTAAACCCTTTAATAGCCTTCAGCCCCACAACCTTCTGAGATGTCTTTGTTCCTCTGATTCTTGAGCATCCAGGTTTTAATTGTTCACTAATGGCGGCTGTGCCTTCAGTTGCCAAGGCCCTAAGCTCTGGCTGATTTACTAATCCTCTTTGTCCCTTGAGTGACGTAAGAGTGCTATAAGCTTATGCCATCTTTCTTGATCTTTAGACATGTATTGTGCTTCTCACCACAAGAGCCCCATTTCACTCAGCTTAGCCATCACAGTCCTATGCCAGCTTGTCTTTGGCCTGCCTGGCTTTCTCTTTCCTGGCATTGTCCATCTAAGGACCACTTTGGCTATTCTCCCTGATGGCTTTCTGAATACGTGGCTAAGCCATTGAATGTTGGTGGTATTTGATCTCACTTATAATGCTGTGATAGCCAGTTTTTTCATGCAAGTCTAAGTTGAAGATCTTGTTTGGCCAGGAGATGTGGCAGATTTTCCTTCGCTCTCTACCTCCTTTTCTTCCTTCAGGACATCCCATAACCTACCTCTTTGACTAAATGTTTTGTCATCTCCATCGGGGCTATAGGGATAGGGCGAGGGGGTGGGCTTGGGTTGGATGCTATTTTGGAGAGTCGGTTCAGACTTGATGGACTGAATGGCCTCCTTCTGCAGTATAGGGATTCTATGGTTCTTTGGATGCAGGGAAGGAAATAAGTGCTGCTGTGGAATGGAGTATGGGATCCTTTATATTGAGTGCAAGCTTGGTGGAGACGTGAGCAGAAACCCATCAAAATATTATGCATATAATTGTAGTTTTGTGCAGATAATGGGTGGAATTTTCCCTCAGATCCTAACTGTCATTACGGCGAGATTAATGGAGCGTGCTGGCATCTAGGGTGTGCTCTGCACTTCAATCGTCCCACACTCAGCCACCTTTTTGGAGAGTGGTGAGTTATGTGCCAGTACTGTGAGGGGGTCTAATCATGCCGGTGAGCCCGGTGCCCTGCTCTCATGGCTGCAAAGCAATCGGGCATCCCATCCCCGACGTGCACCCTGTCATGGCCCCCACCCAGGCCCCACACCTCTGCCACTTCCAGGCGCACTGGCGATACTCAACTGGCACATTGGCAGTGTCCTCTGCTAGGGTGTCCAGTGGGCATTAAAGATGGGCACTGACCAGCCATGCCCCTGACTACCGTGGGTAGCTTCAATGGCTCCCAAGCCCCCTGGCATGACCACCACTCCAGGTCTGTGTGAGTGGAGACCTGTACTAATTTGTGCCCTTATGGTGCTGAGCCGGATGTCCGGAAGATTCCATATGCTGGGTTTCGAATGGGCTATGCATATTCAAATACTACTTTAAATATGCTAATCGGCTTTGTGCTGGGCGCAAATTGGATTTTTAGCTTTGCACGCTATTTTCCTGGCTCGCCAGGCTGATTGCTGGATGCGGCAAGGTGATAAATTACGCCCAATTTCTTTGTCACTTTATTTCTAGGAACAATAACCTCAGCAACAACCATCATCAAGAGTTGTCAGTCTGACTCCAGGTGGGGAATTACTTTACTGGCTGTACGTCGGAGAATTGTCGGTGGAAATACTTTTGTCTTAAAATGTGCTTGGAAATAAAATTGAAACTTGGCTAAATTTGTTTGCAAATAAGATAACCAATTAAAAAGTGGAAACACAAACTTCACCAATTAGGGGGTGGAAAGAGAATTAACGCACAACAAATTGTCACAATGCAGACAAGAATTAAAAGAAGTTCTGTCTTCAGTTTGTATTGGAAACCATACATCCACCAGAACCAAGGGTGCAGACAGCTACCCAGTTCTGGTGGTGCTTCTTCTGAGCCAGCTACTGATTGATATCCAGCAGCAGTTCAGATAGTGTAATGGCAATGCAGAGGGCTGCGCCAATAGCCCACCTTGCAGAGAGCTGTGCCAATAGCCCAAAGAACATAAGTTCAAATCCCAGCATTACAGTTTTAGAATTTAAATTCAGGTTTCATTTCTTAAGAATGTGGGAATAAAAAGCTGTCATCTGCAGAAGTGACAATGAAGCTGCTTTATTGTCATAAAAACCTAATTGGATCACTTGTGTCCTTTTTTTGTCCACCTGCTATTCTGGGATGGATTAGGTTCTTGGCATTGTCCTTATCCTTTCTGGTTTATAAGTAACTCCCAATTATATCAAAAACCATCAACAAGAAATCCCTCCACAACCAGCTTAGAGCAACAAGACTGGCTACAAACGGGCCTTGCGACACCCATATCCTTAAAATGAATATTTAGGAAAGAGGATGGTTGCCACTCTCGAGTAATGTTTTGCAGCATTCATTACTCTGTGTGTCAGAGTTGTGGTTCACAACTTTAATTTCACTTCATCTAGTCTAAGTAACAGTTGTGGTGCTTCTTTGTAACCATGTGCTTGCTGTGAAAAGGAGAGAAGTTTCCCTCAGCTACTAGCTGTTAATACCTTTATGTGAGGTTAAGAGTAGCTTTGATTGAGTCTTTAAAGAAGTTGCTTGACTACCTTCTTGGCTGTATTTGTTGTGTGACTCAGAAAGGAAAACACTGACCTCAGCATAGGAAACAAAAGCAATTCAGTTTTCCTCCTCGCTGTTCAATGACAATCAGCCATTTGTCTGAAGCAAACCTTCTTGGTCACACAGTCACTATGTTGTTATTTGCATAAATAAGATCTCGCTTTGCATTAAATTTTACTTCTGCTACCCAGCAGTTTGCATTGACTCATTTTAGTCTTCTTCCCTTTCTCACTTCCCCACGTGTTGTTCCTATGACATATCCAAGATTTTAATCTTTTTTTGGGTAGATAAATTTATACACTTGCAATGTTGGGACAGATTAGGCCATATTAACACATTTTTATTAACCTACAATTAAACGTCTATTGAAAACCATGCGTACCAGAACAAAACCAGTTAATAACCCAACCCTTAGTCCATTGTTTAATTTGTGTACTGGTGTGGTTAAAATGCAGGATCAGAATGACGACACCATGCCTTTTAATCTTCACATTATTCTAGGCAAGTATGATCAGATCACCATGCAGTTCCCTCTTTACCTGCCAGAGAATTGTAAATTTAAGGTTTGTGTCTGTCACTTGTGCTCAAGAGTAGATCATGTTGGAGTCATTCCAGGCACTTTGTTGTAAGAGCTATTCATTCTGTTTTGTTTTGAATGTCCTCTCTCACGCATACACACACACATACACACTCTCTCTCCCCCTCCCTCATACAAAGCTTAACATGGACATTAAATGTTAACTTTGTTTCTCTCTCCACAGACACTGCCTAAACTGCTGAGTTTTTCCAACATTTTCTGGGTTTATTTCCAATTTCTAGCATTTGTAATATTTTGCTTTTGTATTAATATGAACATAGGAACAAAGAGTAGGCAATTCAGTCCCTTGAGCCTGCTCTGCCATTATGGCTGATCTCAACTCCACTTTCCTGCCCATTCTCCATAACCCTTCAACCCATTACTAATTACAAATCTGTCCATCTCCTCAAATTTACAATGTCCCGGTATCCACGATGCTCTGGGGTGTTGAATTCTACACACTTGCAACCCTTTGATGGAAATAATTTCTCTTCATCTCTGTTTTAAAACTGCTACCCCTTCTCCTAAACTATGACCTTTCAAAGAACAAAGAAGAGTACAGCACAGGAATAGGCCCTTCGGCCTTCCAAGCCTGCGCCGATCGCGTTTACCAATCTAAACCAGCCGCTTATATCCCTCTATTCCCCGTTTGTTGATATGCCTATCAAGATAAGTCTTCAATGTGGCTAACGTAACTGTCTCAACCACCTCACTTGGCAGTGCATTCCAGGTCCCCACCACCCTGTGTTTAAAAAAAAATCTTCCCCCGCACATCTCCAATGAACCTTTCCCCCCTTGTTTTGAACTTGTGTCCCTTTGTAATTGCCATTTCTGCCCTGGGAAAAAGCTTCCAACTGTTCACCCTATTTATACTTCTCATAAATTTATAAACTTCTATCATGTCATCCCTCAGCCTCCTTTTTTCCAGGGAGAACAATCCCAGTTTATTCAATCTCTCCTCATAGCTAATACTCTCCATACCAGGCAACAACCTGGTAAAGCTTTTCTGCACACTCTCCAAAGCCTCCATGTCCTTCTGGACGTGTGGTGACCAGAATTGGACACAGTATTCCAAATGTGGCCTAACCAATGTTGTTTACAACTGTAACATAATTTGCCAACTTTTATCCTCGATGCCCCAGTCGATGAAGATAAGCACACCATGTGCTTTCTTCACCACCTTTTCCACCTGTGCTGCCATTTTTAAGGATCTGTGGACCTGTACTCCCAGATCTCTGTGTGTCTATGCTCTTGATTGTTCTGCCATTTATTTTATAGCTCTCACCTGAATTGGATCTACCAAAATGCATCACCTCCCATTTGTCCGGATTAAATTCCATCAGTCAATTCCCCGCCCAATTTTCCAGTCTATCTATATCCTGCAGTATTCTTTGACAATCTTCATCACTATCCGCAACTCCGCCAATCTTAGTATCATCTGCAAACTTGCAAATCAGACCAGCTACGTTTTCTTCCAAGTCATTTATATTACAAAGAGCAGAGGTCCCAGCACTGATCCCTGCGGAACACCTCTAGTTACAGACCTCCATTCAGAAAAACACCCTTCCACCGCTATCTTCTGTCTTCCATGGCCAAGCCAGTTCTGAATCCTTCTAGCTAGTTCACTCCTGATCCCGTGAGATTTAATCTTTTGCACCAGCCTGCCATGAGGGAAATTGTCAAATGCCTTACTAAAGTCCATGTGGACAACATCCACACCCCTTCCCTCATCAATCATTTTTGTCACCTCAAAAAACTCAAATTAAATTTAGTGAGGCATGACCTCCCATGTACAAAACCATGCTGTCTGTTGCTAACAAGACCATTCAGTTCCAAATGTGTATAGATCCTATCTCTAAGAATCTTCTCCAACAGTTTCACTATCACTGACGTTAAGCTCACTGGCCTATAATTACCCAGGTTATCCTTGCTACCCTTCTTAAATAATGGGATGACATTGGCTATCCCCCAATCCTCCTTCGTTCTAGATTGCCCCATAAGAGGAAATAGCCTCTCTGTGTCTACTTTGTCAATACCTTTTATCATTTTATATACCTCAATTAGATCTCCTCTCATTCTTCTAAACTCTAGGGAGTTGATGGTTTGTCTGAGTTCTGACATGTTTAGAAACACAATTAAATAAGGTGTGTCTTTGGGTTGCATACAGTAAACAATAGAATACTTTGTCTATCTTATTAACAAAACTACATGATACAACTCCTGACTGGACAGATTGTAATGAGGAAAAGTTCCTCGAGGGACCCTAAGAAGTTATGGTTCTTTATTGGATGACTTTGTTCTAACTCTAAAAATATCACTCTAGTTGTTAGCAAAATAGATGGTTCTTCCTTTAAAATGTCAGTTTGCCATAACTGAGTTCTCAGCCTCCAAGGACTTGAACTAAAAATCATCTCCGTCAGCTTTTTTAAACATGGGGCAAAGAAAAATGAAGCCTTCATTTTGGAGTCCAGGGAATTTCACAGTGTTACAATACAATAGTCCCATAAATACTCATGGTTTGTGTCTTCAGTCTCTTAGTTTCGCTTTTTCAATGGAAATAAATGTCGCACCCATTGAGTAATGAAATTTGAAATTAGCTAAGAATATTTCTTCTCGGATGTCAAACCTTCTGTTATATTCAAGTGGGAGGGGGTGTGGTTGGTCGGTGAAGAATGGGTGCAGAAATCTGGTAAGGTCACATTTCTTAATCAAAACACGCCTTTTTATGTAAATGAGATGCACCTCCGCTTTCTGAGTGTGAGTAGTTGAGCGATAGAGGCAAGAGGCCATTTAGCCCTTTGAGTGAGTTCTACATATATCCACTTTTGCTCCTTATTCCTAATACATTCTGTTAACAAAAATCTGCCAACTTTTGGTCAAGGAAAATAGAGATGTGGGGAAAGTGGTCAAGTATATTCGCTATCAAAAAAATTGGGGAAGATGAGCAGGAGAGTGGGATTAGACAACGTGGCTCATGGAGGAAAGCAGGGACCTGATGGACCAAATTCCTCTAGGTTCTGTGTGACTTTGCGCCTCTTTCTGGCCTTTCTTGACAAGAGGAATTACATGAAGATCTGTATCCACATAGTGAAATATTCAACGTGTTACCTTGTCCTAAGCAGCAGTACCACAAAGGAACAATTTTCATTCACCGTTCTTATGAAGAATGTATCTGATGATTTATGAAATTGAAGCTCTAATGTCATTTCCATTATTATCATTCACCTGTTCGGCTACCCAGAGCAAAAAAATGGTTAGATGTAACTTGGCTCTCATAAACTGATGTTTAATGTTTTTACTGTCAAATGTACTTCACTTTTAAAAATTTGTTCTTGTAATGTGGGCTTGTCTGGCAAAGTCAGCATTTCTTGCCCATCCCTATTTGCCCGTTTTAAGAAGTAGAAGTGAACCACAGCCTCTTGAGTTGCCGCAGTACTGATATGCCAACTGTATTGTTCAGGATGGAGTTCCAGCATTTTGACCCAGCCACAGTGAAGGAATAGTAGTTTAAAATGTCAGGATGGTGTGTGTGTGTGTGTGGCTTGGATGCATACCTGCAGGGAATAATATTCCCATATGCCTGCCAACTTGCTTCCAGGTAGTAGAAAATCTGGGTTTGGAAGGTGTTACCATAGAATCTACTATAGAATCCTTAATGTGCCGAAGGAGGCCATTTGGCCCATCATGCTTGCACCGACTTTCCAAAAGAGCATCTTACTCAGGCCCAATGGATCCAAACTTGAAACGTTGGCTCCATTCTTTCTCCACAAATGTTGTCAGACGTGCTGAGATTTTCCAGCATGTTTCTGTTTTTATTTCAGATTCCAGCATCTGCAGTAATTTGCTTTTATCATATTGCAATCATTCATAGTTTTGGTCATGATAATTGAAACATAGCAGACGAAAGAACAAGACCGCCAGTTAAATATCCTCTCCTAAAATCATGGAAAAGTGTTTACCTCCACTTCCATGGGGATTTGTTATGTATGTTGAACTGAAACAAGGCTGTTGAGAAACTGCTGAAGGTTATTCAGTCATGTCGAGCACCACAGTTGAACCCAGTTCTGACCTCAGAATGAACTTGCATGCACTTCCCAATTGGAATCACTGTATGTTGAACCAGAGCAGAACATCTGGCAGAAATATCCCCTCTCTTAACTCAAGGTGGATGAGAATTGTCTCTGCCCAGTTTAAGTCAGCTAATTCAGCTCGGACTGAAGCTGGGAACTTCTGCTGCGTTCCAGATATGACATTGGGTGGTGGATTTATTTATTTTGGCAGGTTCTTGTTAGTTGATGGATTATTTTATGACCATCAAGTCCCATCTTGTTCAGAACTATCCCAGTCAGTAAGCAGTTGCAACCCATCCTCTTTGTTCAGGTAGCCATCCGACTTCAGGCTAAGTGGAAAATGGTCATGTGTAGCAGCAAAACAGCCACCAATGTCCTGAGAATTGAACTTCAGCTTGAGTCATCACCTTCAGGAGATGGGAGAGGAAAAAATAATGTTCAGTTAATTCCTAGAATGTCTGAGGCGGCATTGCTTTGGTGTTCCTAATGACCTGTGCCTTGCATCAGATGGGCTTTATTCCATGCTCAGCTCTTTTGCTGGAAGTGTCATCCAAGAGCATGGAAGATAAATTTTCCCATGAGGAGCTGGGAAAAATTCCAAACAACAATGGACTATCGAGAAAGTAGATTGAACAGGATTATCAGTGCTGTGTGAAAGATTTATCTTCTTCCTTGCTTCGACGGAGGATTGGAACGTGGTGGGGGGGGTGGCTGTGGAGGGGAAATAGTATTAGTAAATAGGGCAAATGTCACAGTTTTGGCATTTGTATTTGACAAGAAACAGAACTTGCATTCAGATACCTCCTTATCACATTGTCACATTATCTCACACAATACAAAACTTTCTGGAGTGCAGTAATTATTGTTGCATAAAGCTGGCAGTCCAGACTGAAACCTAGGTTCATGTCATTTTCCCAAACTTAAATATACATCAGTACTTATTGCATTGCTGAAAGATAAAGTAACTTCTGCAAGTAACTGTAATATATGTATATAATGTATGTTAGTATTTGGAGTATGTACTGCCCCTTTAGGAATGCAGGTCAGGTGACCCCTGGAGGATTAGCTCCTCCCATTAAGCAGTTTTAAGTCTGACTGGAACAGTGCACTCCTGCAATAAAGACTTCCCGGTGTTCAAGTTATCAAGTCTACCTCATGGTTCCTTGTGCACCATAAGTCAATAGGTGCATACATGATAGTAACAAGGTAATGTTGGTGTGCTTTGCTACAAGCCCCAGTGAGATGGTGGACATGCAGTGTTGTTTCAGAACAGAATATGATTTGCTCCCTTTCAATTATTACCATCCATTGAGTTCCTGATCTCAGGCACACTGATAGGGAAAAGGATCGAGAAAGTGAATCGGTTCTTGGGGTCTTTTACCAACTGACTGAAAGGAAGTGTTGACAGACGTTAGAGAACAATCCATGGCCATCTGCCTCAAAGTGGAATGGGTCGGGAGCCCTACTGAAGCAGAAACAATGAGATTAGAAAATGGCTTGAAGGGAACAAATAACCACCAATGAGTTGACTTGCCATGTGTGCATGTAACGGATAGTGTGAGAAAGAACTACTGAAGTCCCTATTCCTTTCCTTACTGTCTTAAATGAGTAATGCTTTTCAAAGGAAGATTGTGTGTTTTTTAGCTCCCAAGTGTGTAGAGAATTTGAATAACCAGTAGCAAGCTTTTTGTGGGGTTAAATAAAGAAGATTATTTATTCATACTCGCCCTGAAATCTAACGCAACAGCACCCACTCGTACAGTCACATCTACAACAGTACAGTTGGGAGAATAATGCACAGTTTATATGTTATAAACAAAGAGAATAGTTGACAATTCACATGATTGTCCTGTTGTGGAAACCATGTGCTGCAGGTCTGATGGAAAAGACATCTTCACTCCTGAAGTGCAGTTTAGGCAAATTTGACAACCGGGGTCACTGAAGTGGTTTTTAGGATTCTCTCAATGAGATGGACTTTCTGCAGATCACAAAACTACTTGCTTATGGTCTTCTTATCAGTTTTCAAAAAGGAATAGGCTTGGAGGCCTTATGATATTACAATCTCTGCTTCTTAAGACCTGGTTGTTACTGCCCTTTCAGCTGTTGCTGTGTCTTTCTGCAGACAACACTTAAAGATTAAAAGGAAGACCAACATGGCTACCTTATCATGTGGTTTCTCACAGTTCCCTTTTCCAAACATGTTGTTGGCCTTAATTAACCACAGTCTGGTTTATTGTTTGAAGACATTGACCCTGAGGGAGGTTGAGACAATCACTGTCTTTGTTTCAGAAAGATCCATTTGTTGGAGTAAACTCAAAATTAAAGGATACAAGATGGTTACCTGGCACAAAATGGACTCTGGAAAAAGACATTAAGATGTGCCGACTTGGGCACAGATATTGCACAACGAGTTAAAACCTGTTAGTGTCTAAATTACTGCTGGAAATAGATCAGACCTTGAGGCACCTTAGCTTGAGATAAAGCAGAACCAAAACAATGAGTTTTGATAACGAGATCAGTCGTTGATGGGGGACATAAATGCATAAATGTATTTACTCTTATGTACAACGATGTGATAACTGCCGATGTCCGTACTTGTCTATTATTTGAAAATGTATAAAAGATGCTCAACTGCCATTGTAAAGTTGAGAAGGTGACTGCGCGCACTGCGGAGAGCCCAGTGCTTCTCCCAAAGCTTTGTCCGATAAACTGCGTGTTGAATCTTTAGATCTGACTCCGAGTGGTGATTTTCCCACAACAAATTGGCGTAGTCGGGCAGGATCTCGCTGCTGGTGAGTTGATCGGTTGGCCTCGATCGGCAAACTGGAGTAGAGATTATTGAATCTGTGGGAGTCAGACTGAGCCAACAATGCAGTTAAAATTGGATGAAAATTAGGAGTATTTATGGTACTATCGGATAGAAATAAGTATTGATTGTTACTTGTGCTGACCGACTAAGGACAAGGAAGTGCCTGTCTCAAACGCACAGCCTTAGACCGGTTGTTAAGAGGGGAAATCCCCCATGCGAAGGTCAGGACCCTGAAGTGAGTGTAGAGGCACAAGGGCACTTAGGATCGTGAAGCACAAGTGACAAAGGTCATTTAGCATCAAACTCTGCAGTGGCGGACAAACGCAGAGTTTGCCACCTGTTTGCATAAAAGTTTGTGTAGTTTGTGTACTTGTCTGTCACGTTGTAAAGCAGTACGGTAAGGAGCTGATCACTCTGACCTAGAGCCGGACTCCTGGAGGAAACACATTGCCGAGGAGGTAATCGTGGCTGTGAGTATAAATAGAAACCCTAACGGTGGAGAAAACACGTTGCGAAGGAAGTAATTGTGGCCGGGGGTGTAGAAGTCTGCAAGATGGCAGGTAGAGAAACTTAGTGGGGACCTGCGGGTTCCATTATTGATAAATATATGACAGACAGACACTCGTTGATTAAGAAGATGCAAGGGGATGGCTGGGATGTTTCCCAGACCTTAGAACAACAGAGAAAGTGGGTAGATGGGAAAAAGAGAGACAAAACAAAAAAGGCAGGGGTATTATTAATACACCAATTAGCGGGACTAATTGAACAAGTAGTCGCCTCCACTAAAAGGTGGAATGAAGATGAGGATAAGATTAAAAAATTAGAATCCAGAGTAAGGGAATTGGAGAAAAGGCATCGAGTATTAGAGGAGAATCAATGGGGAGGGGAAACTGTTCCTCTGCCCCCTTATGAGTCCACACAACAGGGACCAACCGCCCCTCCAGCGGAAGGGGAAGCGCTACAACACAGCTTGGCGCCAGTAACCCAAGGGGGCACGGATGCTCAGCCAACAGCAAATTACAAACCATTCACCCCGGGCGAAAGACAACAGATAATGGCCTCCCTGGGTAAACTACAACCTAGAAGCGCAAATATGAAATTTTGGGAAGAATTAGATACGGTTTGGGTAGGACACCAACTGCACTTAAGGGATATACACCAATTGGTCAGGGCTGCATATCCAGCAGATAAATGGAGGCAGATAGTCGGAGGGCCCGCCATTCCCCCAGCACAAGACTACAGTGGGGGATGTTGGGCACACGCAGTAGCCCTAACAGCAGAAATAGATGCCCAACAGGCACCCTTTGCCCTGTTTAAAACAGACGTCCAGAGAGTTTTAGGAAATGCTCCTACTAATTGGAGTAGAATCACAACAACCAAGCAACAAAAGGGGGAAGGAGCTTCTGACTACGGGGAACGGTTGTTCCAAGTATACCAGGAATGCTCAGGGCAAGGAAACCCAGACTGTGGGGATCGAGCCTTCATCCAGGCTTTCAAGGATGGGGCTCCAGCGCTCACCAAGCCATCCTAAATATGGGAGTGATCATGTCCCAGGATCATGATGAACTAGTGGAACGGGCTAGTGGCGTACTTGGAAGCGGGGAGGAGAAATCTCAGACCAGGATAAAGCAGGAGAGAGTAGCCGCCTATGGTAGTGGGAGCGGAACTAAGCCCAAACTGACCTGTCACAATTGTGGCCGACAAGGGCACTTTGCAAAGGAGTGCTGGGTCCCAAGGAAAGGGAATAAATTTGGAAACAGTGGGAGACATTGTAATCATTGTAATAAAAATGGACACACGGAAGCAATATGTTGGGACAAACATGGGAGACCCCCACCCCGATCCATGTCCACAGCAGGATTGGAGGAACTAAGGAACCTCCGAGGTCAGCAAGACTGACGACCTGCAGCCCCCATTCATAAGGGTAAGAAGGAGGGAAGGATCTATGTGTCTGCACTAGTAGGGTGCAGACAATGTGAGATGCTGGTGGACCCAGGAGCATCCATATCTGTCACCAACCTTCCCTTACCCACTACAAGTAGGATGTTTTATCTAACGGGGATAGGAGGGAACAAAACACCCGTCTACCTGAGCGAGGCCACGTTAGTAGAAATAAATAATTTGTATATACCTATGAGATTCTATGTATGTAAAAATAACGAGGGTACAATAATGGGAAATGAATTAATAAAGGAGTATGAGATTTTGATTGACTGTGGGAAGGGATAATTAATCTGGCCAAAACGGGACGGCCGGAAAACTGGAAAAGGAAAACTCTCAAGTCACTTCGAGACTATCAAGGTGGCCGCAGCCACCACCAGAGATTGGCGACTAGAAACAGAGGGGTTTGGAGCCATCTGTGCCTCCGTCCCCGGAGTATGGGCCGAAATGAAATTAGACACTGACCCAATAAAGGTGACCGGAGCATAAGCCCACCGACAATACCCGATAAAACCGGAAGCAAAGGCAGCTGTAGTAGAAATAGTTAAAGGGTTAGTGGAGAAAGGAATCCTGAGGGAAACTACGAGTACCACTAACTCCCCAACCTGGCCAGTGAGCAAACCCGACGGAAGTTACAGACTCACAATAGACTACACCGGCCTCAATAAAGTCACGTCCAAATTGCACCCCATTGTAGCGAGCCCCTCGACAATCCTGAATGGATTGTCACCGGAGCATAAAATCTTTACCATATTAGATATAGCCAACGGATTCTGGTCCCTACCCTTGGATCCTGAATCCCAAGTCAAATTCGCATTCACAGTGGGAGACAAACAGTACACTTGGACTCGCCTACCACAGGGATTCCACAATAGCCCCGCTATCTTCCATCGAGTAATGAGTGACATCCTGAACAGGGTAGAACTACCAGAGGGTAGCATGATTCTACAATACATGGATGATATATTAATAGCTTCAGAATCTAAGTCAGGACATCAGGGAGGACTATACCTAGTGTTGAATGAACTGAAAACCACAGGGTTAAAGGTGAGCCCCAAAAAGGCACACATCGGGAAAGCACAAGTCCTGTACCTAGGACACTTCATATCACAAGGGCTTAAAGAAATGCCAACAGACCGAAAGAAGGCGGTACAACAAATGCTGCGACCCGTCACCGTAAAAGGAGTCAGGAAGGTGCTGGGACTGTTTAATTATAGCCGAAGTTTTATCCCGGAATTTGCAAAATTGGCAGAGCCTATACAGAGACTAGTTAAAGGGGGAAAGCCAGCTCTAAACTCCGTAGAATGGGGACCTGAACAAGAAGAGGCCTATAATAAGTTAAAGGCAGATATCAGCCCCCGGACTGGGACTACCAGATTCCAATAAAGATTTCCACATACACTGTAACAATGAAGGGGGGTTCTACTCTGCAGTAGTAACGCAAGATCATGGCGATAAATGGAGACCCATAGGTTACTACTCAACAGCAGAAGGGCCGGTAGTAACCGGACTGCCAAGGTGCATAGCTGCCTTAGATTGGGCCGTAAAGGTTAGCGAACCGATAGTAATAACAGGAAATATAATCCTCCACACCAAACACACCTTGGTGGAAATGCTAAATACAGGAAAGTTAAGGTCCGTCTCGAACATAAGAAGGGCTAAATGGGAAGCCGTTCTCCTACCTCCCAGCAAATCAGTCATAATAGTAAGGGATACAGGAGATAACCCAGCAGAAGGAATTTTGGAAACAGGAGAACCACATAACTGTGGAGACGTAGATGTGGATGTAGAAGAAGGTAGGGTAAAGGATGTACCTTTAGCAACAGCTGACGAGACCCTTTTTGTAGATGGCTCACGTAAATACGTAGAAGGATCGCCCCGGACAGGGTGGGCAGTAGTAAATAACAGATTGGAAACGGTAAAGTCAGAAAGAATTGACGGAGGTCTATCCGCGCAGGTGGAGGAACTAGTGGCACTCACAAAGGCACTAGAATTGTCTGAAGGAAAGACGGTAAACATATATACCGATAGTAGGTACACATTCGGGGTAATACATGATTATATGACGGCATGGGATAGAAGGGGGTTTGTAACCACGGGAGGAACTCCTATTAAACACCAACAAAGAATCAAGGCATTACTAAAGGCCAGCGAAAAACCCCGAGAAGCGGCAGTAATAAAAATTAAAGCACATCAGAAGGAACCAGAAAGGGATAACCCAGGTTGGTTAAATTACAAAGGGAACCAAGCCGCAGATAGAGCAGCGCAATTAGCGTTAGAACAGGAGGCAGTTGGCGAGCTGCCAATAGCAGTAACTGGCCAGACTGGAGATGAAATAGATATTTGGGGCTTGCACGAGGATACCTTGAAAGGGTAAGTGGGAAGCACAGGGAGCGAGCAGAGGGACTGATAATGTTTGGAGATGAAATGATAAGTAATGGCACCAGAGTGCATACAAAACACCCTCTTGGAACTACACCATGGACTCTCACATGCGGGAAGAGAGGCCATGGCAACTAGTATAGGAAGAGAATGGTGGTGGGAAGGGACATAGCCTGACATTGTCACCAATGCGTGACGTGCGCGCAACACAACCCTGGTCGACCCATAAAAATTAAGATGGGACACCAGCCCCGACCAAAGGGGCCCTGGGAACATCTGCAAATAGATTTTACAGGGCCACTACCACAATCCCATGGCAAAACCTATTGTTTGGTCATTATAGACCAGTTTACCAGGTGGGTAGAAGCATTCCCTACTAAAAATTGTACTGCTACCAAGGTGGCTAGAATATTGGCAGAGGAGTTAATCCCTAGATGGGGAATACCCGTACAAATTGATTCAGATCAAGGGACGCACTTCACCGGGAAGGTGGTAAAAACAGTGTGCCAACTGATGGGAATAAAACAAAAATTCCACATCCCCCTTACCACCTGCAGAGTTCTGGAATGGTGGAACGCATGAACAGAACCCTTAAGAATGCCCTGGCCAAGGCCATGCAAACGTCAGGAAAAACATGGACAGAGGTATTACCTACTATATTAATGAGGTTAAGATCCACCACAAACTGGACAACCGGATTAACCCCTTATGAGCTAACGACAGGAAGGGTGATGCAATTACCAAAAAGCATCATAACAGGTGGGGCCGATGTAGATCCACTAAAAGACAAAATTAAACGATATGTTTTGGAACTAAGCGCCCAACTAAAAGTAAATTAGTAAATCAGGAAGAAAGAGACACACAAGAGAGAGCTTGAAATGCTCCCTGATGTCCCAACAGCGGGAAGTCGCGTCTTGGTAAAAACATTACCTGAAAAACCAGGGTTTGCACCAAAATGGAATGGGCCATATGAGGTCATAATTAGTGGAGATACCTGTGCCTGTCTGGACATAAGGGGGAAAGGTGTATGGAAACATTGGACCCAGCTGAAATTATACAAAGAAACGAGTGAGTGATATTAAAGTGACCAGAGTGCTTTCCCCAAAACAGGTGACGACTACAAGCAAGATTAACTGACGCGTTCGGGTTGGCAATACAGCCTTTGGAAAGTTGTTAACATAAAGTAATAAGATTGATACCTGCCTGTTGCGACCATGTCTAAGATCGCGTATATGATTGCAGTACTCTATGTTGATGCAATTGTAAGATTGACAAGGCTAGAGGATAACTTATCGTACAAGGCTCATGTACATTTACAAGGTAATCGAACCGTGTGTTACCCGCTCGCCCAATCTGTAGAGGCCCTATTTGTGGCAACCCCTGGGTGGACTCCCCATGACTTCTATACGGCAGATACCTCGGACGCACCCTGTGGAGGACAAACAAGCAAATATAAAAGGGGTATACAGGGAAGATGTGTGGAACTAATGAACCCCACAGATCCTGTGTGCAGGGGGCTCCAGGGAGTGGGAGGAAGAGTATGCTCACATGATGCAAGCTACCCGCTTTGCTTCTCGGGGCAGGGATGGGGATATGCATATACCTTGGACCCCAAGAATGTTTCCTGTATACAGATGCAGTGTGTCCGTCAGCACTGTCGGGTAAACAGAGGCCAGTTCACTTGTACCTCTAACGAGCAAAGATGTCTGAACGTATCCGCAGGGAGGCAACTCATTTGTGGTCAGTGTAATGGGACTCATGTCAGCTCAGCCGCATGGACATACTCGTTTGAGACTTACAAATTAGTAGGATTAGAGTCAAATGAACCGAGCAATTGGTGATATATACAGTTCGTACTGACCAATAACCAGGATATTAAATGCTACTGAGCCAAGAAGGGATTTGTGTTCCTCCCCAACGGCACCTTCACGACGGCAACACCAACCCTCCCGATCCTTTTTGCACGAGGAACAATAGGACCACTCACTGTTCCATGCCCTCAAAAGGGGCATATCCGGAGAAAGATAGTGACCCGGGCCATCAACAAGGAATTCTGTGCCGATTGGGAGGTCCCGGTCACACTGCGATCGTCACTCGGCTACGGGTTTATTGGGACCCTGTCTCTGGGGGGGAGCAGCAGGAGTAATTAGTGCCAAAAATAGAAGCCATCTTATCTGTGGATTAACCATCCTGGGAAACAGCACATCAAAGGCACTGGAGGCCGTCAACCAAGAACTGGCTGAATTAAGATTATACGCACAGCAGACCCGCAATGCCATAGACTATCAGTTAGCCCAACAGGGGGGAGTGTGCACAATAATAGGAGACAAATGTATAACGCATGTTACAGATGAATCCTACAATATCACCCAAGTCATTAATGACATAAGAAAGCAGCTCGATGACTTTAGACAAGGCCCCAAGAAGGGAAATAGCTGGCTTGAATGGTTATTGGGAGGATCCTGGGGGTCCTATTTGATGCATGGACTGAGTATTCTCGTTGCAATAATAATTGTCTGTTGCCTAATTGTCGGATGTCTTAATGTCTGCTGTAAAGCCATGATGACTCGGATTGTGCCAGGGGCCAGTGTGGTCACTGGAGAAGAACACCTGATGGGAATTCCCGAAGACACCGAGGACGACGGCGATGAAGGAAAGGGCGAGAAGGTGGACGTCTACCTGTGAACGCATGACCTGTTGGTTACGGGTCAGGCATATCAATTGCCGGACCCACGATGCTGCTGTTGTTGGTCTGTGGATTATTAAATCATAATCCTGACCAAAAAGAGGAGTTGTTGGAGTAAACTCAAAATTAAAGGATACAAGATGGTTACCTAGCACAAAATGGACTCTGGGAAAAGACATTAAGATGTGCTGACTTGGGCACAGACATTGCACAACGAGTTAAAACCTGTTAGTGTCTAAATTACTGCAGGAAATAGATCAGACCTTGAGGCACCAGAGTCATAGAGGTTTACAGCTTGAGATAAAGCAGAACCAAAACAATGAGTTTTGATAACTAGATCAGTCGTTGATGGGGGACATAAATGCATAAATGTATTTACTCTATGTATAACGATGTGATAACTGCCGATGTCCGTACTTGTCTATTATTTGAAAATGTATAAAAGATGCTCAACTGCCATTGTAAAGTTGAGAAGGCGAATGCGCGCACTGCGGAGAGCCCAGCACTTCTCCCAAAGCTTTGTCCGATAAACTGCGTGTTGAATCTTTAGATCTGACTCTGAGTGGTGATTTTCCCACAACACATTCAACTCCAGAATGTAATTTTGGATGGTCTCAGGATATGAGTAGTTGACACACAGTCTGGAATGTATCCTTTTGTCCTTGTGACAGGGTGGCAGATTGAATTCACAGGTTAGGTCAGGTGACCTTCGGTGGCCATCTTTTCTAGCACATGTCCATTTTAAAAGATGTCAGTTCCCAAAGATAATTTTAATAAGGTCTACTTTTTTTGCTACTGTACACACTGAATTACCGTCATGGTGACTTTCCGTTGTGCGACTAATAAAGATCGACACAGACACAAGCAATTGTAAAATATTTGCAAGGTATAGTTCAGAATAGTAAAAAAGCCTTGTGCTGTTAAAAGGCTTTCATTCCCATTTGAGGTTTTTCTCTTAAATGTTATTTTCACCAGGCAGAAAAAAAGGATGAACTACTGCAATTGTAAAATGATTGGAAAGAAATTTTACTTCACATCAAGTTGTTTCTACACATTGTACATTGAAAAAATCCTTCTTTTCCATTATGTGTAAATGTGTAATAAAATATTCAACTCCTGGACTTTAAATACATATTTTACTAACATTGAATGTGACTGAGAGCTCTGGTTGCTGCTGAAGAACATAGTCGGTTATGTGTTAAAATAAGGTGCCATCCCTGATGCACAGTAGTGTGCTTGAATTTATTTATGCCTTAAAACTCTGGATTTTAATGAGCCCAAATCCACAGAGTTTATTTTTCTGCTCAATATAATAATGACACATGGTTAGAATTGTTTGAAATGAGTTATGCAAGTGTTGAAAATGTCACACTGACTGGAAGGAAAACTCACTTTATTTCACATTCTTCATGGACCAGGAAATGTTTCAGGCAGTTATTAATGTGACCCTGAAACACTGTTCAACATTGTTACTGGGTTGGAAAAAATCCCTTAACTTGGCTCCAATTCAGGTATTAGGATCTGAATGCAGCATACCAGATGGTATTCCAGCGGATCAGAGAAGGAACATATTTGACCTTAGAATAGAATTGATATATCTCTCTGCCAAGGCAATTCTCCAGTGTTTTCTGATTCCTATGTAAGCAGGGTTGCACAGTTAGAAAGTAATTGTGTGTGTGTACGTGCGTGTGTGTACATGTGTGTGTGTGTGTGATCATATGTCAGTCAGCAACAATCATACATGTGCACACGCACGCACACGTACACATGTACACACACAGTAGCAATCTGATCAGACCTACGGACTGATGTTCTAATTCTATGAGAAGCTCAGCTTGATGGTAACGCATATCAGATGTTTTTGAGTGAGAACCTGACATTATTGTCCAATAAATTAAAATTTGGTGTACAATGTGGACCAAAATTTCAAATATGCACATCTGGCATGAGTGACTCTCTGTCACAATGTGAAGTCAGAAAATGACCCCTCTGATAGCTGCATGCTTTAATTTTCAGTAAACGTTATTTGGATAATAATCAGGGTCAAGAAGCTTGTCTGACATTATTTGTCTTTCCATTTCTCTCTTCAGCCAGGGACGATAATTTTAATGTCTGTCCTGAGTTTGGAATCACCAGGGAAGATGCTTCCCTACGTTTTCTTGAATGAGTAATTTCTTGCTCCCCTCAATAAACAAATCCTGAAACAAAGTAAATGTTCACACACAAATGAGTGACTTGACACTGCACCACTTGTGAATCTTTTCTGAATGGTTTATTCAAAGTTTCTGTTTTTAACACATTCTGCAGTTTGAAAGGTGAGAACAGTTGATTCAGTTCCTTAAAGGAACGTAGATACCCGGCCAATTTGCTTTCTGAAAATATTATTCCAGTCGTAATGGTAGTTTGGAGTCTTAGAAAACATGCATCCGTATTTACTGAGGAAACGGGCATGGAGTCTACGGAAATAGGGCAAACAGGTAGGGAGGTCATGGAACCTTTACAGATTAAAAGGGAGGAGGTGCTTGCTGTCTTGAGGCAAATCAGAGTGGATAAATCCCCAGGACCGGACAGGGTATTCCCACGGACCTTGAGGGAAGCTAGTGTTGAACGTGCAGGGACCCTGGCAGACATATTTAAAATGTCAGTATTCACGGGGGAGGTGCCGGATGATTGGAGGGTGGCTCATGTTGTTCCGTTGTTTAAAAAAGGTTCCAAAAGAAATCCGGGAAATTATAGGCCAGTAAGTTTGACGTCGGTGGTGGGCAAGTTATTGGAAGGTGTGATAAGGGATAGGATCTACAAATATTTGGATAGACAGGGACTTAATAGGGAGAGTCAACATGGCTTTGTGCGTGGTAGGTCATGTTTGACCAATCTATTAGAGTTTTTCGAGGAGGTTACCAGGAAAGTGGACGAAGGGAAGGCGGTGGATGTTGTCTACCTGGATTTCAGCAAGGCCTTTGACAAGGTCCCTCATGGGAGGTTAGTTAGGAAGGTTCAGTCGCTAGGTATATATGGAGAGGTAGTAAATTGGATTAGACACTGGCTCAATGGAAGAAGCCAGCGAGTGGTTGTGGAGGATTGCTTCTCTGAGTGGAGGCCTGTGACTGGTGGTGTGCCGCAGGGATCTGTGTTGGGTCCATTGTTGTTTGTCATCTATATCAATGATCTGGATGATAATGTGGTAAATTGGATCAGCACGTTTGCTGATGTTACAAAGATTGGAGGTGTAGTGGACAGTGAGGAAGGTTTTCAAAGCTTGCAGAGGGATTTGGACCAACTAGAAAAATGGGCTGAAAAATGGCAAATGGAATTTAACGCAGACAAGTGTGAGATATTGCACATTGGAAGGACAAACCAAAGTAGAACGTACAGGGTAAATGGTAGGACTCTGAAAAGTGCAGTTGAACAGAGGGATCTGGGAATACAGGTACAGAATTCCCTAAAAGTGACGTCATAGGTGGGTAGGGTCGTAAAGAGTGCCTTTGGTACATTGGCCTTTATAAATCGGAGTATCGAGTATAAAAGTTGGAGTGTTATGGTAAGGTTATATAAGGCATTGGTGAGGCTGAATTTGGAGTATTGTGTACAGTTTTGGTCACCTAGTTACAGGAAGGATGTAAATAAGGTTGAAAGAGTGCAGAGAAAGGTTCACAAGGATGTTGCCGGGATTTGAGAAGCTGAGTTACAGAGAGAGATTGAATAGGTTGGGACTTTATTCCCTGGAGCATAGAAGATTGAGGGGAGATTTGATAGAGGTGTATAAGATTTTGATGGGTATAGATAGAGTGAATGCAAGCAGGCTTTTTCCGCTGAGGCTAGGGGAGAAAAAAACCAGAGGGCATGGGTTAAGGGTGAAAGGAGAAAAGTTTAAAGGGAATATTAGGGGGGGCTTCTTCACGCAGAGAGTGGTGGGAGTGTGGAATGAGCTGCCGGATAAAGTGGTAAATGCGGGGTCACTTTTAACATTTAAGAAAAACTTGGACGGGTTCATGGATGAGAGGGGTGTGGAGGGATGTGGTCCAAGTGCAGGTCAGTGGGACTAGGCAAAAAATGGTTCGGCACAGACAAGAAGGGCCAAAAGGCCTGTTTCTGAGCTGTAATTTTCTATGGTTCTATTGCTAACTCTCCTTGGCTTTCAAAGACGTTAATTTGGCCCAAGTGCAGCTTGTGCAGCAGTGAGGTATGTTGGCTGCAGAATGCCCAGGGTGGACTTATCATCTTTCTGCCTGAGTGGAGCACAGAAAGGTGCATCTACAGGAGGGATGAAGTGCTGACAAAAAGAAGTTGCCTTATTGTCCTTCAATCGAAATGAATGCAAGGGAGATTCATGTGACCTAGAAAGGGTGTATCACCTTTCCCATCCCAATCTTCCTCTGCTGCACTCTGCCAAAATGATGACTAACACCCAGGCAGTAAAGACAAAAGTTTCATCCTATCCCTTCAATTCTTCAGGTACAAAACCAGTGACTCATTATTGTAGGTCTCTATTGTGTATCTACAGAATTAAAAAAAATGTAAATTGATCAATCACTCGCTTCAAGGGAACTTTTATTTGACATTAACTTATTTATATTTTGAAGTTTATAGTAAAGTTTGTTACATGAGGCATCTGCAGTTTCTTGGAGAGTTTCATGTTTTATTGAAGTATAGTGCTTGAGGGAGGTGGTGGCATAGTGGTGTTGTCACTGGACAAGTAATCCAGAGACCCAGAGTAATGTTCTGGGGACTCCGATTCGAATCCAACCATGGTAGATGATGAAATTTGAATTCAATAAAAATCTGGAATTAATGATGACCATGAAACCATTGTCAATTGTCGTAAAAAAACATCTGGTTCACTAATGTCCTTTTAGGGAAGGAAATCTGCTGCCCTTACCTGGTCTGACCTATCCTTCTTTCTATGCAATTAAGGATGAGCAAGAATTGCTGCCCCAGCCAGTGACGCCCACATCCCCTGATGTTATGTGATTTCATGTGATGTGATCATGATCCCATGAATGAATTAAAAAAGGTAATTTTGTTTGGTTATAATTTAGCTTGATGGATTACTGTACTGGGTAAAAACCTTTCTTTTCTCCTCCTCGGATACTCCTGGAAGGATGGGAATGGTTCAATGCTTTTTCTGGCAATCTTAAGAAAATGAATCTGTTTTGGAAGGGATTTTTGGTGAAATGAGGAGAATCCAGGATGGGCGTCAGTGACTTGGGTACTTTCTCACATTGTTGAAGAGTGTGTCCTGCCAATAAAACTGGAGCCAATGAAGTGAAAGGAAAAATGGCAACGTAGACACAAAGTTGGCTGGCTGACAGGAAAGCGAATAGTTGTGAACATCTGCTTTTCAGACTGCAGGAAGGTATATCTTAGGCTTCCCCATGGGTTGCCTATAAAACCAGTGCTTTTCTTGTTATACATTAACAACTTAGACTTGGGTGTATCGGGCACAATTTCAAACTTTAGATGACACAAAACTTGGAAGTATTGTGAACTGTGCAAATGTTAGTGATAGACCTTCAGAGGACAGGCTGATAAAAATGGGCATTTGGTAAAATAAAGAACACCATTCTAAAAGGAGGGCAGAGACATGGAGACCTGGGGATATAAATGCAAACGACATTGAACGTGACAGGACAGGTTGAGTGAATGCTTGAAAAGGCATATGGGATCCTGGATTTTATAATTGGAGGCATAAACTAGAAAAGCAAAGCAGTTATAATGAAATGGTTCAGCCTCAATTGGAGCATTGTGTCCAAGTTTGGGTAACGCATTTTAGGAATGATATGAATGCTTTAGAGAGGGTGCAGGAAAGATTTACAAAAGGTAGATAAGATGGAGAAGTGGAGAAGGTTGGGAAGAGAGATGATTTTGAGAACTGCTATCAAGAGGGGTCAGGACAGAGTAGGTCAAAGGAAACTATTCCCATTGGCAGAGAAGTTGAGAATCAGAGAACTGTGATTTTGAGGTGACTGGCAAAAGAAGCAATAACGACATAAGGGAAAGCTTTTTCTGGTCAGGATTGGGAATGCATTGCCTGTGATTGTGCTGGAGGCAGATTCAATTGTGGCTTTCAAAAGAGGATTGGATAAGTACCTAAAAAGAGAACATTTGTTGGGTATGGGGAAAATGGGAGTAGTTTAGTTGCTCTTGCAGAGAGCCCCCACAAACCAGACCACTTAAATGGTTTCCTTTTGTGCTGTGCATTTTATGATTTTAGACTGGATTAATTGAGAATGGAAATGGGAGTGAACACTCTGAGTCACTTAGCATTGGTTCCTGCCCAGATTTTCGCCTCACCCAATCTGTGACATGATCAACATGTCACTAGTGAGTCTCGCACACTATCGTCCAGTCTCACTTGCAGTTACTACCTCGCCGGTCAACCTCAGTGGAGACCAGTTGTGATGACCTCACTGGGGGGGGGGGGGGGTGTTGGAGGCCATTGAAGCCCCTGAGTGGTCAGGAGCATGGCCGATAGTGCCCATGGAGCAGCAGTGCTCACCTGGCACTACACAACAGGCACCATTAGTGTGTCAGTGGCAGTGCCATGGGGTCGGGGCCTGAATGGGGGTGGAGCTATGATGGGGGAGGGGCTCCACAGAATGAGGAGGTGGGGGGGGGTGAATCTCTGCAGATGGGGGGTGATTGGTGGGGGGGGGCGGTGATTGGTGGGAGGGGGTGCTCTCGGCGGAGGGGAACTTTGTAGACGGGGTTGATTGGCTGGATGGGGGGAGCTCTGCAGGGGTGGTGATCGGCAGGAGGGCACTGTGGTGGGGTGTGATCAGTGGGGGGCCGGTGGGAGCTCTGCAGGGATGATGGTCGGTCGGCAGGGGGGGGGGGGGGGGTGGATTGGCAGCGAGAGGAGGGGGAGCCTTGCAGGGATGGTGATCAGCTGGGGGGGATCTCTGTAGACTGGTGGGTGATCACGGGGAAGGCACTCTGCAGGCAGGGGGTGATTGGTGAGGTGGGTTTGGGAGGGATCAGCACAGGGGGCGATAGTCAGGGGGAATGGGGGGAGATCGGGGCACCTGCACAATGGTGCCTCAAGCACTTTGCAGCCAGCTACACCGGCGAGTTTAGGCTCTTGTACCCCGCCCCCTCCCCACCACTCGCGGTTTGCTGAAAAAACCAACACCTTTCTCACTCGTTTGTCACTTAGAATTTTTGTCGTAAGATTGTGTCCACCGTAACCAGTTAATCTCTCTAAAGTTATTACAGAAAATCCAGGGCTGGAGATCAACAGAAAAATATTTCATTGAAGATGCTACCAAATTTATTTCTCCTGACGAAAATGATATCGCGGGAAAGAATTACTCAAACCCCATCACGTGTCGGCTGCATCAAGCAAGAATGATAGAAATGTGCAGCCAAGAAGGAGGCCATTCAGCCCACTTGCATGCTCATTAACATACATGTCATTCAGTCTAATCCTACTTTGTAGCTGGTGGTCCCTAGCTTTGTGGGCTACTGCATTTCAGGGGCATATCCAAGTACTTTTTAAATGTGGTCGAGGCAGAAACCCTTATTATGGGCAATGAGTTTCAGATGCCATTGCCCTCTAGGTGAAAAGAAAATCCCCTAGAATCCCTTCTAAACCTGTTACCATAAATCTCTGCCCCCTGTGGACCCTTCAAACAAAGGCCCTCCTACCCATTCCATCTAGATCCCTCGTAATTTTATATACTTTAGTTATGTCTATCCTCAGCTTCCTCTGCAGTTCCAAACAACTGAAGCCTATCCAATCTTTCCTCATAACTAAAAATCTCCAGTCCTGTGAATCATCTCTGTATTCTTTCTAGGGCTATCATATCTTTCTGACAGAAGTGCACGCAATACTCAGCTATGGCTGAACCAATGTTTTGTACATTTCTGTGTAAAGAGTACCTGTTATAAGCAATGGTTCACAAAGGATCAGTAAAGATTGGTTTATAGAATTTCAAATGTTTGAAGTCCCGGAAATTTTGGAATTTGGCAGTTGGACATTTTACTACTGTACTATCAATGTTCAGATTATTCTTTTCCTCTGAATTCAAGCTATGCACGATTCCCAGCTAAGAAAATGGATATGTGAACTCCTGTTGGGCTTTCAGTGGATCTATCTGTCTTTTGAGTAATGTGCAACAGTTGCTCAAGATGAATTACCTGATGATTTTTCACTCCCTCTCTGTGAAGAAGTGCCTCACCCCTGCTAACTGCAGGTCTCTTCCCAGATTGCTTGGACCAGAGACTTATTTCTTGGGAGAACTATGGATGTGAACTTGTATTTTATCACCCATGATGCACAGACTGGGGAGTATTGTGTTCGCTGCAATTGTAGTTCTGTTTTTTAAAAAGATGTTGAACGATCAGATGAACACCATGAGGTTAAAACTATGTGGAGGTTGAGAGGTCATTATCCAAGGTGCCAAAACTTAGTTTTATTTTCCTTGCTATAGCAGGTCAGGAGTATGGAAGGATATATGGTCTTTGAACTCTCTATCTGCCTTATTCCGCTACTAAAGGAAATTTCTATATCTACATAACCCACTGATGTTGATTGGCTCTCAGGCAAATTTAATGCAAATAAAACAACAAAAGACTTCAAATTAAAATTTACAGTGCTAAAATTTAAACACATCTTTTGTTAGTCTACAGAACGTGTTGATTAATTGGAATAAGTATCCATTTGATATTTCAGTTTCTCCCTTTGAAATTGTCAACTTGAATAGTAACTGTGGCACAAAATATGTTAGTTGGCCATACTCTCCACTCACCTGGATGAGTGCAGCTCCAACAACGCTTAAGAAGCTTGATACCATCCAGGACAAAGTAACCTGCTTGACTGATACCCCATGCATAAACATTCAATCCTCCTATCATCGACAAACAGTGGCAGCCATATGTACCATCTTTAAGATACACAGCAGGAACTCACCAAGGCTCCTTGGGCAGCACCTTCAGAACTCACGACCACTACTATCTAGAAGGACAAGGGCAGCAGACACATGGGAACAATACCACTTGGAAAGTTCCCTTCCGAGCCACTCACCGTCACTGTCACTGGGTCAAAATCCTGGAACTCCGTCCCTAACAGCACTATGGGTGTACAGTGGTTCAAGAAGGCAGCTCACCACTACCTTCTGAAGAGCAGTTAGTAATGGGTAATAAATGCTGGCCTAGTCAGTGATGCCTACATCTCAAAAATAAATTGTGGTCTCCACCACATCTCAGGCTACATCACAGTGGTGGAGTAACTCTGAGGAAGTTTCCAACCTTAGGATGATTTTACAGATTTGGGCTCCTGATAGGGGGGTGTTGCTGTATAAGCGTTTGGGCGTGTGCTGTTCTTTATTTTCCATCTCTTAAAATGAACAGAGAGAAAATTCCATGGTGTGTGTGTCAGACTGAATTGCTGATGTGCACGCCTGGCAGGCATAGCTCCACACCTAGAATGCATGTATGTGAAATTTACCCCTTGTGTTCACATGTCAGTAACAAATTTGATAAACTGTACAGAATCATAACTTCCTAAAAGCATAACTTCTGTGATTGGTTGAAAAGACAACAAATTGCTTTTGTCTTTGAAGGCGGTGTTCAAACCTTATCAAGATTTATACAAAGAATAATCGATACACGAAAGTGGTTAGTGAGCAGAAATCTTATTTGGGCAGACAACATTGACAGAGAAACCTGCTGCTCCATCAATCCTGCCCTTCACTCACGATGGCTGAGTCTTTATGACAAGATACTTCCTACCATCCTGGAAGTGGTGAATGGATGAGGAAAATTTGCAGGAGTGAAGCCATCTCTTGGGATGAGAATTCTTCCAACAAATCACTCTGCTGCTGTACATCAGTATTTCACCTTTGGTAACATACCGTGTAGTTATTTTATTTGGCTTTTTTGTGTGCTGGCAATTGTGATATCAGTCGTGTTATGTTACGTGATGACTGACACCTTTCATCAAAAAATAAATAGCAAATATGGCGTGTCCAAATAACAACCTGGTTTGTTGCCAACAAATGAAAATTGGACAGATTTGTAAGGTTTCTTTAACCCGAGTATGAACCAGCAGGCACCACATCCAGGATAGAAATGCATTTTATTATTTTCTGAGCTCCCTTACAATTAGAAATGTTCTAATTATTTTAGCAGAACAAATAAATGTCAACACCTATTTATTTTGACTTTTTTACATTTTTCAAGAAATTGGGACAACAGGGCTGGGGAGGAATTGAAAGGGCAGCATGGCGGTGCAGTGGTTGGCACTGCTGCTTCGCAGCATCAGGGACCCGGGTTTGATTCCAGCCTTGGGTGATTGTGTGGAGTTTGCACATTCTCCCTGTGTCTGCATGGGTTTCCTCTGGATGCTACGGGGTAAGGGTGGGGAGAGGGCCTAGGTAAGGTACTCTGACAGACTTGGTGCAGACTTAATGTGGCCTCCTGCACTGTAGGGATTCTATGAAAATGTTCCCTGGGTTTATATACCATACTGGGTTTTTATTTACAACCCAGAGGACCTGTAACCCCAGCTGTAGGCTTTCTGGCACTGTATGGAAAATAAAATGCATCAATAAACATTCAAACTTCACTATAGTGTCATAGTCTAAAAATATCTTGAACCACCCTTGCACAGCCTTTCTGAGCTCCTTGCCTCAGAATACTGGTCAGACCAGTTTTGTAATCTGCTCTTTCCTGACATATATTTGGTTCCAAATTTTTTTTTTAACTTTATCTTTCCGTTTCAGGAGCTGAGGTAGTTTATAAGTTGTGTACCACTAGACATTGGTGATTTTTGAATTTATTTCCTTTCTGTTCTTTTGCAAATCCGATAGTGAGTTTCCATTATGAATGTTAATTAAAACTAAGGTGAAACATGTTGCTGAAGCTTTTTAGCTTGCACTCATCAGGACTAACTGTACTCATCGGGACAAATGCAAGAATGCCAAATTTCAAACAATTACTACAATTTATGAAGAAAAAAGTGCTCATTGGTTGGCAAGTTGATTCAGGCCAAACTGTTGCCAGGGAAAAGCAATGGGGAGACTATACTCTCAAAACTCCTGGGTAATTAAAAAAAAAGGTGCAAGGCTTGAACATATTCCTTTTGGTTGCAGAGAATGGGTCCGTCTGTGTACATTGATGTACATTGATACATTTAGCAAGCAGAAATTAGCCACAAAATGCTGTTGACTGATTATCTTACATTGGTTGCTAATGTAGCTATTAGCACACTCAGGATTATTCAGCAAGTGCTGTCCAATCATGGTGCCTAGTGGTATTATCGCTCGATTATTAATACAGAAAATCAGCTCATGTTCTGGGGACCTGAGTTCAAATTCCACCATGGCAGATGGTGGAATTTGAATTCAATAAATTATGAATATACTGATGACTGTGAAACCATTGTCGATTATCGGAAAAATCCACCTTGTTCACTAATGCCCTTTAGGGAAGGAAATCTGTCATCCTTGCATGATTTGGCCTACATGTGACTCCGGATCCATAGCAAAGTGGACTCTCAGCTGCCCTGGGCAACTAGGGGCGGTCAGTAAATGCTGGCCAGCCAATGACTCCCATGTCCCATGAATGAATAAGAAAAATCACAAAGCAAGCAAGTTCTCTGGTCTGTAGTTTCTTTAAATTATATTGCTAATTTATTGTGAAATTTAGGGTAATTTTGTGTTGTGCACCCACTAACATGCAATCCATATTGCCAGAAATTATTTTTTATCCTTTTTGGTTTGGGATTAACTTGTAATCAGAACCCTAACCTGAATGTCAAACCTATTGCGTCCTATGATGCTCCATTACAATTTTAGCAGCTCTGTGTTTTCAAGCTACTTTGGGATTCTCTTTTACAAATGGAATATTTCACTTAAGAGTTAGTTTTGTATTTAGGATTTTCAGAAGGAAATGATTTGTGTGTCTCATATTTAAATAAGTTAGTGCTATAAGTTAAAATTGTTGTGTTATAGAATTTTGAGTTGCACATCACGCTTCAATGTTTTAATTCTAGATCCCTTTTCATTTGTAAGTGATGAAGCAAGCTTTTTTGTAGTTTACAAGATAACTGAAAATTGATTCTAATGAAAGTTGATCAATTCCTTTTGAGAATTTGGTACAGTAAAGGGTGAGGGAAAAATAACAATCTGGAGCTGTAAGATTTTCGGAGTTACAATAAGAACCCTAAGTTTTCTATGTAAATGAGTCTATCTATGAAACATGGAGTGGAATTCTGCCATCCGGGACTAAGTCCTGTGGTGGGGGAGGGAACGGGGAGTGTTTACTGCCGTGAAGGCCAATGAGAGTCAGACCTCAATTCGGGATTTGTAATGTAGGCTAATCCTTTACTGAAGTACTGCAAGGGTGCTATGTTGCCATTGGCCTTATTTATTTATTTTTCATATGCCAGTTTAGTTGGCCATAAAAGATTAAGAGAAAAGCACTGGCGTTCTCCAATGTCTTTAACCCTCACCAACACCACAAGAGAAGATTAACCCCTTGTGATGTACTATAATCTGATTGCAAAGCATCTGGTGTCGATCTGGTCACCACTTTTTGTTTCTATTTCCTGTTGCTAGGGTCTTGGTGTGCACAAATTGGTTTCTTCCTTTCCTCGCTAAGCACCAGTCTCTGCACTTCAGAGGTGATCCACTGGCTGTGAAGCACTTTGAGACATTTAGAAGATGTTACATAAAGGTAACTTTGATCTTTCTGTTTTCTATCTATCAAAAAGGATTTAAACTCTAATAATTTTGAGAAAATCTGAATTATGAGGTGAATAACTATTGAACAGTAAAACAAGAATTGACATATTGAAGAAACATTCGCTAGCAATCGTGGGAAAAGGTGTAGGTTAGAGTGGTTACTTATTCATTGGAAAAACAAGGTTAATCAGGCATTCGGATATATCTCATGAGGATTCAGTTGTGATTCAAAACAAGTTGCATAGATCATGGAGTAAAGTGATTTTCTAATATTGGGGTTGATTTGGATCATCACCTGTGGTGCATTGTGCATCACCTATTTTTATCATGGAGTGCTAAAGCTTACTCAGCCTCATTCATGTCAATGAAGTACATGAACAGCCCTCCAAACATTGGCCAGATCTTTCAAGGAACGGCAATTACCATTGGATTGCCATTCAGCTCAAAACCTCCCCCCTGCTTCCCCGCATTTCTTCTGGGATCTTCTGAGCCTGGCTCTTTCAGAAATGCAGAGTGCAGTGTTACTTGGAGAGCTCCATTGAAGTAGAATCTGGTGAGGGGAGATGGGACACATCCCCTTTCTATGGCACCAGCTGCTATATGGCAAGATTAAATGTCCAGTTTGAATGGAATGGGGGGGGTGGGTGCGCTGGATGGTAGGATGGGTAAGGTGGCAGTTGGGTCGGGGGCAGTCGGCTGGGGGGGTTTGTTGGGTTGGCGGGGGTAGTCGGGTCGGGGGGTTGGGTTGGTTTGCGGGGGTAGTCGGGTCAGGGGGGGTGTTGGGTTGGGTTGCTGGGGGCAGTCGGGTCAGGGGGGTGTTGGGTTGGGTTGGCGGGGGCAGTCGGGTCAGGGGGGTGTTGGGTTGGCAGGGGCAGTCGGGTCGGGAGGTGTTGGGTTGGGTTTGCAGGGGTAGTTGGGTCATGGGGGTGTTCGGTTTGCGGGGCGGTCGGGTCAGGGGAGGGTGTTGGGTTGGTTTCTGGGGGCAATCGGGTCAGTTTGTGGGGGCAGTTGGGTCGGGGGGGTGTTGGGTCTGCAGGGGCAGTCGGGTCGGGGGGTTTGCTGGGTTGGGTGGTGGGGGCGGTCAGGTTGGGGGGTTTGTTGGGTTGGTTTGCGGGGGCAGTTGGGTCGGGCGGGATTTGCTGGGTTGGGTTGGTGGGGTCAGTCAGGTTGGGGGGTTTGTTGGGTTGGTTTGCGGGGGCAGTCGGGTCGGGGGGGGGTTGCTTAGTGGTTTGCGGGGGCAGTCGGGTCAGGGGGTTGCCAGGTTGGGTTTGCTGGGGCAGTCGGGTCAGGGGGGTGGTAGGGAGGGGGTGGTGTGAGTTATTGGAGTGTCAGTTGTGTAGTTACCCAGGTGTTAAGCTGGGATTTTCTGTGAAAGACACTTGAGTGTATTAGTGGGTGTGAAACACTGTGTACTACCTGCTGGCTGCAGTGGCAGGTTTTTGCTCTATATCGTGTGCTTCAGACTGCATTAATTATTCATCCTTAGCGAACAGGCTGTTCTGGGACCTCGGCGTTCCCCCTCTCTCGGTGCCATATTTAAATGTAACCCAGCACTGCATTCACATCTTTGCAGCCTACAACAGCTCCAATGAAGACATGGCTTCCAAAGGCAGAAAGCGTTCTGCCCACAGTTAGTGACGCCTCACTGATGCTCCTGTTGGATGCAGTTGCAACCTGCTACAATGTTCTCTGCCCCAGCTCTGCCTACAGGACCTCCACCAAGGTGACCAACCCAGCTTGGAGTCGGTCTCAGCGATCGGAAGTGTGATGACCTGTAGAAGAGATCAGTCACCCAGTGCAGGAAGGTGATCTCTGTGCTGCCAGGGTAAGTCAACCAGCTCAGCACTCTCAACTCACACACTTGCAAGACAATCTCACATTCACAATGATCTCACTCGCTGCCACATCAAGGGACATCACAACTCGATCTCTCACACCCTCATATCTCCATCTGACCTCTTGTCCCTCTGGAGTTTGCATCTTAATGTGTCCAGGGCTCTGCTCACAGCCCACACCTACCAGGCATCCTTATCATCTTCGCTCGCAATAGTCTTGCTCACGCTCTCTCCATCTGTCTACATGCAGGACAATAAGGAGAGATCTCAAATCTGGGGTGGAGTGTTTGAGATCAAGGTTCTCAGAGCCCGAGAGTTGGCTAGAGAGAATATAGACTGTCTGTTCTGACAGCGAGGTCAGCAGTGCACACCCAAATGAGGATCCTGCACTACTACATCCATATTGTGAATGCTTTCCCCTGTTTCACAGCCCCCTGTCCTGCACCAATTGTTTCCTTTCTTTTGAAGGTAGCTCTGGGAAGCTGTCGGGGGCATCCATGAACCAAGTCCTCAACTCAAGCCATGACAACGCCTTGGACAAGGAACCTGAGGACAGCACCTTTGAAGATCCATCACAGCGCTTAACCACATACTTCACCAATGTAGAGACACACAGCTTGCTGGGACCTAGTTCCAGAGTAGACTCGGTCAGAATCTGGTGAGCACAATGTACCATCTGGTCTACAGCATGCATCATCTGCCAAGTCTTCTCGCTTTGTGGCACCTGGTTGTGTAGTGTGCAATGAGCCACAATGATGTGCAAGAGCGTCTGGGGAGTGTACTGGAGCACTCCGTCAAATCTGTCCAAGCATCGGAATTACATTTTCAAATCCCGATGTTATGTTCTACAATGTCCGGTTAGCAGTATGAGCCTCGTTATATCATCTTTCAGCAGGAGTCTGAGGCTGCCACATGGCATCATTAGTCATGTTCTTTGCAGTAATCCCTGTCTCTGAGGAGCCAATCCTAGATTCAGTGTGATCTCTTTGAAAATGTCATGGATCTGAGACCTACTCGGGATGTAACATCACAGACACTTCCTGGGTGTTTGGAGCAAATCTGCATGATAACTTTGTGGTAGCTTTTTTGGTTGATGTACTGGACTACTTGTTACAAGGGAGTTTTTATCGCCACGTGGGTGCAGTTGATGATACCTGCACCTGTGAGAAAGCGGAAACCTCAGCAAAGTTCAGTGCTCTTGCTTACTTGATCTCTGTCGACTTTGACAAAAGTGTGGGCCTTTGGAAAAAATGGCATCTGTGACCTTCGGAATGCATTTGTGGGAGCAAATGTTTGGGGGATCCAGAGAATGTTTGGGGAGATCCAGCAGGTGTCCGCACTGGAGCCCTGGAAGAAGTCATTGCTGTAAAGATTGACTTTCACTGCCACTGGCAGTGGGTGTCCTCCATGTCCCTGTGGCCCCAAAATCTGCAGAATGTGACAGTTGTGAGTGACCAGATCCATTTAAATGTGGTGGTGTCTGCGACACTGGTTCTCTCATCTGTAGATAACACATGTGACGTCTATACACCCTCGGCCTAACAAGGTGCCCATGAATGACGGCTCTTTGAGGATCATCTTCTGCTGACCCTTGGCCTTGAGGGTTCTGGTCTCTTTCAGGAGCCAGGCACCTCCTTCATATTCTTATCTATCTTCTCTCCTACCTCTAAGCAATAATACAGACAGTGACAACATCAGACTCCATCTTCTTGATGGTTTCCTCACTGCAGTATCAATGAGAGAAAGACAAGAGTGAACATTTGTTTCTTAAGGTCTACTTTCTGTTGAGGAATCATCTTTTTAAGTATGTTGGAGAGTACTGGCCCCTGAAATGATGCTCAGTGTGGAGTGTGCATGAATGTTCACCACAACCCAGTGTTCCCCTCCCCTCAGGAGTGCTCCAGTACACCTCAGAGTCAGGAGCAAAATGCAGGTTGCCAGCTACATCTTGTTTAAATGCTGTTGTGAAACACGTCACTCTAATTGCATGCCAACGTGAGCTCTTAATCCAGTATGAAGGGATGATTGCAGTGAGTAAATATCATAATGAGATGCTAATTTAGTTGCAATGTTCGGTGGTGGGAAACACAACCCACTATTGACAGCTGCAGGGCACAATCGCTTCCTCATTTTAAGTCATCGTTGAACTGGTTTTGGGTCTTCGTGAGATTTGGCTCTCGTACCCTCCATGATGCTGCGTTTGGGAGCGGAGATTCCTGGCCCAGGTTTTAATTTGCCTAAAATTTTCAGAGTAACGATCCGGGCAAGTACATTAGAACTTGTCAACGTCTCTAACTCTGGTTGAAGTTGGAAACATTCGCAAAGGATCCTGGAAGCAGAGGATTTCCCCTTGGAACGGATGAAACGTCATCCATACTCAGCATTGGCTTTATTCTCTCCCCACAGATGCAGTCAGACCAGCTGAGATTTTCCAGCAATTTCTGTTTTTGTTGTGTTGGAATTTGAAACATCCTGGGCAATTCCTACAGAGGTCTGCCTGCACACCAGGACTTCAACAAGGTCCTGATGTGTATCTTCAGTCCAGTCTCTGGTGATGTGGAGCGATTGCATCCGCATAAAATATCTCGAGGGAGTCCCCATCACTTGTGTTGCTCTGAAAAATTGTTCAGACGAAGAACTGATGTATACTTTACTGTTTTTATGCTATTTATCTCTCACTTGTTTTGCACAAGGAAGTTTTGATCCTACTTCACAAAGCTGACCTCAAGCTCTGTATGTTTCCTGAGGGATGTTTCAGATGTACTACTTATTATTGACATCACTTCAGGCATCCATCTGTATTTGCAAGTTTTCGAGAAGGAGAATCCAAGAGGATCATGCTAAATAGATGTATATGCAATTCAGATACTCAGAGCCTGTCCATATTTAAGTGGTCAGATAATTGTATGGGGCACCTACATATGGAAATTACGGGCGGGATTTTCCGGCCACACTTCCTTCAAAGCCGGACATTCCTGTCAGAGGTCAACGGACCTTGGCATGGTTTGCCCCTGCCCACTACAATTCCCAAGGTGGGTAGGAGACGAAAATTCTGCCCGTCTCCCAAAGGAGTTTATCATCTGTACAAACTCCTGCAGCCAGACCTGAAAACCATTTGCACAAAGGGGATGTCTCAATCATTAGTAATGATAGTAATAATGCTGTTGACACCTTCCGCTGTATAACAGAAACAATCTGCCAACTCTTACCAATAGTGCACAGTTACATTGTGCCAATTGCCTTATTTGCCCAGATCAGTTGGCTCATCTATTTTCCAATAGAAATCACACAGCATAGAACAGAGCCCTGCATGTTTGCCATCTGGCTGGATTCCCCTTCGTGCCAAGGGACTTTAGTGCTTGCACACAGAAGACACATGGGGGAAGCTGCCTCAATCACCAATACCACACTCTCTTTAGGAGCAGAGAAGGGTTTTACTCCAAGACTGTGCAGCTGGTCTGTAACTACTTTTACAGAATTAGGGGCCTGAATGGCTGTTTTGCCTCAACACTTTGCAATGAATTGACCTTATTTTACTTTTGAGTGTAAATTACTAATTTAATTGGCAAATTAGTGCGACGGTATTCAAAAATTAATTGATCGCAGGAACAAAAGTGCTGGCCATGACACATTCACATATAACAATTTCCCATCGAGTGCTCAAAAGTTGATTAGCCTTTCAACAGTTCTGTTTATTCAACAATTGAAGCTTGCTTGAAAATTATTCAGGTATATACACCTGGGTTTATATCTAATAACATTTTGAAATCTATTGTTCAGGTCTGTAATATCATCATCATCAATAGATAATTACTGAGTTCAGTTTTATGATCAGTGGTTCTCTGATGATCAAAGGGTGAACTGTCTCACTCCTGATCGATACTGTGCTTTTCATTGCAGATCCCAGTCATCGCTGACCTTTCATACAGCCTTAAATGTGACAAATGCTTCAAAGTTTTGTGAATTATTACACATCCGCACCCAGACACATAGATGGTTGCACATAAACAAAGCCCTTCCTCGATGGGAAATTGTTATGTGTAAATGTGTCCTATCTAGAACTGTGTCATGACCAACATTTTTGTTCCTGCGATCAATTAATTTTTTGTATACCAAAGCAACTTAATTTGCCAATTAAATTAGTGATTTACTGGAATAGGAAAAGAGTTAAGAGCACTGCTATAATATTCAAGGTACATGAGAACTTCATGGGTGTTTTCATGGGTCCAAAGATGGGTTGGGTGGATTGGCCATGCTAAATTGACCCTAGTATCAGGAGAATTAGCAGGGTAAATGTGTGGGGTTACGGGAACAGGGCATGAGTGGGATTGTGGTCTGTATAGACTCAATGGGCCGAATGGCCTCCTTCTGTACTACAGTGATTCTATGATTTTCATCTATCTTTCTGTTGACAGTTGTTTAAAGGACAGAAGAAATTAATTTTCATTTATATGAAGCCTTTAAACATCTGAGCACATCCCAAAACACAGCCAAATAAATACTTTGAACAGTGGTAATTATTGTAATGGAGAGAATGCAGCAGCCAATTTACACATCACCCAGTCTTTCAGACAACAGTGAGATTATGAGCGGATCATTTGTTTTAATGAAGTTAGTTGAGGGATAAATATTGGTCTAGTCACTGGGAGGATTCCCCATCTATTTAATTAATACCATGAGATCTTCATCTACTCGAGAGGACAAATATGGCCTTGATTTTAAAGTCTCAATCAAAATATTGCATCTCTGACAATGCAGCATTCTTTCAATACTCAGGCCTCTAGAGTAGGCGTGAATCTGCAATGCTTCTACAACAGTTACCATGCAAGAAGATTGAAATGTACCAAGGTATTTTGCAAAGAGGGTAAAGGACACGAGTACCAAATTGGAGAAAAAGTAATGGGGTGATTTAAGGTATCAAGACGTATGTTTTGGGAGAGCTTTTGAAGGTTAGGAGCAATAGCATGTTGGAGGGATTAACTCCAGAGAATTTCCTGTTCTTAGTCCCTCAGGATCACGAATGACTTGCTTCCATTCCAGTTCGATGGGGTTCTGAGATGACTGATAAGTCAGTGTGTGATCTGGGGAGACTGCCTCATGCAGGATGGGTGGTGCTTGAAGGGTTTGATAGGTGAGGTATGTGCCAATGTTGCCTCTGCACCTTCCTAATGAAGTCTCTTGATGTGTTCAGTGCCTTCCTGAATGAGATTTCTCCATTTTGGTTGGTTAAAAGCAAGGGACTCCCACAAGTTGGCAGGGATGTTTGATCTCTTCCAGGATGCTTTTGGGATGGCCGTAAAATGTTTTTGCAATCCTCCTGGGAATCTCCTGCCGTGACTGAGTTCCAAGTAGAGCAGTTACTTCAGGAGCCTGGTGTCGGACATACTGATGACATGTCCTGCCAAACAGAGCTGATTTTGAGTAATTTGTACCTCATTGCTGGGCAGGTTGTTTTGGGAGAGGGCGCTGCTGTTGGACTGCCTTTCCTGCTATCGTGTTTAGAGGATCTTGCAAAGGCCCCGCTGGGGGCACGTATTTTGAGATGTCTGCTGTAGGCCATTCAAATATCTGAAACATTCAGGAGCATGAGGATCACTGCTGCCTGGTAAACCATAGCCTTAATCTCGCGTTTGAGATCCTGTTCCTCAAACACTCATTTCCTCAGTCAGCTGAAGGCTGAGCTGGCACATTGGAGGCAATAATAAATTTCATCTTTCATCTCTGCCTTTGTCAAGAGGAGGCTCCCAGGATACAAAACATGGGACACATTTTCCAGGAACTGGGTGTTAATCGTATAGGAGGTGGGAGATGCTGTGCTGTGGGAGCTGGTTGAAAGAGGAGCTTGTTTTTCCAGTTGTTCAGTGAAAGGCCCATTCTGTCATATGCTGCAGAGAAGGAGTCAACAAGGACCTGGAGATCGGTTTTGAAGTGAGTTCACACACACGCATGCACACACACAGAATGCTGAAGCTCTGACTGTGCTCGGAGTGATTTTGGTTTTTGGATTGAAGGAACATGGGTTGCACAGTTATTATCCATCTGTTCTGTAAATGATCTCCATGTCTATGGGTAGAATCGCAGAATCCATACAGTGCAGAAGGAGGCCATTTGGCCCATCGAGTCTGCACCAACGCTCTGACAGAGCATGTTACCATAACCCCATGTATTTATCTGCTAATCCTGCGAAGCTACACGTCGTGGAATACTAAGGGGCAATTTAGCACAGTTAATCCACCTAATCCGCACATTTTTGGTGTGTGGGAGGAAACTGGAGCACTTGGAGGAAACTCACGCAGACATGGGGAGAAAGTACAAACTCCACACAGTCACTCAAGGCTGGGATAAAACCCGGGTCCCTGGTGCTGAGAGGCAACAGTGCTGACCACTATGCCGACGTACCACTCCACGGTGCTTGTGGTGAGGTGCAGTATGGAGAAGAGAGTTGGTGCGATGACGCAGTGTCATCTGGAGCCTAGGAGAACAGTTGGCTGAAGGTTGAACTGGAGAACTGTACTGCCCGCAGTATGATGCAATGGGTTACATGGCAAGGGACCTGGGTCAGTCTAAGAGTATGCAGAGACCTGTGTAGAAATAAACATGGAATTGGTTCATAGCTTGGGCTGCACTTTGAGCATATGTCAATAGATGTGTGTTACCAATCAACACTGCTGTTCAATTGTACAAGCCTCAACCTCTTAGTGAGACCAACTGACCAAACCCTGACAGCAAGGAGTTGTCAGATAGGAGGTCAAAAGTTGAAAGAACAAGCTGTATGCTGGCATTTGGGACTGGGACAGAGTATGAAACCATGAAGACATTTTAAAATGAGGATAAAGATTTTGAAGTTGAATTATATTTCCATCTTTTTTGAAGTTGGCTGTGCCTTGAGAAAGGGCTGAAGTACAGATAGAACTATTTTAAAAGATGAAGTAATTTCATACACTCTGTAAATGGAGCAAAAATATCTCTGACCACCAGATGTGCCCTAAAATCTTTGTGCGCAATTAATTCAGAGAATCTAGAAATCGCTTTGAAGTGCTAATTATGCCAAGGGATCTGGATTCAATATTTGAAAACACCATTGTCTGAATTAGATGTCATTTGAGCATTTAGCAATGTTTGTGCATGTAAACAATTGTGTCGTCATAAACGTTGCAAATATAACTTAATGTTTCTCTATAGATGTTCAAAATAGTTGTCAGTAGCTAGAAACCGCAAAGTTTGTTTTTCCAGCCCTAAACAACAGCTAATAAAGGAACCATACTCTACTGGTTATTTCCCTGGTAAACTATTATTTCCATCTGCAGCAATATTTAATAATCAAGAATATCATTGTTGATAACACAGTGTAGCAGGCCTGTTCATGCAATTGCTTTTTGCTGACTCTCTAATGTATTCTTAACTATAAAATCTTATCAAGAAAATGTCAGAGCACGGATGCAAACTGGTTCCCTGCACAGTCAGCAATTTTCCTGCATACACTGAAATTGCTCAGACACTTGCTCATCTATTACTGCTCCACTTTTCATTTGTTCAGGATGTGGGACTTGCTTTGTGATTGACAGAATGCTTTCTTTTAAGCAATTAACTCTGTTTGCTGCTAGTTTCTCCACCATGTTTACAATTCGATTTTAATCTGTTAGCCCCTAATGGTGGCTGATATGGTTATATAATTGGGCAGGAGCACATCCAAGATGCAGCAGAAAACTGGGCATTGAAGGGCAACAACGTTGGGTAGTGCCTGGCAATGATTTACCTGGATAAAACTAAACTGGAAAGTTCCCCCTGCTTTTTCCAAGTTACTCCTTGGTCCTCAGGAGCACTCTGACACTTTGCCCACATAATCAGTCTTCACCTGCAGCCTTGAAGGCAAGCATAAGGAGGCTGTTCATCTGTGAAGGGCATCGCAGACTAGCAGGGGCCAGATAACCGTTGATCAAATGAGGAATTTGAAGACTTGCTCTACACTTCCATTAAAGGATATTAAAGAAATGGGAAACTCAGTGCTGGGTAGTTGGCCAAGAATCCAACAACAATTGAACAGTTTTCCTTCATTCACATATCTCCCCCCACACCCAACCCGCCGTTCTCCTCCCTGGCTGATATTAAAGAAAACTGAATGATTCCTGGGAGATCAGGCTTTTCTGGATCAACTGGACTTCCAACGTTTTCTATACATGGAAAACACATACACAATGACAGCCAAAAAAAAGCTTGTATACAGACAGAAACTTCTGTAGTGGAAGCATTTAAAGAAAAACCTAAAGGAAGCAAACAAAACTTGATTTTCCCCATAATGTTTTTTCTCACTTTATCCCTGATTTCTTTACTTTATTCACAAAATCTTTTAAACAAATATAAAAGATGAAGAATGCCCTTGGAAGAGATTTTAGTTTTTTCTTTGGGTATTGTTGTTCCAGCAATAGTTTGTAAACTTGAAAGCCAGGCCCGGGAGGAGAGATTTAGAATGAAATTTTAAATGGGAAATCGTACAAATAAATAAAACGTACGTGAGCAATGCTCTCTCTCTCTCTCTCTCTCTCTTTCACATTCACCAATCAGCCCTCTCAAAGACTGCACTGGATTGTGGCAGAAAAGTCAACCTGGTGCATACAAGATGACCCCTTTTCAATCACAACATTGCCATACTTGCATTAGCAGGCAGCCTTAATTTTCATCCCACAAATCATATATTTCTTATAACTGGGCACATAGCCCGTATCCCTTGCTTTGATCCTGTGTTGCGAAAATACATGGGAGTTTTAGACACACCCACATGGCGCATGGTGAACAACAGAGAAATGAGTCTTCTGGTGAAGATTTCAGAGCAGAGGTGGTGGCCTAGTGGTATGGTCACTGAGCAAATAGTCCAGAGATCCAGGGTAATGCTCTGAGGATCCAGGTTTGAATCCCACCATAGCAGATAGTGGAAGTTGAATTCAATAAAGAAATCTGCATATAAACATCTAACGATGTCCAAGAAACCATTGTTGTTTATCGCAAAAACCCATCTGGTTCGCTAATGCCCCTTAGGGAAGGAAACCTGCCGTCCTTGCCTTGTCTGGTCTACATGTGACTCCAGACCCACAGCAATGTGCTTGACTCTTAAAATGATCTCTGAAATCACCTAACAAGCCATTTAGTTCAAAGCAATTAGGGATGGGCAAAAAAAAACTGATCCAGCCAGCAACACCCACAACCCATGAATGAAGTTTAAAAAAAGCTAAGTTAGTGCAGCCGCTTTGTGGAATGAAAATGTTTAGTTTTTTTATTTATTCATTGTACATGGACGTCGCTGGCTGGCCAGCATTTATTGCCCATCCCTAGTTGCCCTCGAGAAGGTGGTGGTGAGCTACCTTCTTGAAACCCTACAGTCCACATGCTGTGGGTTGACCCACAATGCTGTTGGGGAAGGAATTCCAGGATTTTGACCCAGTGATTGTGAAGGAACGGCGATATATTTCCAATTCTGGATGGTAAGTGGCTTGGAGGGGAACTTGTAGTGGTGGTGTTCCCATGTATCTACCATCCTTGTCCTTCAAGATGGAAGTGGTCATGGGTTTGGAAGGTGCTGTCTAAGGATCTTTGGTGAATTCTTGTAGTGCATCTTGCAAATAGTACGCACTGCTGCTACTGAGCGTTGGTGGTGGAGGGAGTGGATGTTTGTAGATGTGGTACCAGTCAAGCAGGCTGCTTTGCCTTGGATGGTGTCAAGCTTCTTGAGTGTTGTTGGAGCTCTACCCATCCAGGCAAGTAGGGAGTATTCCATCACACGCCTTACTTGTGCCTTGTAAATGGTGGACAGGCTTTGGGGAGTCGGGAGGTGAGTTACTTACCGCAGTATTCCTAGCCTCTGACCTGCTCTTGTAGCCATTGTGTTTATGTGGCGAGTCCAATTGAGTTTCTGGTCAATGGTAACCCCAAGGATGTTAACAGTGGGGATTCAGTGATGGTTACACCATTGAATATCAAGGGACGGTGGGTAGAGTGTCTCTAATTGATGATGGTCATTGCCTGACATTTGTGTGGCGTGAATGTTACTTGCCACTTGTCAGCCAAGCCTGGATATTGCCCAGATCTTGTTGCATTTGAACATGAATTGCTTAATCATCAGCGAACATCCCACTTTTGACCTTATGGTGAAGAGAAGGTAATTGATGAAGTAGCTGAAGATGGTTGGGTATAGAACACTAACCTGAGGGATTCCTGCAGAGATGTCCTGGAGCTAAGTTGACTGACCCCCCACAACCATCTTCTATATGCCAGGTATGACTCCAACTAGCAGAGAGTTTGCTCCCTGATACCCATTGATCCCAGTTTTGCTAGGACTCTTTGATGTCCTTGGGTCAGAAGAACAAGATCGCTCGGACACCACCAAAAGACCTCTGCCAAAACTATTACTTTCCAGTTACTTGATATTGGACAGCTGCTAAAACATGAGTACCCATTATGCCACATTAGAAACTTAGATGAAATCCCATGCGTTTCAACATGTCCAGCGACAGAATTGTGGAGTGAAAAGTTCAAAAACATTTCTCGTGAAAGCCAAAGGATATGAAACGACGCAAGTCACTGTGGTATGAGCATCTATGGCACAGTGGTATGAACCTCTATGGCACAGTGGCATGAGCCTCTATGGCACGGTGGCATGAGCCTCTATGGCACGGTGGCATGAGCCTCTATGGCACGGTGGCATGAGCCTCTATGGCACGGTGGCATGAGCCTCTATGGCACGGTGGCATGAGCCTCTATGGCACGGTGGCATGAGCCTCTATGGCACGGTGGCATGAGCCTCTATGGCACGGTGGTACGAACCTGTATGGTATTGTGGTATAGCCTATGGCTGACCGAACAAATTAAATGATAATTTTGATAAGTAAATAAATGCTGAAAATCCAGTTCCCTGCTGAAGTTTTGGCAACCATTGGATGAACGAGAATGGAGTCGAGTTGTGGATGAATGATGTGTGGAATCGGTGGCCTGGTGACCTGTATAAAGAATGCAGTTTATTATGGGAAATATTCAGGTCCCAAATAACTGAGATCAAAAGATGTCCACCAAGAAAATACAGCTAAATACAGTTACGTCAGTGGGGGTCTAACATCCGCTGTTCAAATTGTGAGTGTGGTTCAACAAGCCATTCAAGAATCTAGTTTCTGCTGAATGGATGAGTTGGATGATTGATGGAGAAAGAAACTTTCATGAAGTTGCCCGGCTTGATGCTCTGTGTGGTCGTGTCATCAAACTGAGGGATGTGATTAGTGCACAAAGTGTCATCTGCGGTTTTTAAACGATTTGAATATCTAATTCAGTGAAAAGAGATGATTTGTTGCGGAGAAATGATGATCAAGCTTAAAGTGTCAAAACTGACTCAGAGTGGGAACTTTATGATGATGCCATAGCTGAAATGGCTCCGAATGAATTTGGTAAATTCCTTGTATCGGATGCTGAAGTCAATGAATTTGAAGGGGTTTTAAAAAGCTTTGATTATGGTAATGGTATCTTTAACCCTGCCATGTTAATCTATTATGACTTCCTGGTGTTTTTTTCACATTTCATATTGGTAACCACCACACCAGTGGCTCACGTTTTATATTCTGCACTCAAGTCAATCCCCATTTTTGGAAGGATATTTGGAGGCCTCGTAGGTTGACTTATAAGCTGTGATCTAGGTGTTCATCTGGCAGTAAGAGTCCTCTAGTAGCAAGCAATAACAAACAAAAAAATCTTCACAAAGTAAAGGTTTAATAAAGATCCTTTGTTGCACAACCACTTGGGCTACACCCTAAGCCACAAGTGCTTCCCCCCCAATCCCCATCTTCTTCCTATTTCTAATGGGTCAGCTGGTCAGTTTAACACCACAGCATGTTGCCATTGGTTACATTGTAACATGGGTAGAGAATTCCACAGATTCACAACCCTTTGAGTGAAGTAATTCCTCCTCATTTCTGTTTTAATTCTAACACCCCTTAGACTAAAACTATGGCCTCTTGTTCTAGAATGTTCAACAAGGGGAAACATGCACTGTACATCTACACTGTCAATCCACTTTAGCATCTTATATACCGCAATTAGATCTCCCCTCATTCTTCTAAACACCAGTGAGTATAGGCCTTAACTGCTCAAACTCTCTTCATTAAGACAAGTCTTTCACCCCTGGAATCAATCCAGTGAACCTTCTCTGAACTGCCTCTAATGCATTTGCACCCTTTCTCAAGTAAGGGGACCAAAACTGTCCACAGTACTCTAGATGCAGTCTCACCAATGTCCTCTACAGTTTAAACAGCACCTCCCCACTTTTATATTCTATTCCATTAGCAATAAATGTCAAAATTCCATTTGCCTTCCTCACTGCTGCACCTGTATATTAACTTTGTGATTTGTGCGTGAAGACACCCAGATCCCTTTGCACTGAAGCATTTTGAAGTTTCTCTCCATTTAGATAATAAATTGCCTTTTTATTCCTCCGACCAAAATGACAACCTCTCATTTGTCCAAGTTAAATTCCATCTGCCAAATTTTGGCCCAATCACCTAACTTATCCATATCCATTTGTAAATTTCTTCTTTCCTCATTGTAACTTTCTTTCCCATCTATTTTAATATCAGCTGAAAATTTGGCTATAGTACATTTTCTATTCCTGCATCCATTTCATTAATATAGATTGTAAATAGTTGGGGCATGAGCACTGAACCCTGTGGCACATCAGTAGTTACAGTTTGCCAACCAGAAAAAGACCAATTTTTTATCCCCACTCTGCTTTCTGTTTGTTAGCCAATCCTCTATCCAAGCTGATATATTAACCCCAACCCTGTGGCATCTTATCTTGTCTATTAACCTTGTGCGCAGCACCTTATCAGATGCCTTCTGGAAGTCCAGATACAATATATCTACT